>NW_026126014.1:0-483581 GCF_943737965.1 Phodopus roborovskii | reverse complement strand
TATTGAATTGTATTGAACTCAAAGTAGACCCCTAAGGGACATACTTGACACCTCTACCCAATCCAGTATTGAACTGTTAGTAACAGCTCTTTGTATTCAATTTGTTTTTGCTAGTTTTATTTCTAACACGTTCACCTGTGGCACTTTCGCCTAATTCACTTAAAACCAAATTCTTCATAACCAAAATGTCTGCTGATTTTTTTTCTATTATTCTGTAAACCTACCCTGTTAAAGGAGGATTCAATTATAATTTCATATGGTTTGTTTGTGATAAATGCACGTTAGTTATTATTTGTCACTTCTTTTGGCTCCCACTTGATAATTATTAACAGCTTCACATATCATGTTAGGTATTCAGTTTACCTTCAGCAGTAGTGAAATTACTGGTTTGTCACTCTCTAGAATCTTGTTTTTCTTTGTATGCAAACTTTCTAGACTTTTTGAAGGCTTAGATTTTCTAACAGGCTACCAAAAGAGTTGTCTCTTGATCTGCCCAATTTATCCTTTAGTTCTGTTTTCAGTAACCTCTGAGGTATTAATGTGTGTAGAAACCAGATGGCATCATTTTTTCTAGTGACATCTAAAATATTCAATTTTTCCCCATATTTTATATAGATATTCTTTTTGTTTTTGTTCTACATTTGATCTAGTGTGCTTTTTAAAAATAAAATGTCCTCCATAGGCCCTTAGGGAGTGGCACTATTAGGAGGTATGTCTTTCTTGGAGGAAGTGTGTCACATTGAGTGGGGCTTTGAGGTTTCAGATGATCAAGACACACCCAGTTTTCCTGTCTTTTCCTTCTGCATGTGGATCCAGATGTAGAGCTCCCAGCTACCACTCTGGCACTATCTCTGTATGCTGCCATGCTTTCTACCATGACAATAATGGACTAAAATGCTAAACTGTAAGCCAGCCCCACTTGAATGTTGTCTGTTATAAGAGTTGCCATGGTCATAGTGTCTCTTTACAGAAATAGAAACCCTAAGACAACTATTCTTTTCCAACAACCACACACACCAAAGGAATCTCTCAAAACTATTTATATTGTCCACAAATATTCTTTAATATCCTGGGTGTGTTTAAGGCATTTCTATTTGGGATAGAAAACATATTGATAGTTCTGATTTCTTAAGACTAAAATCAAAGCATGGGGAATTACTAATACAAAACTGAAGATAAATTACAAGCTAGAAAATTTAAAATTTATATCTATGATATGCTACTTCTTCCCTGAGGTAGAAATGGGCAAAAGAAATAAACTCTTAAGCATATTAAAAGATGCTCATCTTCATAGTCAGAGAATTTGAAGATAGTACTATTTGGAACTATTTGGCAGACATGAAAAAATATTTAATTACAAGATTCTGCTGGTATGATTGTCTTTTCTATGAACTTATTCTATGACTGTCCTCTCAAGTAAAATGGACTTGTATGACATATAACTGTGTGGTCATGCTTGTAATGCAAAGTGCCCTTCTCTGCCTAAGATATTACTTTGAATACATGATCTCTGAGGGTTCTCCTGCCTGTGCTTCCTGATTAGCTAGTGCTACAGGCATACATCTTGGGACTTTGCTCTGGATAAATGTAAAATTTACATTGATATGGGGCTGGTGAAAGAAATATTGATATAATTGAATGCCATGAAATTATAACATTTTCAAAGGGTGAAGATATATGTTAAAATTCTAAACTGTTAAAACTCATATAAAAGCTATAAAAGGCAGATAATAACAAACTGGTTGGTAGAAGAAAAGAAAGATATAGTATTTCTACTGGCCTATAAAGGGAATGTTTTTTATTTTTTGTCAAAAAAACGGTTTTCTGTGAATCTCTTGTTGTCCTGGAACTCATTCTGTAGACCAGACAGCCTCAAACTCACAAGTGCTGGGATAAAGGCATGCATCACCACTGACTGGCAAGAGATAACAAACTTTGGAATAATAAAATTTAATAATAATTTCTACCATTTGAGGACATCTAAACTGGGGCTAGAAAAAAAATTAAGGTTAAAAAAGATGTTTTTCAGGTCAGCTGTCTCTATGTGTTTCCGCAATCTGGACTTGTCCTCTCCGTCTGCATCTGGATTCTAATTTGACTCTGTGTTTAGGTGTGGGTGTTTGCTTCTGTTTCCAACAGGTATTAGATAAGGGCTCCATGGATAAGTTAGTTGTTGATCTCACTATCATGGAAAGGCATCTATGATAGCCTTTCCACGGTTGCTCCTAGTTCCTAGTTCCTACTTCAAATGACCTGACAGATCTACATGACCCCAACTGGATGGCATTGCCCTACAAGTGGAATTGGGGCAGGAAGATGGGAGAGGAGGGTGGTCAGGGTGCATGTTAGGGAGCATGTTAGGGAGGTAAAAGGGAGGGAGGGGGAACTGGGATCTACATGTAAAATAATAAATTAAATAAAAAAAGATAGACGGAAATGATGGCTAAAAAGATATTTTTACTTTTTAATAATATATATATATACATATATATATACTGTCAATTTAAACAGCTTAATTTTCTTTATATTATTCTATAAGTGAAAAGATTAAAGTAGTCTGTTGGTACCAATAAAAATGAATGAGATTAACTGTATTCACATTTAAAAATAAACCCTGGAATTTTAATTTGAATGATTTACTACAGATCATGAGTTTGTGGCTTCAAACATCATTAATTACCAAAAAGGTCAAGTTCAGTTTCTTGACAATAAAATAGGAGAATTCTTGACAACTACTCTAATGTGTTCAATGTATTTTGAAAAGATTAATCACTATTGATGATGGTAGAATCAACAAACATTTTGATGATTTTAATAACATAAAATTAAGCAAATTAAATGTTATATTATTTAAATATAGTTCATAGCAAAAGATCTTATTGCAATGAAAATTTGTGTTTTCATGAATTAAAAGAAAAATAAACTGAAATTCTAAATAGGACTGAAAAATGTAATGATTTACCTAGAGTAAGTCCAAGTTAGGTAGAATTGAGAATTACTATTTTAAAATATCCAAAAGACTTGGCTGGTTCTTACTTTGACATTGACAGATAAGTAATAACAGGGGGAAGATTCATTAGTTTTGTAAAGGCACATTAGAAAAACATGTTACTATGTTGTGAATGTTGGTGTGTTAGCAAGTGAGGGCAGCTATTTGTCTTTAATTAATCATACTAGCATTAATTCTCATCAAAAATGTCTGAGAGCCTTATTTTGATATCCTACATTTTTCAAGAAAAGATTTATGGTCATAATTCCAGTTACTATTTTTCTAAGGTCCATCATTGCCTAGTGCTTTGTCTCCCATTAGCATAAATCAATTCAATTTTCTATGGTAGCAGCAGCAGTGAAGAGGACAAATAATCCTACTCGGTCCACATCTTTTTAGATCATGAGCTGGTGAAACATGGGAATACTGCCCACTTTCAAAATTGTTCTCATTGGAAGGAGAAGAAAACAACATTTCTTCTAGCGAAATTTGCTCTAATAAATATTCCTTCATATTCCATGGAAAGAAAATTCTAAATTGACATGAAGAGAGTATAGTACTGCACAGAAAGGCATGGAGGGTTCAGATTTTCTTGTTTCCACAAGGTATCTTCCAGTTACATTGATTATATTACCAGATTATCTGATGATTAAGGCCATTAACAATCTCCTCTTGAATAGTCAACATAACAATGTTTAGTTGCCTTGCAGTAACAATTAGTGAATGAAGCAATTTACCATAATTAGGTACTATCAGAAAAAAGTATCCACATTATGGGAAGTTAAAAATACTTCTTTTCTATGGTTAGGGACGACATTTAACAGAGCAATTTTTTTCTGAATTACAAAGAAATTATTACACTTTTAATTTGCTCATTATTGAAAACACAGAAACAACAAATGACTCTTGTTCTGAGTTCGCCCTATGTGGATATCGGCAAGTTTCTTAACCTTTCTCTATTCTTGCTTCATCATATAGGAGACAATGATGATAGAAGATTCTGATGGGTAATTAATATTTATAATATGAGTTAAAATATGGGGACAGAAATTGTTCTTCAAATAAAATATAGAATTTACATAAAACATGTGTTTTGCATTTTCTATTCTTATTAAAAATGTATTTATTTTTTAAATTTAAATTAGAAACAATCTTATTTTATATATCAATCTCAGTTTCCTCTCCTTCCCATTCTCCCATGCCCCCAACTTACCCTCATCCCATTCCTCTTCTGCTCCATAGAAAGGGTGTGGCCTTCTATGGGGGACCATCAAACTCTATCATATCATTTAGGGCAGAGCCTAGGCCCTCCCCCATGTATCTAGACTGAGGGACTATCTCTCTATGGAAAGCAGGCTCCCAAAGTCCATTCTTTTTTTTTTTAGAATGTTGTATTAATTAAATTTATTATTTTTCAACCACTGGTAATTTTTTAGGATCTTTTTTAAATTTAATTTATTATTTTACATGTCGACCCCAGTTCCCTCCCTCTCCCTCCTCCTCACCCTCCCTCCCTTTATGCCCTCTCTGCCCCCTCACATGCACCCTGACCACTCTCCCATCCCATCCCCCCACCTCAAGTCCACATGTAGGGCAATGCCACCCAGGTGGGGTCGTGTAGATCTGTCAGGTCATTTGAAGTAGGAACTAGGACTTCTCTCCTTTTCTAGGTTTTAAGGCAGTATCCCTCCATGGGAGATGTGTTTGCAAGGTCCTTTTGTGCACCAAAGTCCATTCTTAAACTAGGTATAAATGCTGTTCCGTTTTCAGGGGCCTTATAGACTGCCCAGGCCTCCTAACTGTCACCAAAGTGCAGGGAGCCTGGTTCCATCCTATGCTGCTTTTCAAACCATCAGCGTGGGGTGCATGAGCTCCCCCTTGTTCAGGTCAGCTGTTTTTGTGGGTTTCCCTAGCATAGTTTTAACCCCTTTCCTCATCACTCCTCCCTCTCACCATCTGGATTCCAAGAGTTCAGCTCAGTGCTTATCTGTGGGTCTCTGCTTCTGTTTCCATCAGCTACTGGATGAGGGTTCTATGATGGCATATAAGGCAGCCATCAATTTTGTTATAGGGGAAAGGCATTTAAGATAGCCTCTTCCCTATTGCATAGATTCTTAGTTGGAGTCATCCTTGTAGATCTCTGGACATTTCCCTAGTGCCAAATTTCTCCTTAAACCTATAATTTCTCCCTCTATTAAGGTATCTCTTTTCTTGCTCTTCTCTGTTCTTTCCCTGACTTAATCATCCTGGCCCCTCATGTCTTCCTCCCTCCTCCTCTTCTCCTCTTTTCTGTCTCCTAACTCCCTCTCCCCTCATGCTCCCAATTTGCTCAGGAGATCTTGAACATATTTTAATTCATTGCAATACGCTTATTCAGATTCAAGACTAAGCAAGACATTTTATCCTCACTTTCTTTCTACTAAATAAGAACATTAACATATATTTTTCATGTTTATAAAATATTTTCAAGTTCCTAAATGGTTCTTTCTGTTTTTGTGGACTTCTTGTATTCCTCAACCTTCCAGGAACTCTATCCTAATAAGTTAGGATTACTGATTTTGTTGATAGATTTTTGCCTATTTGTTTCTTAGAAATGCTGTCCTCAGATGGCAGAATTTCCTTCTTTTTATTTTTTATGTTTTACTTTTTCTTGGTTGGCTGAGAATTTTGTACAATGAGTTATGATCATATTTACATTCCCTCTTTCAAGTCTTCCCAGATCTACTCACTTTCCCTTCCCAACCAATCTTTTGTCTTTTTCTCCCATCAAAGTTAATTTGTCCTTCCCAAATATTCTTGGGCATATGGCCTTCTACTGGAGCTTGTCTGACTTATCTGGGCCTACACATAGAGAAAAACAAGCTTTCCTTTCACAGAAGCTAATGTTTGCCAATATCTCCTCAGTTAGAGATGGGATTTTGTGTACAATTCCTCTCTATGCTAGGATTTGGTTTGGCTTGGGCTTATACTGATCTTGTGCATTGTGTCACAACTACTGCAAGTTCACATGTGCAGCTGCCCTGTTGTGTCTTAAAGACAGTGTTTCCCTGTAATCACCTACCACTTCAGGCTCTCACACTTTTTCCACACCGCCTTTCTCAATTATACCTGGCCTTTGGAGCAGGTGCAGAGTATGTCATCTTTAGGGTAGAAAATCCTGCAGACTGTTATTTTCTACATCTTAGCCAGGTATGGATCCCTGTGTTGGTCATTATCTACTGCAAACAGGAGTTTTTCTGATGAGGCTTGAGAAGTGACTTAATCAATGTGTATAATGATGAGTCACTCACTAGAAATTTGTTTAAATGTTATGCTCATTTAGCAGAATAAGCTTAGTAGTTTCTTTCCTAGGTTCTCTGACATCTCTACTCATAAATTCTTGGCCTCATAATGCTTCTATTTATAGGCTTCCATCTCTGGAGGGAGCCCTTAAATCCAATCAGGAAGTGGATGGTTATGCATGTTATGTTTGTTTGTTCCCTTATATGTGAGTAAGCATCTCTTTGTAGGCCAGTCATTATTGTAGCTTGTGTGGTTCCCATCTGGGTACGATTGATGTTCACTTTTTACCTGTAGTAACATGCATTATTATCTTCCTACACTACAAAAATTAGGCTGTATGACTGATGATTCCATGTCAGTATCAGTTTGATTTCTTTATGTTTTATGACAAAAGTGCATGTTTTCAGGAATAGGGTCTTACTGTCACATTTTAGAAGGAAACAAGAATTTCTTATTTAGGCATTGTTTCATACTGTCAGACAGGAAACTTGGTTGTTTTTGGCCTTCAGGTAAAGCTAGAGGGAAAATAGTATTGAGTTTCAGAGCTGGAGCTAGGTGGATTGTTTATGGAGTTATAGAGGTATATAGCCTCAGTATGTAGGCATTGGAGTATCTGAATATGATGGTAGAATATGATTGTGCCCAGCTCAACATCTTTATACCTTTAGGGAAGCCTACAGAAAGAAGAGGATTGAGATATTAAGTTATGAAACCCAATAGGTGACATTAGGAACAGTAATCAAAGCAGAAGCTTAGGAATTCATGTCACCATGAAAGTGGTGGTTGAATTGCAGCATGAAAAGATGAAATACAAACCAGAAAAGGAGAAGTAAAGCACATCTCTTAAGAAATAAATCTCAAACATTTAGAGACATGGACATGTAGTACTTATAGGCTAAAAGCTAACTACTTTACAAGCATTCTCATCTTTAATCTTCACCAGAAATTTATGAGTTAGATGCTATCATTATCTCCATTTTTATAGATGAAACCAAGGAATACAGACATTACCAGCTAGTAATTAATTCAGCTGGAGTTTGGACTCAGGCATGCTAACCCCAGAATTCAGACAATGGCTGTCTACTATGGATTTTTCTTCTTTCTTTTTATTTTATTTTATTTTATTTTATTTTATTTTATATAACAAAGTCCAATTAAATGAAAACAAACATTTATACACAATATTTGGGAATTTGGGCATCTTTCTTTCCAAACTACTTCCTGCTGGTAAGGGGCGCTGTCATGGGGGATTTGAAGAAGATTCAGAAATCCTGACTGTAGTCTATAAGGCTGCTTTGTCCAGCTCTTTTGAATGTATGATCACCTTGTACTCTGTTTCAGGCAGTCTGGCATGATCAAACCACATTAGTCTGGAAGGAATCCACATCTTTTCATTTTCTGTGGAAACAAAAATAAAAATCCTTTTCCCCAGTAACTTGTCCTTCAACTTAAATTTTGGAGTCAAAGCATTTTTTTAATTTAATTTATTATTTTACATGTCGATCCCGGTTTCCTCTCCCTTCTCCCTCACTCCCTCACTCCCTCCCTCCATCCCTCTCTCCTTCCTTCCCTCCCTTTTACCCTCTCTGCCCTCTCACATGCACTCTAACCACCATCCCCTCCCATCCCCCACCCCAATTCCATATGAAGGGGAATGCCCTCCAGTTGGGGTCATGTAGATCTGACAGGTCATGTGAAGTAGGGACTAGGGCTTCTCTCCTGTCTCTAGATTAAGGCAGTTATCACTCCATGGGGGATATGTTCGCAAAGTCCTTTTGTGCACCAGGGATACATCCTGGCTTCACTGTCTGAGGTCTCTTAGACTGCACAGTCCTTCTGGCTGAGACCCATATTCAGGGGGGCCTGAGTCAGTCCCATGCTGGCTTCCCAGCTATCAGTCTACTGGCCATTAGCTCCTCCTTGTTCAGGTAAGCTCTTGATACCAAGTTTTTAGAAAATGCAGATGCTTTAGAGATCTTTAATGAGCCAAATAAAATTGAATGATAAGACTGACTTTTCCCAATACATTCCTTCATTTGACTTTAGTCAGGACCTAAAGGTGAATTGGATTCTTTATTTGGTGTACTACCAATCTCAGATTTGAAAAACTAATGGTGGGGGTTAGAGCAGAGAAGCACAGTGGAAAAAAATATTTCCTCATGAATACTGGGATAGTATTCTGGTCTCTTGAGGTACTTTGTCCATGGGCTTCATAGGGTCAAATTTGGTCTATGACTTGTAGGTGATGTTTAGACTGTAGAAAGATCCATAGATCCATGTTAGACTAATAACTGTGCCCCAACTCAAAGTGAAAGTTGTTCCCTTTCAGCTCAATAAACCTTGATTGTTTACTCTGATCTAAAGCCAAGTACTGACTAATACTAATCCTCTTTAGTTAATAAGGCCAGGTAAGATCACAACCTGAGTTTCCCTGGGAAATATTTATATACAAATTAAAAAAAAACTTGCCATTTTACCTTCAGCAATCTTGATGAATGGGCTGAATTTATTTGAACTAAAATTTATCAACTGAAACTTGCATAAAGAAAAGACATGCTTGCACAGACACTTTCTTGAGTATGTATATAATTTCATTTTGAAAAAAATTATTTAATTTTTATATACATTGAAAACAATCATATTTTACATACCAATCCCAGTTCCCTCTCTCTCCCGTCCCCCATTCCCCCACCAATCCCCATCCAAACCGCCTAAACACTCCCCAGGGAAAGTGTGGCCTCCTGTGGGCGATCATCAAAGTCTGTCACATCTTTTGGAGCAGGACCAAGGCCCTCCCCCTGTATATATAGACTGAGAAAGTATTCCTCTATAGTGAATAGCTCCCAAAGCCCATTCGTGGCTTTTAACCTGGGCAATTGCTTAGTTTATAAATTGGTCCTGGGTTTAAGTCCATAGCAAAATAGGATGACTCTTGTGGGTAGACATTTTCCTTTCTATGCCCTTGAGTATGTGCCCCTCTGTAGGAGAAACTTAGGCCAGCATACCCAAGCCACAGTTGCCTGTCCCTGCCCAGTCCAGCCTGCATGCATGAGCAGGCACTTCCTTCCTGAGCTAAGCCTGCCTCTATGCCCAGAGACTGCTGATGGAGGGAGAGACACCTGACCCAGAGACACCAATGAAGAAAGGACATACAGCAGAGTCAGCTGTTTGAGCCAATAAGTCCTTGGGAGGAGGAATAAAGTCAGGTCTAGCTTC
Source organism: Phodopus roborovskii (assembly GCF_943737965.1). Taxonomy (NCBI): domain Eukaryota; kingdom Metazoa; phylum Chordata; class Mammalia; order Rodentia; family Cricetidae; genus Phodopus; species Phodopus roborovskii. Next base: position 474,094 of record NW_026126014.1, on the reverse strand, counting down.
CTTAAAATGAGTCTGGAACATGAACTGCTACTCACTGACTCCCAGTACATGAGTCATTTGTGCTGCCTCTTCTCACCACCTCCCCCAAGGGATGTCCAAGCAGGGTAACCTACAACATCCCTCCACTTAAAAGTTCTAATCACCTTAGGTCTAAGTTCAATGCTTGTATATCTGGGTCACTTAACGCATATTTACTGGTCACAAGATCTCTAAAGTAGTACTTCCAGCAACAGAATTGAGATGGGAAGATTGTCATGGTGATATTTTTTAAAATACCTCTTAATGTGGAGGTAAGAAAAAGTATTAATTAAGAAGTCATAAAGTAGAGAGAGGGAACAAGGAGAATTTGCCACAAGTTCCTTAAGACCATTGCAAAAGGGAAAGGACCCTCATTTAGCACTGCAAATCCTGCAGCCTTGAATACATTCAGGAAGCTTAAAGGTTTCCATTTCACCTGACATTTCAAACTGCCCACTCTTCACGCACGCTTAAGAGTGTCTCTCCTTGCAAAATGCAAAACCTCTAAAAGCTGGGCTGCTCTCTGCTCTTTGCAAGCCACCATTTTGGAAACTGGTGCTGGTAGTCATGCCAAGGTGACCAAAAGTAAAGAAGAATCTATTCGGGGAAGCCATCTAGTCTCCCTTAAATCTGCAGTCAAGTGGAGAAGATTTTTAAAGAAAGTTTTGTAACTAGTTAATGGGGTCCAAAAATTAGAATAATTGGTGCTGTCTCGTCTGTTTCTTATGTAAGAATTTCCTGTTCAGAGGACTTGTGCCATGAAAGAAACAGGCGACATTAAGGGATGGTAGCAAGCCTAGTTAACAAAACAAACTTAGTAAGGGAACTGTCAATAACAGGCACCGGCAAATATGTTACAGCTTGAGTCAGGCTGGAGCCAGGCTGCAGGCATGCTGTTCCTTTCTACAGATGGGGCAGCACTTGGCAAAGCTGACATGGATTTGGAATTTGAAGCTACGTGGTGATTTCAGTATTTTATTTTTCTGCGAATCAATAAGGATGATTCAAAAACCAAACCAGATGGCCACGCTGCTACTGTAGGATATCAGCTATAGGCCAACCTTTTATTTTTCTTCAGAACATTATCTCTCACAACAACCTTCATTTCCAAAGTGTCTTAAATGCAACAAAACACACTTCATTGCAAAGTGATCTGCTATTACCCTTCAGAGCTCAAAAAGCCAGGAAGAATTTGCAAAGGTTGGAGGCCATTGAGCAGTTGATAATTTTCACAAGTCAGTTAAGAGAATATGGATTGATGAGGTTGCACTTCATTGTCAGCTTTGAAATGTGACTGTTTCTTTAAAAACAAAACGAAACAAAGCAACCCCCCCCCACCAAAAAATCAACTCTGAAAAAAGAAGCAGAAAGAAGACAGTTACAAATTTAGGGCAAGGCATGATAGCTGCCCTAGCAGGGGCTTAATGATACTAGGTTAGAAATATAGTAGCTCCAGACGTGCAAGGAATGGTTGTGTTATTTAATGTAGTCTTTCATATCTTTTACAGACTTTCATGTTTTTTCTCTAAGAGCCTAAATGCCAGCTCCTTCTTTTTTCCTTTACCTTTCTGTATTTTAGTATTTCATTTTGAAATGCTTAGATATCACAGAAGAGTGATAAAAATAGAGGAAGTTCTCATCTACACTCCCCCCAGCTTTCCTTCTTATTAACACCTTCTGTTACCATGGTGAATGTATCAAAACTAAGAAATTAACATAGGTACTTTTTATTAAGCAAATTATAAAATGGAATTTATTTCATCAGTCTTCCCACTAACATTCTTTTTCTGTTGTGGATGTTACCCTGAAATTCATGGTTTATTTCACCTCATGTCTGCTTGTTTTCCTCCAATCTATGGCATTTTGTGGGTGAGAGGTTTTCCTGTGTCTCAGATGACTTTGACAATTTTGGAGCATCACAAGAAGGGTATTTTGTAAACTATTATTCAGTCTGAGCTTGTCTCAAGGTACCTCATAATTTGATATTTATGATGAAGACTATAGAAGTCCCATTTTACTTCACATTGTATCATGGTATATATGGTATCAACTTTACCAAGCACTTTTCATTTAATGCCTGATTGGATCTTCTTCATCAAAAAATAATACATCTGTAAAGTCAGATGTTTTAGGAACTTGCTAATTTGCTAAATGCGCAGACAAAAGAAAGTCCTCAACTTGTCACAGCCCTCCTGGAAAACCTCTATCTCCAAACATATTTACACTATGATTCGTAAGAGTACAGTTGTAAAGTGGCAACGAAAATAATTTTATTTGGGGGACTCACCACAACATAAGAAACTATATTAAAGGGTCATAGCATTAGGAAGGTTGACAACCACTGCTTTAGTTGAAACACTTGGAACCAAAAGTGCTTCTGCTTTCAGCGTTTACATATATGGATCTGAGATTTTTATCTAGACTTTGCTGGTCAGAAAACCTGAAATAAAAATTCTCTAAACACTACAAATATTAAGAACAATCATGGTAATCTAAAACTTCAGGGTGCTCGAGGATTTAGATTTCAAATTTTCAAAGTAGAGATATTCAGCATACTTGTCTCTATGTCCAATCCTCAGGAAATACACATTCATGCATCCATTTACTCATTTAGCAGCAGCTACTGGTTCTGCCACTGCTATATGATTATGCATGATGTTTTTTTTAAATGATTTATCTATTCAGCAAATATTTATTTGTTGATTGATTTTTAGTTGTTTTTTAAATCCAAAATTGGGTTAGAATTCAGCTCAGTGTTTAGCTGTGCATATCTGCTTCTGTTTCCATCAGCTACTAGATGAGGGCTCTAGGATGGCATATAAGTTAGTTATCAATCTCATTATCAGAGAAGGGCATTTAAGGTAGCCTCTCCACTGTTGCTCAGATTATTAGTTGGGGTCAGTCTTATAGGTCTCTGGGCATTTCTCTAGAGTCAGTTTCTCTTCAAACCTATAATTGCTGCATCTATTATGGTATCTCATGTTTTGATCTCATCTATTCATCCCCCTATTCAATCTTCGTGATCCCACATGTTCTCCTCTCCTCCCCTTTGCTTTCTCCTAACTCCCTCTCCACTCACTGCATTCCCCTCTCCAAATATACTCAGGAGATCTCGTTCCTTTCCCCTTCTGTGAGGGACCTTGTATGAATCTCTTAGGTTCCTCCTTGTGTCCTAATTTCTCTGGTGATGTGAATTATAGGCTGGTGATCCTTTGCTCTTTATTTTTTTCTTTGAGAACTATCTGCTCAGGTTTTGGCCTGCTTATTGACTAGACTATTTTTGTTTGATGATTTTTCACCCATTTTGTAGAGCACCTCTTCAGTTTGATGATCATTTCCTGTACATTACAGACTAGTTTTTTTCTTTCATTTTTGATTTTATGACATAATTATATCATTTCTCCTGTCCCTTACTTCCTCAAATTCTCCCATACTCCCCTCTTTGTTCTCTTTCACATTTATGACATTTTCCCCACTGATTATTATTACATGCATATATATGTACATTCTTTATATATAAACACATATATGTACACTCATACATACATACATATATATATACATATATATATATATATATATATATATATATATATATTGTAAATAGGTTGCTATTGTAGGTCACAGGGTTTGTAGATAGATGCTGTTATTGATCACTTTTCTCCTCTGGCATCTTCCAGAACATGATTGCTAGTCAATAGGTACAAAGCTTCTAGTTGGAAACTAGCTTACATAGTTGCATAACTTCATCATTGGAGCCTTACCACCATGTTGTTGTGGCTGATCAATAACCTTGGCAACAGTCTGTGATGTTTGAAGCAACAGTCTATGGAACCTTCTGTGTTTAATGACTGACTAAACAAGATGTAGCCCATTCCTTGTGCTGGGTTTTTTTGTTCGGCTGCATAAGCTATCTAGTAGGTACATTGTCTCCCTGTTAAATGGTATATACATTTCAATTCAATTCAGATATACAGATAAGCCATAAATGTCACAAAATTGCAGGGAGATAAGAAGGGGTGAATATGAGAGTAATTAGAATGGATTATGCACATATATAAAAGTGCCAAAAAAGAAATTAAACACTGAAATCAATCATGGGATGAAACAGAACAAATCAGAGTTTGTGATGTATAGATTTTTTATATCGCTCAAAGACTTCACTAATTAGCTAACTATTGCTTATAAAACGTAATACTTAACACAAATAACAATAACATCTATATTATAATATAAGATCAGGTTGTTTTAATTCTTAAAATGCCATGAAGAGAATTCACACCATATGACAGGACTCACATAGGAGGTTTATTGGAAGAGGAGAAAGAGGGGGCAGAAAAAGAGGCAGAGTCAGAGACCATTCCTTTTGTACAAAACAGATAGAAGAGACAGATAGGGAGGTAAAGAGGAAGACAGGGAGAGAAAAAGAAAAGGAGCAAGATGGGTGTTGGACAGGGCTTTTTTTTGTGGAAATGTTTCCTTTGTTCTATTTTTTATTATATTTAAATTAGAAACAATCTAGTTTTACATATCAATCCAAGTTCCATCTCTCCTCCATCATCCCATGTCCCACACCCACCCCCATCTCATCCCCCATCCACTTCCCAGTGGGGGTGAGGCCTTCCATGAGGGATCATCAAAATCTGTCAAGTCATTTTGAGTAGGGCTTAGGTCCTCCCCCTTGTATCTATGCTAAGGAAATATCCGTCCATGGAAAACTGGCTCCTGAAGTCTTGTTTGTGTAAAAGGGATACATCCTGCCATAGACTGCCCAGTCCTCCTAGATGACTCCCACGTTTGGTCCTATGTTGTTTCCCCACATGTTAGACTGAGGTCTGGTGCTCTAACTTGCTCAGATCATCTGTTTTTGTGAGTTTCCCCAGGTCTTAACCCCTTTGCTCATTACTCCTCCCTATCTACAACTGGATTCCAGGAGTTAGGCTTAGTGTTTAGCTATCTCTGCTTCTGTTTGCATCAGCTACTGGATGAAGGCTCTTGGATGTCATAAGGTAGTTACCAATCTCATTATAGAGAAGAGCATTTAAGGAAGCCTCTCCACTATTGCTTAGATTCCTAGTTATGGTCATCGTTGTGGATCTCTGTACAAGTTCCTAGTGCCAGACTACTCTTTAAACCTAAAATGGCTCCATCTATTGATGTGTCTCTTTCTTTGCTCTCTTCCATTCATTTCCCCACTCAGTCTTCTTGATCCCTCGTGTTCTCCTCCCCCTCTTCTTCTCTCCTCCTATTTCTCCTATCCCCTCTCCCATCCTCCCAATTTGTTCAGGTCCTCTTCTCCCTCTCCCTTTCACCAGGGACCATGTATGTCTCTCATAAGGTCCTCCATGTTTCTTAGATTCTCTGGAGGTTTGGATTGTAAACTGGTAAACCTTTGTGCTATGTCTAAAATCCATATATGAGTGAGTATATATCATGTTTGTCTTTCTGTGACTTGGTTACATCATTTAGGATGGTTTCTTCTAGTTCCATCCATTTGCCTGGGAATTTCAAGATTCCATTGTGTGTTTTGTTTTATTTTTCTGGTGAGTAGTATTCCATTGTGTAAATGTACCAAATTTTCTGTATCCATTCTTCAGTTGAGGGGTTTCTAGGTTGCTTCCAGGTTCTGGCTATTACAAATAATGTCCTATGAGCATAGTTGAACAAGATGTTCTTATTGTATGAATGTGTATCCTTTGGGTATATGCCTAAGAATGGAATTGCTGGATCTTGCAGTAGACTGATTCCCATTTTCTGGAGAAACCACCATACAATTTCCAAAGTGGTTGTACAAATTTGCACTCCCACCAGCAGTGGAGAAGTGTTCCCTTTCTCCACATCCTCTCCAGAATAAACTGTCCTTGGTGTTTTTCATTTTAGCCTTTCTGATGGGTGTAAGGTGGTTTCTCAGGGTTGTATTGATTTGCATTTCCCTGATGCTTAGGATGTTGAGCATTTTTTAAGTGTCTTTCAACCATTTTAGATTCCTCTATTGAGAATTCCCTATTCAGTTCTGTACCCCGCTTTTTAAATGTATTATTTGTGTTTTGGTGACCAGCTTCTTGAGTCTTTGTATAGTTTGGAAATCATCCCTATGTGAGATGTGGAGTTTTGAAGATCCTTACCCATTCTGTGGGCTCCCATTTTGTCTTGTTGACTTGTTTCTTTTGCTTTACAGAAGCTTCTCATTTTCAGGAGGTCTCATTTATGAACTGTAGATCTCAATGTCTGTGATACTGGCATTATATTCAGGAAGTGGTCTCCTGTGTCAACTGGTTCAAGAGTACCTCTCACTTTCTCTTCTAAGAGGTTCAGTGTGGCTGGATTTATGTTGATGCCTTTGATTCAAGTTTTGTGCATGGCAATATATATTTATCTATATATTTATCTATCTGCAATCTTCTCCATGTCAGTATCCAGGTATGCCGGCACCATTAATTGAGGATTCTTTCTATTTTCCATTGTATAGTTTTAATTTCTTTGTCAAAAATCAGGTGTTCATACGTATGTGGGTTAATATCAGGGTCTTCAATTTGATTCCTTTGGTATACCTGTCTGTTTTTTGAGCCAATACCAATCTGTTTTCATTACTGTAACTCTATAGTAGAGCTTGAAGTCAGGAATGGTGATGCCTCCAGAAGTTCCTTTATTGTACAGGGATATCTTGGCTATCCTGGGTTTTTTGTTTTTCCATATAAAGTTGAGTATTTTCCTTTCAATGTCTGTGACGAATTGTGCTTTGGTGTATTGAATCTGTTGATTGCTTTTGGTAAGATTGCCATTTTTATTATGGTGATCCTACCTATCCAAGAGCAAGAAGATAGCAGAAAATTGGCAGGGTGTTTTTAAAAGGGAACATAGTGAATATGCACAGGTGGTGCTCTTAGTGACTGCAGCTGAGGGCATATCCTGTCAGAATCCCAATGGCAGACTAGTACAGATGCCTGAATACTAACACAGGTACTATGTTGTCTTCAGAGTTTGTTTTCAGTTTAGGATTTCTTTTGGCTATTTGTCACTTTTTTCTATGTTAATTTTAGGATAACTTTATTTAGTGAAGTAAGTCACTAGGATTTTCATGAAGAATATCATTGAATCTGTAGATCACCTTCACTAATTTATGCAGTTTTATATGATTAATCCATGAGCATGAAAATTTTCATTAATTTCTTTCTTTGGTTCTTAAAATTTCACTGTGGATGACTTTCACCTACTTGGACATCTTTATTCCTAAGATCGTTACTTGACTGAAATAGTAATAGGCTTTCTCAATAAAGAAAATCACAACACTAGATGGATTCATTGAAAAATACGACAAACTCTTTAAAGTAGTGCTAATGCCTTTGCACCTTACAATGTTCCATAAAATTGAAGCTTATTTTATGAAGACTGTATAACATTGACATCAAAAATAGATGAAAGATACTTCAAAGAAAGGGAAATAATTATCAATATCTTACATGAACATAGACTTAAAACATTTGTAATAAATTTCTGACACAACAAATTTACAATATGGTAAGAAGACCATATCACACATTGTTGTAACAACTTCTATTTATGTTGAGAAAATGTGATGTTGGAGATAATATTCTGATCATGCCACACTGATTACTTTAACCCAAGTTCCTTATTTTCATCATAATTTATTTGTATGGTTATATTTGTCCTTTCTGTGATCTGTCTGAAATAATATTTGGAGGAGTTATAAACACGAAATCATTAATTCAATTGGACCTGGGAAATAAAGAAGACTGTACCATGGCCAGGTAGGTTTCATTTCAAACATGCAAGGATGACTAAACATACAGAATTTAGCAAATGTAATTTATTATCCACATTGATTTAAAGATAAATGTGTCACATGATTATATCCATAGAGGGAAAAAGCCTTTGATAATGTTCAGCATCCCTTCATGATAATTGCTCTTATGTTTTCTAAATTTCCAAGTACAGTTAACTTGTGGTTTGAACTAGTCATGAAAGTAATTCTCTCCCTGAATAGCTTCAGAAATCAATCAACAAAGAAAATGCATGCAACAACCACTGCCAAAAGTACAAGTACCTAGAAATCATGTAATAAAAGTATTGACAATAATCTTATTTGATTATTATTGTTTATTGTTTTCAGAATGATTGCTTTACTTCTCATTTTGGAATATAATCCATGAAAGAAACACTTTTTCCTTGAATACAGATGTTAAATATTCTGTGCTTTTAGGGTTTCACTGACTGGACTGGAACTCACTATGTAGAATAGGCTTACCTCAAACTCATAGAGCTTGACTTGCTTCTGCCTTATGAGTGCTGCCATGGACTCTTACATTTTAACAATACTGGAATATTTGCTTGGATATTCTTGTCTTGAGTGGTTCTTTTCTGTCTTCTTTATTGGATTGTGGAATTGGTATGCTTATTCCAGTGTGAGACACTGTTTTCAGTTTGACCTTGGATTTTTTTTCTAGACTACATGTTCCTTTTTAGATGGCTGTATTTTGTGATTGAGGAGAAATTGCATATATGTATACACATACATATATATGCAGCCAACTATTTTGCTTATTGCAGTACTACCTCAATAGACCTGTAGATATTTCTTTTAAATTATCATTTTTAATGTGAATATATATATATATATATATATATATATATATATATATATATATATATACAGTTTTCATTGAACTGGCTAGAGATGCATATTGAGAGCTACAGGGATCACAAGCCAAAGTGCTAGAGCTGCTATTTATGAAAGCTGTTCTACTTTCTCACCTCTATTCATTCTCAGCCAAGTAACAAATTTTTATTTTGGCCTAAACTTGATAGCTCTTGGTCTTGGCCCAGAGGCTAATTCCCATTGAAACTTAGAATTAAATCCATTTACTTGTTTCTGAGTTACAGAGGGGAAAAGAATATCATGCTTTGAAAGAATTTTCCCAGTGGGTATATCTTTGAAGATTTACTATCCTCTGCAGTGTGGAAACAGTGAGCCTGAGCTAGTGATGTTCAGGAAAAAAATAGGGCAAAGATATTTCATCCCCTTTTCAGAAGTAAGAGTAAATATATTGAAAGTGACTTGTCCCTCTTCTTTCATTGTAAAAGTTAAAGAGTATTTCTTAAATGCTGGACACAGACACTTTCAGCCTGATACAAGTGATAGAATGAAACTACCAACAGAGATTCCTGATTCTATGTTTTAATATTGGCCAAGGGATTTTTCATCTTATTAGACATAGTCTCCTATGTTTTCAGAAGATAAATGTCAGAGAAATGGCTGATATTTCAAAACTCACAATGCCTAATCTGTTATATACTTCTAAAAAGTATGGTAATGATTTTACTTACTTTAGGTGCCCAGTACATTTTCTTTCAGACAAAGAAATGAATTATTGCATAATACCACCATTAAGTACATGTTGTGTATGAATAATTTCTTTTTTATTTTATTTTATTTTTTAATTTATTTTATATAACCAAGTCCATTTAAATGATAACAAACATTTATAGACAATATTTGGGAATTTGGGCGTCGTTCTTCCCAAACTACTTCCTGCTGGTAAGGGGCACTGCCATGGGGGATTCTAAGAAAATGCAGAAATCCTGGCTGTAGTATATAAGGCTATTTTGTCCAGCTGTTTTGAATGTAGGATCACCTGGTACTCTGTTTCAGGCGGTCTGGCTTGATCAAACCACATTAGTCTGGAAGGAATCCATAGCTTTTCATTTTCTGTGGAAACAAAAATAGAACTCCTTTTCCCCAGTAACTTGTCCTTGAACTTAAATTTTGGAGTCAAAGCATTTTTTTTTAATTTAATTTATTATTTTACATGTCGATCCCAGTTCCCTCTCCTTCCCTCCCTCCCTCCCTCCTTCCCTCCCTTTACCCTCTCTTCCCTCTCACATGCACCCTAATCACCCTCCCCTCCCATCCCCCAACCCCAATTCCATATGTAGGGGATTGCCATCCAACTGGGGTCATGTAGATTTGACAGGACATGTGAAGTAGGGACTAGGGCTTCTCTCCTGTCTCTAGATTAAGGCAGTTATCCCTCCATGGGGGATGTGTTCGCAAGGTCCTTTTGTGAACCAGGGATACATCCTGGCTCCACTGTCTGAGGTCCCTTAGACTGCTCAGTCCTTCTGGCTGAGACATATATTCATGGGGGCCTGAGTCAGTCCCATGTACTTAAAAGGTACATCATTCATGTTCAAATAGATTGGTGTCTAACAAATAAATTGAAACATCTACAAAACTATTATCAATATATATGAATTGATATCCTGCATATATGATTATAAGTAATATGTATCAGTAGATGGTGACTAACAACTGCATAAAACACAACCAAAAACAACATCATGGAGTCTTGTCCCAATAGATAATCTATAATACAGCTTCTGTGAAGGAGATAGGAAGAGCCACAGGATCAGTGGTTTGCTGTGAGATTGTGTCCTAGGAATATGAGAAGCTATGTCCATAAATCTCACTGACATGGCTGTCTAAACATGATCTGAACAAAGAACACACCAATGAACATATTAAAGTGATCAAGAAAAGCCCAAGAGGCCTCTACTTTAACCATAGGCAACTAAGGAATGCTGAGAGCAAGAGGAGTAGTCTTCCCCAGGGAATAGCACACCATTGGCTATCCAGTACTAAATGGTCATCCCTGAAAACATACATAATAGTAACATTATGTAGACTGAGCAGGTTGTAATTATGTATCTAGGAATATATATGCATAGGAATATGTATATGCATATGTACATATATGATGAAAATGTGATTATGAATTTGAAAGAGAGAAAAGAGGAGTATATGGGATGGTATGGAGGGAAGTGAGAGAAAGGGGAAATGATGTATCTATATTATAATCTTTAAAATAAGAAATAATTTAAAAATATTTAAGGTCAGCTTGTATGTGGTTGGTAATAAAATTTTGTTGACATGTGGTAAATGATACATAGTTTCAAACATGACTTATATACAAATGCTATACAATTGAATAAAATTACTTCTGTGACTTTGAATTTCATAAAATGCAATTATAAGCTTGAACTATATATATGTGTGTGTAATAGAGAGATGGGAGATGTCATTCTGTAAATGTTACTCTTATTGGTTAATGAATAAAACACTATTGGCAAATAGAAAGACATAATAGGCAGGACTAGGAGACAAGGAGGATTCTGGGAGATGTAGTGGAGAGGAGTCTAAATGTAGGACCAAGACGAGTAAGAGGTCTGGACCCTCTCTCCTGTAAGATAAGACCACATGGAAATACTGAGATTTATAGAAATGGTTTAATATTTAAGACAGAGCTAGCCAATAAGAAGTTGGTAGCAGACCAACTGTTATTCTTTTGATACAACTATTGCTATGAAACACAAACACGAGACTCAGTGCTCATGTGGAGTTTATTGAGAGAGGGGTGAGAAAGGGGGTTAGCTTGTGGCCAACCAAAAGCAAGGAAGAGAGAGATAAGAGAGAAGAAAGAGTAAAGAGAGAGAGAAAAGGCAAGAGAGAGAGAGAAAGCCAGAGAAAGAAGAGCGTTTGGCGCTTGCTTTAAAAGGGGGGGACTTGAGCATGCGTAACTGAGTCCCCTGAACAGCCAGGTAAAGCTTGAGCAGCCAGGTAAAGCCTGAATTATCAATGACATGGCCATGAGCATCCTGCCCATAATCCGGGGCGAGGTCAGCAGACTGCTGGTTCCCAACACCAACAGTTTTATAACTAATAAACATCTCTCTGTGTTATTTGGGGCTAACACAGCTCTGGAACCAGGCTGGCAAGAAACTGATCGTAACAAAAGGGTGTGTGTCTGTGTGTGTGTGTGTGTGTGTGTGTGTGTGTGTGTAAAAGGTGATTTACTAATCAAATTGCAGAGAACAAGTGACTTCAGAGTGCTCAATTCTAAATAGGACATCTATGTCATATCAGCTACTTCCAAGGCTTGGGGAAAGCAGAATGCTAGTGCTGAAATGGATTTCTCTTTATAATCTCTTGAAATTCAGAACATTATTCCTTGAAACAGTCAGCAATAATTTATTTTAGTTCATGTATTTAACCTTTCACCTGCTTTTCATTCTTTCTTGAATTTTTGTGTACTCATCTAGGATCATGACCTTCTGCCAGAAGAACTCTTTTAGGGATTCGTTTTGTGTGTGTGATTTGAATCTACTGGTAGAAGATCTATTTTCATTGTCTAGAAATGTCATATTTATTTTGCCTTAAATCTTGAATATGATCTATCATCTTCTAGGTATATAATAATTGTTGGTTGACTCAGGATACTGAAGACATAATTTCATCATTTTCTGGCTTATGCCATTTAGAGAAGAAATTGACTTCCAAACTGAAAAAGAATAATGGATATATTCTGGTTTCTTCTTGGTTGCTTTTAAGATTCTTCTGTCTTAGGTTGGTGAGATGAATCATTGAGTAAAGATGCTCACCATCATTCCCAAAGACCTGATTTCAAGTTTTGGTCTGTAAAACAGGTGTTAGAAGGAGAAAACAATTCCTATACGTTGACTTCTGATATACACACATGCACAGAAGCGCGCGCGCACACACAAACACACACACACACACACACACACACACACACACACTCATACACACTAAATAAATAAGTAAATAAGTAAGTAAATACAATGGAATACTGTAAAGATTTTATTTCATTTTGATTTTTTCATAGTTTTATTATTATATCCCTGGAAGTATATTATTTTTATATTATTCACTTAACATTTGTAATCCAACTTTTGGCTTGCTATTTAACCAAATTTAGAAGAATTGGATTTTAACTCTTCTTATATTTATTGTGCCCAATTAAGTTTATTCTCTTTCTCAGAGACAAAAATTAGAATTTTTTTAAAAGAAAATTTCAGTGGTTAAGGTGTTAAGGAAATAGTTGTTTACAAATAAAATTCAGATACTCTTTATTTTTTCTCACTAATTGTGGTTATGCCAGGATATCTTTCTAACTAATTTATCTGATGGTGCAATAACCATCTTTAATTTCTATTAAAGTCTATTTGTATTAGATAGTCAAAGTGGTTCTCAAGCTTCCTAATACTGTGTCCCTGTAATATGTTTCCTCATGTTGGGGTAACCCTAACCATAAACATATTCTTGTTGCTACTTTATACTGTAATTTTACTACTGTTATGAATCATAATGCAAATATATGTGTTTTCTGGTGGTCTTGGGGTTGGAACCCACACGTCAAGAATAGCTGTCATAGAGTTTCTTCATAGTGGGATATTTTTCCATACACAAAACACTTAAATCTCCTGACAAGTGGTTAATGTTGAATCAAATTTTGATTTCCACATTTTCTACTTTTTTTCTGGGTTAATTCTAACAAGGCATCTTTATGAAATCTAGAGAGATTTTCTTTCTTTTTTTTTTTTTTTTGTTTTTGTTTTTTGTTTTTCGAGACAGGGTTTCTTTGTGGCTTTGGAGGCTGTCCTGGAACTAGCTTTTGTAGACCAGGGTACCTACTTTGCCTCCCGAGTGCTGGGATTAAAGCCATGTGCCACCACCGCCCAGCTATGAAATCTAGAGAGATTTTTCACATCCCCTCCTCCTTTTAGGATCTCAAACTCCAATTTTTTTTTGTTTGTTTTTTGTTTTGTTTTGTCAATACCCACTAAGTAAATGATAATGCCATTGAATTTTCCTATTGATTTCTGATTAGCTTTGTTTCTACCTCTGGCAGTCTACAAATCAGCTTTGGATCTTTGAATTTTTATTTAACTTCTCCACTTATTTTTCAGAAAACTTGGTTTACTACATGCTGATATGCCATTGTTAGAAACAGAAGTAAAAACTTATAATTAAATGACATTTTAATTGCTTAAAATGTGCAATATTCTTGTGTTCTTTGAGAAGTGGTAATTGAATAATTGCTTAGTGAGTAATTGGGATGATCTGGCTTGTGAGTTTGTTATTTTTTATGGTACTTTACCAAATACAAGCTATGCCAAATATGATGTCATATTAATGCAACCCAAGTTTCATAATTAGATAATTAAAATTTACATAATGTAAAATATTTCAAATTCTCTAATATTGTCATACTAAATTTACAATGGCAAATTTCTGCTAAAATAGTAGCATAAATAGGGTCCCATTAAACCCTATTTTGACACATAAGCAATAATTTTTCCTGCTGAACTCTTTACCATTATCTGGATTTGGAGATTTGTATTCATTTTACTTCTTAAGAATTTAAATGTAAAGAGTTCAGAATATCCTTTTATGTAGAAATGATTATATTAAAGAATGAAAACAAGTTGGAAGATACAGTCACTGTGATTTCCAACTGTAGTCTAACACAAATGCTTTAACTTTTTCTTCAATTTACTATTGTCAGGAAGGGAAAGGGATTTGTAATTTAATAAGTAATCCATTAGTTGTTAGTAATTAAAATCCAACACAAAGCTAATTAAGGCCAGAAGGACTTTATTTGCTTGCATTTTGACAGCTCAAGTTACTACAAGAACATAGCTAAAATAACATACATTTCTTATAGCTCTGGAGGATGGGAACCTAAATCAAATTGCCAGGATATTCAGTGTTTGTAGTCCTGCTTCTTGTATTATAGAATCTCATCTTTTCTTTCAGTTTTCACAAGGTAGAAAGCATATATGAGCTGACTGGGCCTTTATTTTTCCACTGTCTTTTAAAATTAATTTTATTTAAATTAAAAAACAATCTTATTTTACATATCAATCCCAGTTACCTCTCCCTCCTGTCCTTCCTTTTCCCCCACAATCTCCCCATCCTACCCCCATCCACTCCTTAGGGAGGGTGAGGCTTCTCATGGGGGCCCATCAAAGTCTGTCACTTCTGGCAGGACCTAGCAGCCCAGCTCCCAGCCTTGTGTATCTAGTCTGACAGAGTACCTTTCCGTAGGGAATGGGCTCCCAAAGTCCATTTGTGCACTAGGGATAAATACTTGTTCTACTGCTAGAGGCCCCATAGATGCTCAAGCCCCCCCCCCCCAGCTAAAAGCCATGTTCAGTGAGCCTGGTTCAGTCTTATGCTGGTTCCCAAGCTGTGAGACTGGGGTCTGTGAGCTCCCACTTGCTCAGGTCAGCTGTTTCTGCAGCCTGGTTTTGACCCTTTTTCTTATCACTCCTCTATCCACTACAACTGCATTCCAGGAGTTTGGCTCAGTGCTTAGCCATGAATCTCTGCTTCTGCTTTCATGAGCTACTGGATGAAGGCTCTAGGATGACATTTAAGGTAGTCATCAATCTCATTATAGAAGAAGGGCATTTAGGGTAGCCTCTCCACTATTGCTTAGATTCTTAGTTGGGGACCTACTTGCAGATTCCTGGAGATTTTCCTAGTGCCAGATTGCTCGTTAAGCTCTTAATGGCTCTCTCTATTAAGGTATCTCTTTCCTTGCTCTCCTTGTCTGTTCTTCCCCCAACTTGACCTTCTTGAGCCTTCATGATCTCCTCTCCCCTCCCCTTCTCCCCTCTGCTTTCTTTATAAAGATACTGGTCTCACTCATAAGAGTTCCACATCGATTCCCCAATTATCTCCCACAGACCTCATCTCCAAACACTATCACTCTAGGTATGGAAACCTTAACATATGAAATAAATTTAATAGTGGACTCTGGCTTGAGGTCCTTCAGGGTCAATGAATTCATAATATTTTGTTGAGTCTCCTTGATTTTCTTTCAGTTTTCGAAAATGTTTCCCCATTTTGAATAGCTCCTTGGATTTTTTAATTATGATTTTTCTACACAATTAGAAAGTTGGCCCCAATGCTAAATTCTACTGTAACATGTTGGGTAATTTAAACAAAGACAAATTCTTTTCACTTTTTCTTTTTCTTCTTATTTATTTCTTTTTATTATTATTATTTCTTATTTTACATATAGATCTTAGTTCTCTCTCATCCTTCCATGCCTCCATATGCCCCCTCCCATCCCATTCCTACCCCTATTAAACAGGGAGGGTAATGCCTTGCAGGAGAAATCATCAAAGTCTTTAAAGTTATTTGGTTACTGTTACTCCAAGATATTTTATGTTGTTTGTGGCTATTGTAAAGAATGGTGTTTTCCTGATTTCTTTCTTAGCCCCTTTATCATCTGTATATAGTATGGCTACTGATTTTTTGAGGTAATCTTGTATCCTGCTAGTTTGCTGAAGGTGTTTTTCTGCTGTAGGAGTTCTCTGGTAGAGTTTTTCAGTTCACTTATGTAAACTCTCATATCATTTGCAAATAGTGACATTTTGACTTCTTCCTTTCCATTTTGTATCCCCTTGATCTCCATTTGTTGTCTTATTGCTTTAGCTAGAACTTCATGTACAATATTGAAGAGATATGGAAAGAGTGGGCAGCCTTGTCTTGTTCATGATTTTTGAGGAATCATCTCAAGCTTCTCTCCATTCAGTTTGAGTTGTAGGCCCCTGCATGGATCCCTGAGGCCCTTGAGCAAGCCTGAAGCTGTTGGTTGGAACTACTTGCCCCAAGGCTGTTGTTGGTACTCTTCCAGTTTTGATAACACACACCTCATGACAATATACAACTCGTGACAACACGCACCTCGTAGGGAGGAACTAAGCCTAAAATTCCTGTAATTTTTCCACCGTGCTGTGAGTCAGTATTTAAGCCTGTTCTTTCCCCTCACTAAACGGCATTTGGCATTCTGACATTGCCATTGAACGAATGAACCACTGTCTTGTCTTTATTTCAGTCTCTAGGCCTTCTCCCGATTTGTGGAACAGATGGTAGCGCGTGCGCTACATTGAGTGACTGAAAGTTTTTACTCATCCTAAAGTGTGATGTCTTTATTAATCCCCATACCAAGGCTCAGAGATCATTGAGGAAGAAAAGGTGGAAAGGTGTAGGGAAGACTGCTGTGAAATGCTGCCAACTCATCATGATACAGAGCATTGTGCTCAGAGCAGCTGTAGTTACCTGCACATGTGAAGACAGGCAATATTTGATTTTAGACATCATTTTTTAATTTTTTTTCTTATTTTACATGTGGATCCCAGTTCCATCTCCCTCCCATCCTCCCATGCCCACTGATCCCCTCCCTCCTATCCCATTCCCCAATTTCTCCACAGGGAATGTGAGGCCTTACAACAGGGAACATCAAAATCTGCCAAGTCATTTGGAGCAGAGCCTAGGCCCTCCCTTATGTCTCGTGTTAAGGGAGCATCCCTCCATGGGGAATATGCTCATTTATTTTACATACCATCCACAATTTCTCCTCCCTCTTTCATTCCTGTTCTATTTCTTCCTCCCATCTACCCCCTCCTCATTCACCCCTCTGTCTCCATTCAGAAAGGGGCAAGACTCCCATGAAACATTAAGGTGAGGGAATAGCAAGCCCCGCCCCTTCCATCAAGGCTGGGTGAGTCAACACAACATGGGAAACAGGTTCCCAAAAGCCAGCTAAGTGCACCACAGACATGCTATGATCTCATTGCTAGGAATCCCTCAAAAAGACCAAGTTACACAACTATCACCCACATGATGTGGAACTAAGTGGGTCCCATAGAGGTTCCCTAGATATCAGTCCAGAGTCTGTGAGTTCAGAAGAACCTAGATTATCTGTCTCTTTGGGTTTCCCCATCATGACCTTGACCCTGCAGGTTCGTACAATCTCTCCTCCATCACTTCAACAGTACTTCCTGAGATTGGCCCAGTGTTTGGCTGTAGATTTCTGCATCTGCTTCCATCAGTTACTGGATAAAGTCTCTATGATGAGAATTGGGATATTCACCAATCTGATTACGACAAAAGGCCAGTTCAGACATGCCCTCTACTCTTACTAGGAGTCTAGGTGAGATAATCCTTGTGGATTCTTGGGAGTTTCCTCTGGCACCAGGTTTCTCCTTAATCCTAAAATGTCCCCAGTATCAAGACATCTCTTTCATTACTCTCCCACTTCTGTCCTATCCCCAACAGACCTAACCAGATACCTCATATTCTTATCCCATCCCCTCAATTCCCTCCCAGTTTATTCAGGTGATCTCTTATATTTCCCCTTCCCAGGGAGATCCATGCATCACTCTTTGGGTCCTCCTTGTTATCTAGACTCTCTTTGGCTGTATATTGTAGGTTTGTTATACTACGCTTTACTCCTAATATCCATTTATTAGTGAGGACATATCATGTTTGTCTTTCTGGGTCTAGGTTACCTTAGAATGACATTTTTTCTAGTCCCATCTATTTGCCTGCAAATTTCATTGTATTTTTTCAGAAGAGTAATACACCATTGTATAAATGTGGCACATTTCCCTTAGCCATTCTTTGGTTGAGGGGCATCTAGGTTGTTTTAGGTTCAATTCATCCAGTATTTGACATAAATACATAGATGTGTAGGAGTGCTATAGGCCCACTCTTTATTGAGATATATTTTCAGTGATTAGTTGCCTTGCGAAGATGCATCATTTTTAATTGGGGTTAAGGCCTCTAGTAGGTTTCCCATTATCCAATTGATGACTCTATACTCATGCATATATGGGTAGTACTAATTAGATTTAATGTAGTTTTTTAAAGCTAATGTGAAGGTGGGGAGAGGACATAATTGGTTGAATCTGCCAGAAGTTGGAGGGAAGAATGAGTATATTAAAGCAGGCCTTTCTCTTTTATTTGCATATTGCATATTATAGAAAGACTCTTGAAAATTTGAGACATGACTAACTATATGCTAATGATCTATAAAGATATAGTGTTATAATTGGCTGAGATTTGTCCTATAGCTATCTTTGTGGCCAAGGGGTCAGATTGTTGTGACTGATACCCTTAGTATAACTGTCTATGAACTGGAGATTGTTAGGAAATCTTGTTGCCTATATTTTACAGAAGAATATGTCTTCAAGAACTAATAATTACCTAGGAGTCACATGGTAGTGTAGTCAGTCTAAAGAGGTGATCAGAAATCTTATGTTTTATCCTTGCATGTCCTTATACGACTGCATGTTAGTAGTTCTTAATGTTTGCCAACTTTGAAATCACTTCATTTCCATCATCTAGCTCTGCCATGACAATTTTGGTATAAATATATTTTAGAAATAAAGAAAATTTAGTAAGACGAGCCTACACTCATCTCCTCCAGACTCACTTTGTATAAATATCTTGATTTTGATATTGCCTATAATACATTTACTATGTTCCCCCTCATAGTTTAATTTACCTTCTGCAGGTATTTCCTGTTTGGGGATTAGCTACTGTTTGGTTCACAAAGGCAGTGAATAAAACTTTGATCCAGGCAACATACTCCTTAGTTTATCAGTATTCTTTGTTCCTTGCAAATTTTACTTTGGGTATTCATGGACAGTTTGTTTGAGAATCTCTCATATATATCAAATTCGGTACATGCCCAAGTACCTTATGTAAAACTGGTATTGTAAATACAATGCCATTGTAAATGGTTAATGTACATTCTCTTTTATTTTAATGCTTAGAGAATTATTGTTTATTGATATGTGTGTATGTTTATCTGTGTGTATGCACTTGTGGAGACCAGAAGAGAGTGTTGGTTACCGCAAAGCTGAAGGAACAGGTGATTGTGAGCTGTCTGATATGGGTACTGGGAACCTAAGCCTAGTCCCACACAAGAGCAGAAAGTGTTCCTAACCTCAGGGAAATTTCATTAGCCTTACCCCTTATTTTTTAAAAAAGATTTATTTTACAATATTCTTCATATGTTTCTAGTGAGATCTAATAAATAGCTGAATCTGTGGGCACAGAGCCTATGTATATGCAAGATCAAATATACTTGCTAGATGCTGTGTTATGAACACTTTCCCTAATCTTTTAGTTTCTATATTTATTTTTCAGTTTTCAATTCTTAATTGTTGTTAAGATTGAAGGGTTGTACCAATGAGTGCTAAATATTAAAATCACACATGTTCTGGAGGTGGGAAAAGGAGAGATGTTTAAGAAAGAATAGGTAATTAAAAAGTATATATTGCATGCAATCCACCAAATGAATACAAACATTGTCAATTGTCCTGTAGGTTCCTGCTTTCTTTCCTTCCTTCCTTCCTTCCATCCTTCCTTCCTTCCTTCCTTTCCTCCTCCTCCTTCTTCTTTTGTTCAACATCTTCAGATGAGCTCTCATATAGTCCAAGTTGGTTTTAAACTTGCTATCCAAAGTAAATAACCTTGAAATTCTAATCTTGTCTCCATTTCCTAAGTGCTGGAGTTCTAGGCATGAACTACCATTTCTGGTTGAAATATCTTTTGACAAATGAGAATAATATTTTCTTATTAGAATCTAAGGCACAGACCTAAGATTTGTAATTTTCCAATGTTAGACTTGATATTCAAACTTTTAGGTAAGTTTGACTCCAAATCCTGTGTTCTTTTAAGGACACATATAATAGGATGAAGTTTAGTTGTAGAGGTGGGAGACTACTGCACTATTTACATCCAAGCTTTCTGATTTCAGAGAAACTAAATCCTCAGGAGCATGTGAGGATGGCTGTGTTCATCCAAAGACCAGAATCAGTATCCAGTCTCTCAAACTCTATCACCATAGAAATGCTTATTGTATAAGGCACTGGTACCAGGAACCGAAGCAACAGACAATCCCAATCAGAAGAAAGTTCAAAACTAGATAGACAGGATGAGTGAGTAGAGCTTCAGACTTAGTCTGGGAAAGAGGGTATTCTAAAATTACTGCTCCCCATATTTGTTCCTAAACATTAGGAAATATGATTTATGGGTAGGTACTACAAATTTACAGGTCATGAGCTCACAATAACTGAGAGAATTGAGAGCTTCCCTTAGATATAGCAAGGAAAAAGTACAGAAAAAAAAATATAAAAAGTAACAGGTGAATATTCTGGAAAGAAGTCATTAAGGTTGTAGGGGCTCTAAGACTTGAAGAGCACTAATTCAAAGCTGCCAAGTATCTTATCCCACCGGTCAAACCTTGTGAATGGGAGATGGGAAAGCAGCTCAGCCAAGGCTTTGAACTCCCTAGGAATCCAAGACAAAAGAGTGACAAGTAAGTCTAGTTCCTAAAATAGAAGTTGCTGCCAATAGTCAATGAACAGTTTTCCAGCAAGCCCAATGTAAATGCGATTGTTAATCCTCTCATTATCTTCTTAGCCACGCCCACAAATCAACATTGCCATTGGTCTCCTTACCCACCAAGCTCTGGCACCTCATAAAAGGAATTTTCCAAGCGCTTTCTTTTGGTGCTATAGCTGTCATAGTGCAGGAGCTATGCCCTGGTTCCCTCTGCACCTGGAAGCTATGGGTGGGAGCTGTATTTTTACTAGACTTCAATGACTAATGCACACCTGCACATTCTTTTGTTCCGATTGGCAAGAGCAGCATTTTAGAAACAGCTTGAAAAGAGTGTTGTCAAGAAGTTTGGGCAACAATTCCTACAAGGGCTTTGTTTTCTTCTGGAATGAAATAGGGACATGTTGTAGTATTTTAGAATTAGAATCTTTTTAAAACTTGATTTTTTAAAATAAAAATAGACCCAAGGATGCATATCTTTTCTCTTTAGCTCTCATGTTACCTAATTTGGGTAATGAATCTTATTTCTACATTATGATGTTGTGTATTAAGAAGTGACCTTGCTAATCCACTCAAATTAATAGTTACCATTCTCTTTTTCTTCAAAGGGAGGTACAATCAGTCATAAATAAGAAGTATGTTTTTAAGGTCAGAGGAATCTAGATCTGTGGAATAGAGAGAGTGGAAGGAGAAACATAGGAATTAAAGAAAGTGATCACAGTTTGCATTCACATACCTAGTCCTTAGGAGTCAATATTGGTGCATAGTAGATTTCCAATAAACATTCTGTTGAATTTGTACATTACTTATGGCAGTCAAACCCCTAGGGCTGGAAAAGTTTGTTTTAAGGAAGGTTTTTAATACAGGGATTGTTATAAGGGATTACATAAAATACTCAAACTCAAGAAAACCTGTGGTCTGGAAAAGAGTTTGGTAAAAATGAAGGTGATCAGAAAAGATCAAGTATATAATTCATAGAGAATTGGTTTACAGTATTAAAAGCTCTTGCTATTTCCAAGGCAATGGGGAATAAAGGAATTTTAGAGGCATAGATCCAAGATATAGTTCCTCGGTAATATAGGGATAAATACTGGAAAATTGAAAAGATAAAACAGAAGACCATATCAGAGGTAGCAGGCTGGTAGTTGTAAATTGATCAATGTATTATATTCATGGTCAGCTTTTGCTTGATCTGCGGAGTGTTTTGAAAAGCAATGTCACTAGGCAGATGGCAGAGTTGGTTGCAGTACAAGGGTCCTTGCACCTATTGTCCTGTATCAGAACAGCTTCACACATTTGTTATTCTTGACTGGCTCATGTTGGACATTTAAGTTTGCCATTCCTGGTGGAAGCCGTCTGCTTGGCACTCTATCTCTAAATCTTTTTAGTTCCTATGGCCATTTAGACCCAAGTTCCAGAAATTATCTAGAGCTGGTTCCTGGGATCACCAAAATGGTTTTTAATCAAAAGAGATAGAGGAAAGTTTGAACTAATTATTTTATACCTCAGCAACACAATGTTCTGCTCATCACATTTGTGGTTTGGCTACACTAACTAGGATGTTTCCTCTTTCCTTGTAATTAAACTCATTCTTCATATGTAACTTTAAGTACCTGCAACCTTACCTTGCTCACTGGTATAAAAATTTGGTATGTTGGCATTCTGCCTTGTATTACATTCTGTTTAGAGATATGTAGCAGAAAACCTTAATTATGAAACAAATTCTTTTAAATTTGTGTAGAACTTCTGGTCATTTTAAAGTATCTCTTTAGCCACCTTCTAATATTAACCTAACTGATATAAGAGATTTTATATGATAATTTTTGAATATTGTTTACAAAGCTATTAATAAATGCTACCAATATTTTTGAAAAGTCTGGCTTATAACACAAAAAGCCTAAAACATGGGGAACTAGAGGGAAAATGAAGTAAAGGATATAGGATAATGGCAAATTACATGTGGATATGTAAAACATTCTCCTGTTCTATACAAACATAAATATAAAATATCATTAGAAAGTTAAAATTGAAATGATTAAAAAAAGATTATATTGTACTTTTTGAAGCTCTTCTGCTAACAGTTCATGTTTCTTTCCATTTCTGAATTCATTGTAGGTTTGCACTTCCTGGATTCTTGTGGTTTTGTAGAGCCATGTAATTAAGTTTGGCATATGGACTTGTGTACAGAAGTGACAATGTCTCATTTCTGAGGCAGAAGACCAGAACATTTAACTTCCTGAAAGAAATGCTTCCTGATTTTCTTTTCCTCATCTCTGAAGCCAGACCTGTTTTAAATTGTGGGTGTTGTCTCAGTCTGAATACTAGAGAGATTTCTGGATAACTTTAATGAGAATATCCTCTCACCATCACTATCCCCACCAGTACAAGATAGCCTGAGCAGCAATTATATATTTGTAGTTCAAGTTCCAATAGGTTTTAATAATAAAAGCCCAGAGTCAGATATTGGGGAGCGGTGAAAGCGAAAAGATCAAGAGAAACAGAGCAGCCAGCCACTAGAGCTCTTACCTCTATGAAATCCTCAGACTAAAAAGAGAGCTTGTTTCTGTCTCCTCCTGGCTATATTCCTCTCTCCACCCAACCATCTTACTTCCTGCCTGTCTGTACAGACCTCCAGACCTCTATGGTTAGCTAGTGAATTGCTCTGTCCTCTGATCTTCAGGAAAGCTTTGTTAGAGTATAACAAGATATGACTACATTTCTCTTTTTTCCATAAAAAAATTAAAAGGTTATAGCTAGCATAAGAAAAGCATATACAAGTACAATAACTACATAAACATACACAGGCAATAAATACATCAATGATTTCTAGTCCATTAATTGACAAATTTTGAGAAAATACACTGTAGCTACAGTATCATGGTGAGTTCAAATTGTTGTACCCAATTAACTTTCTATTTTAACTCAGGATTCCAGTGAGCACTTAAACAGCATTGGGGGTATCCGTCATTTGGCAATTGATGTAAGGCAAATGGATATATAAAGGTTGGCTATTTGAAAATTTTAAGCCATTCTTCTCTAACTTTATAATACAACTTTGAAATTGGTTCTCCTTTAAATTCCTCTATCTAGATATGAATATCTCTATGATCTGTTTTAAGTTTTTCTAAAACTTGTATCTTAGCAGTCATAAAAAACAACATTTTAGTGATAAAACAAAAATGATAAAACTGATGTTTATAATTGACATTCCATATGTCCCATCTAAATTACTTATTCTTTCTTCTAATTGTTCCATTTTCAGAATGTGCAGTTTACTATCATACTGAGACCTAAAAGCCTTTATTGTAATAGCATTTCATATTTTTAAATTCATTTTTATTTAAATTAAAAACAATCTTATTTTATACACCAATGCTAGTTCCCTCTCCCCAGTGTCCTCCAATTTCCCCCAACATCCCACATGACACCCACCATCCACTCCTCAAGGATAGTAAGGCCTTCCATGGGGGAATAATCAAAATCTGTCACATCATTTGGGGCAGGGCCTAGGCCCTCTCTTCCCTATTGTATCTAGTCTGAGATACTACCTTTCCATAGGCAATGGGCTCCCAATGCCCATTCATGGAATAGGGATAAATACTTGTTCCACTGCCAAAGGCCACATAGACTGCCTAAGCTCCCCAGATGACACCCACATTCAGAAGGCCTGGTTCAGTCTTGATTTCCCAGCTGGCAACTGGGGTATGTGACTTCCCACTTGCTCAGGTCAGCTGTTTATGTGGGTTTTCCCAGAATGGTCTTTATACCTTTACTCATGACTCCTCCCTTTCTACAATTGGAATCCAGGAGTTTGACTCAATACTTAGCTGCAAATCTATGCTTCTGCTTCCATCAACTATGGGATGAAGGCTCTAGGATGGCAATTAAGGCAATCATCAATTTCATTATAGCGGGAGGGAATCAAAGACGGCCTCTCTACTATTGCTTAGATTCTTAGTTAGGGACATCTTTGTGGATCTCTGAACATTTCCCAAGTGCCAGATTTCTCATTAAGCCCATAATGGCTCCCTCTATTAAGGATCTCTTTTCTTGTTCTCCTTCTCTGTTGTTCCCCCAGCTTGACCTGCTTGATCACCAATGTTCTCCTCTCCTGTCCCCTTCTCCCTTCCTTTTTCTCCTACCTCCCTCTTCCTCCCCCTGTCCTCCCAATTTACTCAGGAGGTCTTGTTCCTTTCCCATTCCCAGGAATTCATATCTGTCTTTCTTAGGGTCCTCCTTGTTTCCTAGCTTCTCTGGGATTATGGATTGTAGGATAGGTAACCAATGTTCTATGTCTAATATTCACATACCATGCTTGTCTTTCTGTGTCTGAGTTACCTCACTTAGGATGGTTTCTTCCAGTTCCATCCATTTGCTTGAGAATTTCAAGATGTCATTGCTTTTTAAAAATTTATTTTATTTTTTATATTATTTTCTTATTTTATGTATTGATCCCAATTTCCTCTTCCTCACATCCTCTCATGCCATCCACAAGCATCCCAGTCTCATCCACCATCCACTTGCTAGGGAGAGTGAAGCTTTCCAGGAGGGATCATCAAAATCTGTCAAGTCATTTGGGGTAGGACCTAGACTTTCCCTTGTGCCTCTAAACAAAGAGATTATCCTTCTATGGGGAATGTGCTTCTGAAATCCTTTCCTGAACCAGGGATACATCCTGGTTTCACTGTCAGAGGTCCAATAGACTGCCCAAGCCACCTAACTGAGACCTATATTCGGGGGTCTGAGTCAGTTTTATGCTGGTTTCCTAGCTATAAGTATTGAGACTATGAGCTCCCACTTGTTCAGGTAAGCTGTTAATGTGGGTTTCTCCAGCCAGATCTTGACCCACTTGCACATCACTTCTCCCTCTCTGAAACAGGATTCCAGGAGTTCAGCTCAGTGTTTAGTTGTGGGTGTCTGGTTCTGCTTCCATCAGCAACTAGATGAAGGCTCTAGGATGGCATATAAGGTAGTTATAAACCTCATTATTATGGAAGGGCATTTAAGGTAGCCTCTAAACTATTGCTTCCATTATTTGTTGGGGTCATTTTGTAGGTCTCTGGATATTTCCCTAGTGCCAGATTTCTCCTGAAACCTATAATGGCTCCCTCAACTATGATATGTCTTTTATTGTTCTCCTCTAGTCTTCCCAGGATTCAATCTTCTTGTTCCCTCATGTCCTCCTCTCCCTTCCTTTTCTTTCCTTCTCTTTCTCCTAGCTCCCTTTACACATACTGCCCCACTCCCAAAATGCTCAAGAGATCTTGTTCTTTTCCACTTCTATGAGGGACTTTGTACGAATCTCTAAGAATCCTCCATGTATCCTAGTTTCTCTGGTGGTGTGAATTATAGGCTGGTGATCCTTTGCTGTATGGCTAAAATCCATATAGAAATTAGTACATATAATTTTCCTCTTTTAGTGACTGGGTTACCTCAATCAGGGTGGTTTCTTCAAGTTCCATCCATTTGTCTGCGAATTTCAAGATTCCATTGTCTTTTTTCTGAGGAGTAGTATTGCACTGTGTAAATGTACCACATTATCTCCATCCATTCTTCAGTTGAGGGGCATCTAGGTTGGTTCCAGGATCTGGCTTTTACAAATGATAATTCTATGATCATAGTTGAACATGAGCATGGATGTGGATCATTTGGGTGTATGCCTAAGAGTGCAATTGCTAGATCATGTGGTAGACTGATTCCCATTTTCTTGAGGAAACACAATACTGATTTCCAAAATTGCTGTACAATTTTGCGCTCCCACAAGCAGTGGAGGAGTGTTTCCCTTTCTCCACATCCTCTCCAGCATAAATTTAGACATTCTCATAGATGTAAGATGGTATCTCAAAGTTGTTTTGATTTGCATTTCCCTGATATCTAAGGATGTTGAGTACTTTCTCAATTGACATTCAGCCAATTTCGATTTCTCTATTGAGAATTCTCTATTTAGTTCTGTACCCTACTTTTAAATTGCATCATTTGGTGTTTTCATGACTAGGTTCTTGAGTTCTTTGGAGATAAGTCCTCTGTCAGATGTGGGATTGGTGAAGATCCTTTCCCATTCTGTGGGCTGAAGTTTTGTCTTCTTGACTGTGTCCTTTGCCTTACAGAAACTTCTCAGTTTCAGGAGGTCCCATTTATTAGTTCTTGGTCTCAGTGTCTGTGCTACTGGAGTTATGTTCAGGAAGCAGTCTCTTGTACCAATTTGTTCAAGGGTAGCTCCCACTTTCTCTTCTAAGAAGTTCAGTGAGGCTGGGTTTATGTTGAGGTCTTTGATCCATTTGGACTTACGTTTTTTGCATGGCAGTAGATATGGATCTATATGCAGTATTCTTCACATCAGCATCCAGTTATACTAGCCGAGAACCATTTGTTGAAGATGCTTTCTGTTTTCCATTGTATAAATTTAGCTTCT
Source organism: Phodopus roborovskii (assembly GCF_943737965.1). Classification (NCBI taxonomy): domain Eukaryota; kingdom Metazoa; phylum Chordata; class Mammalia; order Rodentia; family Cricetidae; genus Phodopus; species Phodopus roborovskii. The sequence continues at coordinate 446,639 of NW_026126014.1, read as the reverse complement.
TTATCAAAAATCAGTTGCTCAAGGGTATATGGGTCAATATCAGGGTATTTAATTCAATTCCATTGGTCTACCTGTCTGTTTTTGTTCCAATACCAAGGTGTTTTCAGGACTATAGCTTTGAAGTAGAGCTTGAAGTTAGGGAAGTTGATGCCTCCAGAAGTTCCTTTATTGTACAGCCTTGTTTTGGCTATCCTTCTTCTTTTGTTTTTCCATAAAACGTTGAATATTGTTCTTTCAAGTTTGTTGAAGAATTGTGCTGAGATTTTTATGGGGATTGCGTTGAATAGGAATGCCATTTTTAGTATGTTGATCCTTCCTATCCAAGAACATGGGCCATCTTTCCATTTTCTGTTATCTACTTTAATTTCTTTCTTTAAAGAGACAAAGTTATTGCTATATAGGTTTTTTGCTAGTTTGTTTAGTGTTACCCAAAGATATTTTATGTTGTTTGTGGCTATAAATGGTGATGTTTCTCTGACTTTTTTTCAGCCCTTGTATCATCTGTGCATATTAGGGCTACTAATATTTTTAATTTGTATCCTGCCACTTTGTTGAAAGTGTTTATCAGCTGTAGGCATTCCCTGGCAGAGTGTTTCTGGTCATTTATGTAAACTATCATATCACATATCATCTGCAAATAGTGACATTTTGACTTCTTGCTTTCCAATTAGTATCCCCTCAATCTCCTTTTGTTGTCTTGTTCCTCTAGCTAGAATATCAATACAATATTGCAAAGATATGAAGAGAGTGGCAACCTTGTCCTCTTCCTGATTTTAGAGGAATTGCCTTGACTTTCTGTTTTGTTTGATGTTGCTGTTGGTTTACTGTATATTGCTTTTATTATGGTTATGTATGTTCCTCTTATGGCTTATCTATCCAAGACATTTGTGATGAAGTGGTGTTCGATTTTGTGACAGGATTTTTCAACATCTAGTGAGAGGAAAATTTGTTTTTTCTTTTTCAGTTTGTTTTTGTGGAGGATTACATAGATAGATTTTCATATGTTGAACCATCCCTGCATCCCTGGGATGAAGCCTACTTGGTCACGGTGGATGTTTTTTCTGATGTGTTCTTTGATTTGATTTGCCACTATTTTATTATTTTTACATCAATGTTCTTTTTTATTTTTTTATTTATTTTATATAACCAAGTCCATTTAAATGAAAACAAACATTTATAGACAATATTTGGGAATTTGGGCGTTGTTCTTTCCAAACTACTTCCTGCTGGTAAGGGGCGAAGTCATGGGGGATTCGAAGAAAATTCAGAAATCCTGGCTGTAGTCTGTAAGGCTGCTTTGTCCAGCTGTTTTGAATGTAGGATCACCTGGTACTCTGTTTCAGGTGGTCTGGCTTGATCAAACCACATTAGTCTGGGAGGAATCCACATCTACATCAATGTTCTTGATGAAATGTTCTGGGTCTTTGTGTGGCTTGGTTGCCAAAGTAATTGTAGCCTTGTAAAGAGAGTTTGACAATGGCCTTTCTGCTTCTATCGTGTGGAACAATTTGAGGAATATTGGTCTTGGCTCTTCATTGAATTTCTGGTAGATTTCTGAAGCCATCTGGACCTGTGCTTGTTTTGGTTGTTAGACTTTTTTTGACTTCTTCTATGTCATTACGGGTTATAGGTCTATTTAAGTTGCTTATCGGTTCTTTTTTAATTTAATTTATAATTTACATGTCGATCCCAGTTCCCTCTTCCTCTCTCCCACTCTCCCTCCCTCCCTCACTTTTACCCTCTCTGCCCTCTCACATGCACCCTAATCACCCTCCCCTCCCATTCCCCTACCACAATTCCATATGTAGGGGAATGCCATCAAGGTGGAGTCATGTAGATCTGACAGGATATGTGAAGTACGGACTAGGGCTTCTCTCCTGTCTCTAGGTTAAGGCAGTTATCCCTCCATGGGGGATGTGTTTACAAGGTCCTTTTGTGTACCAGGGATACATCCTGACTCCACTGTCTGAGGTCCCTTAGACTGCTCAGTCCTTCTGGCTGAGACCCATATTCAGGGGGGCCTGAGTTGGTCCCATGGTGGCTTCCCAGCTATCAGTCTGGGGGCCCATTAGCTGCCCTTTGTTCAGGTCAGCTGTCTCTATGTGTTTCTGCAGCCTGGTCTTGTCCTCTCCATCTGCATCTGGGTTCTAGTTCGACTCAGTGTTAATGTATGGGTGTTTGCTCCTGTTTCCAACAGGTATTAGATGAGGGCTCCATGGATGACTTAGTTGTTGATCTCACTATCCGGGAAGGACATTTATGGTAGCCTTTCCAAGGATGCTCAAATTGTTAGTTGACAGCTGTCTTGTAGTTCTCTAGACCGTTCCTTGGGTTCAATTTTCTCTTCAAACCAATATTGGCTCCCTCTTTTATGTTCTCTCCCCCCTCTCTCCAGTCTTCTATTCCTAACTGGACTCAAACTTCCTAGTTGCACGTGTTTTCCTCTCCTCCCCCTCCCTTTATCCTACTTCTCTCTCCATTCACTGCCTCCCCACTTCCCCTGTGCTCTGGGGGACTTGTCCCTTCCTTGTTCTGTGAGGGAATTTATATGAATCTCTTAGAATACATCTTGTATCCTAGTTCCTCTGGTGGTGTGAATTATAAGCTGGTGATCCTTTGCTCTAGGTCTAAAATCCATCTAGGAGTGAATACATACTATGTTCCTCTTTTTATGACTGGGTTACCTCAGGATGGTTTCTTCAAGTGCCATCCACTTGCCTGCAAATTTCAAGATAGCATTATTTTTTTCTGCAGAGTAGTATTCCATTGTGTAGATGTGCCCCATCTTCATTATCCATTCTTCAATTGAGAGGCATCTAGGTTGCTTCCAGGTTCTTGCTATTACAAATAGTACTGCTATGAACATAGTTGAACAGATGGCTTTGTTGCATGGATGTGGATCATTTGGGTATATGCCAAAGAGGAGGATTGCCGGGTCCTATGGTAAGCTAATTCTCATTTTCCTGAGGAACTGCCACACTGCTCTCCAAAATGGCTGTACGAGTTTACACTCCCACCAGCAGTGGAGGAGTGTTCCCCTTTCTCCACATCCTCTCCAGCGTGAGTTGTCATTGGTGTTTCCAATTTTAGCCATTCTGGCAGGAATAAGATGGTTTCTCAAAGTTGTTTGATTTGCATTTCCCTGATAGCTAAGGATGTTGAGCACTTTCTTAAGTGTCTTTCAGCCTTTTTGATTTCCTCTATTGAGAATTCTTTCTTCAGTTCTTTACCCAATTTTTAATAGGGTTATTTGGTGATTTGTTGATTAGTTTCTTGGGTTCTTTGTATATTTTGGTGATCAGCCCTTTGTCAGATATAGGATTGGTGAAAATCTTTTCCCAGTCTGTGGGCTGCCCTTTGGTCTTGTCGACTGTGTCCTTTGCCTTACAGAAGCTACTATGTTTGGAGACGTCCCATTTATTAATTGTTCCTCTCAGTGTCTGTGCCACTGGAGTTATGTTCAGGAAGCCGTCTCCTATACCAATTTGTTCAAGGGTATCTTCTACTTTCTCTTTTAAGAGGTTCAATGGGGCTGGATTGATGTTGATGTCTTTGATCCATTGGGACTTGAGTTTTGTGCATGGTGACAGACATGGGTCTATCTGCAGTCTTCTACACACCCTCATCCAATTGTGCCAGCACCATTTGTTGAAGATGCTGTCCTTGCCCCATTGTATAATTTTAGCTGTTTTGTCGAAAATCAGGTGTTCATAGGTGTGTGGATTAATATCAGGATTTTCAATTTGATTTCATTTTTCTACCGTCTATTTTCGTGCCAATACCAGGCTGTTTTCAGAACTATAGCTCTGTAGTAGAGCTTAAAGTCAGGAATGGTGATGCCTCCTGAAGTTCTTTTATTGTATAGGGTTGTTTTGTCTATCCTGGTCTTTTGTTTTTCCATATAAAGTTGATTATTATCCTTTCAAGGTCAGTGAAGAATTGTGGTGGGATTTTAATGGGGATGGCATTGAATCTGTAGATGGCTTTTGGCAAGATTTGCATTTTTACTATGTTTAGCCTATCCTCATTCTCGTTTAATATTAGAAAGTCCTTAATTTCTTTCTTTATTTCTTCTTTGACCCAGGTATAGTGCAATTGCACATTGTTCAGTTTTCATGATTTTGCAGGTTTTCTGCTATTTGTGTTGTTGTTGAATTCCAATTTTAATGCATGGTGGTCTGATAAGGTACAGGGGACTATACCTATTTTATTGTATCTGTTGAGGTTTCTTATGCCACCTAGTATGTGGTTGATTTTAGAGAAGGTTCCATGTGGAGCAGAGATGAAATTATATTCTTTTGTGTTTGGATGGAATGTTCTATAGATGTCTGTTAACCCCAGTTGAGACATAAGTTCTTTTAGTTCTTATGTTTCTTTGTTGAGTTTCTGAATTGTGGTCCTGTCTAGTGTTGAGAGTGGGGTATGGAAGTCTCCCACTAGAAGTGTGTGAGGTTTCATATGAGCTTTGAGATTTAGTAGTGTTTCTTTTACGAATATGGGTGCCTTTATATTAGGGGCATAGATGTTCAGAACTTAGACTTTGTGTTGATGGATTTCTCCTGCAATGAATACAAAATGACTGTTTTCATCTCTTTTGATTAATTTTGGTTTGAAGTCTAACTTGTTAGATATTAGGATAGCCATGCCTGCTTGCTTTTTGGTTCCATTTGATGGGAGTATCTTTTCCCAACCCTGAGGTAATGTCTATCTTTGAAGCTTAGATGTGTTTCTTGTATGCAGCAGAAGGATGGATTCTGTCTTCATATCCTTTCTGTTAGCCTGTGTCTTTTTATAGGTGAGTTAAAACCATTAATGTTGAGGGTGAGTAAAGACCATTGATTGTTGAATCTTGTTTGTTTTAGGTTTGTTTTTGACAGTGGTATTGTATATATTTGTTCTTCTTTACCCTTGGTTTCTGGTGTAGTTGGATTATCTGTTGCCTATATTTTTGTGGGCGTAGTTACCTTTCTTGGGTTGAAGTTTTCCTTCCAATACTTTCTGTAGGGCTGGATTTGTAGACACATATTGGAAAAATCTGGTTTTGTCATTAAATATCTTGTTTTCTCCATCTATAGCGAATGAGAGTTTTGTTGGGAATAGTAGCCTGGGCTGGCATTCGTGTTCTCTCAATACATGTAGAACATCTATCCAGGACCTTCTGGCCTTGAATGTTTCCATGGAGAAGTGAGGTGTAATTTTGATAGGTCTGCCTTTATATGTTACTTGTCCTTTTTCCTTCGCTGCTCTCAATATTCTTTCTTTATTTTGTATGCTAGGTGTTTTGATTATTATATGTCGAGGGGTCTTTTTTCTTTGGTCCAGCATATTGGGGTTCAGTATGCTTCTTGTACTTTCATGGGCATGCCCCTTCTTCAGATTGGGAAAGTTTTCCTCGATGATTTTGTTGAATATATTTTCGGCACCTTTGAGCTGGGCATCCTCACCTTCCTCTATGCCTATTATTCTTAGGTTTGGCCTTTTCAATGTGTCCCACATTTCCTGGATGTTTTGTGTTAAGGATTTGTTTGATTTATGATTTTCTTTGGTCAATGAATCTATTTCTTCTAGTTTATCTTCTGCGCCTGAGATTCTCTCTTCCATCTTTTGAATTCTGTGGGTTATGCTTGCATCTGTAGTTCCTGATTTTTTTTGCCCAGTTTTTCTGTTTCCAGCATTCCTTTGGTTTGTGTTGCCTTTATTTTCTCTATTTCAGTTTTCAAGTCTTGAACCGTTTCCTTCACCTGCTTAATTTTTTTTTCTTGGTTTGTGTACTTTCTTTACTTTCCTTAAGGAATTTTTTCATTTCTTCCACTTTTTTTGTTTGTTTTTTCTTCCATTTCTTTAAGGGATTTTCTCACATCATCTTTGATGGCCTCTATCATTTTTATGAAGTTAATTTTTAAGTCGTTCCCTTCTGCTTCCTCTGCTTTGTTGTTGTGTTCCATTCTAGGTGTTGTAGATTCCCTAGATTCTGGTGGTGTCATGCTTGTTGTTACGTGTTTTCTTGTATTGCTGTTTTCCCATAGCTTCTTCCAGTAGGTGTTGGTGGGGTCTTCCCCTGTCTGTATGGTACTTCCCTGGTGGGCTTATGTGGGTCAGAGGTTCAATATCTGTAGCTCTGTGTGGTTCAAGCTCTATACGTGGTCTCTCTGCAGACAGGGACCCAGGGATGTGGTCAGGGATGAGGATCCAGTAGAAGATGTCTGCAGAAACTCAGAATGGTCCTGCATAGATAGGTAGGTCTCTGGGAGAGGACCTGGACTGGAATTGGGGGTCAGAGACCAAGCAGGTGGGAATTACGTGTGGTTCTGCATGGATAGTCAGGTTTCCTGTGTTCAGATTCGCTCTGAGATGTCCACAGAAGTAGTGTGGGCTCTAGCCAATGGCTCTAACCAATGGCTGGCAGAAGAGGACAAAGGCTGGGCTGATACTCGGGATGTTTCTGCACAGATAGTTGAATTTCATTGGGAACTGGCACTCTCCACCTGAGGCCTCTTTCTTTATCAGAGGTCCTGATTTGGGCGCCAAGGATCTTGCTGGTGGTGGGAACTCAGAGTGGACCCACAGAGATAGGCAGATCTCTGGGAGGGGCCTGGGACTCCAGCAGAAGATTGGAGGTGGGGGTCAGAGACCAAGCAGGTGGAAATTACAGATGGTCCCACGTGGATAGGCAGATCTCCTTTGTTTAGAGTTGCTCCGAGAAGTCCCATAAGTAGTGTGGACTGTTGGCTTCACCCTCTGTCCCAGTGCTCAACCCGAGCAGCGGGACAGTGCGCAGGGTAGGGCACAGGGTATGGGGATGGGTGGGGGTGTATCAGAGCTCCAAGGGTGCTCTCGATGGGGACAGGACACAGTAGCAGCGGGATCAGGGGCCATCCCAGGGAGTTCTGCTTATCGGTTCTTGCTTTAATTTTGAAGGATGATATCTGTCCAGAAAATTGTCAATTTCCTTTAGTTTTTCTAATTTTGTGAAGTATGGGTTTTCAAAGTATGACCTGAAGATTCTCTGGATTTCCTCAGTGTCTGTTGTTTTCTCCCCCTTTTCATTTCTGATTTTGTTGATTTATATGTTCTCTCTCTGCTTTTTGATTAGTTTGGATAAGGGTTGTCTATGTTGTTGATTTTTTCGAAGAACTAACACTTTTTACAATAATTCTTTGTATTGTTTTCCCAGTTTCTACTTTATTGATTTCAGCCCTCAAATTGATTATTTCCTGGTGTCTACTCCTCTGGGGTGAGTTTGCTTCATTTTGTTCTAGAGCTTTCAGTTGTACTGTCAATTCTCTAATGTGACTGTCCTCCTATTTCTTCATGTGGGCACTTAATGCTATGAAATTCCATCATAGCACCGCTTTCAAAGTGTCCCATACATTTGCATATTTTATGTCTTCTTTTTCATTTAATTATAGGAAGTCTGTAATTTCTCTTTTTATTTCTTCCTTGATCCAGGTATGGTGCTATTGTACATTGTTCAGTTTCCATGAGATTGTAGGTTTTCTGTAATTTGAGTTGTTGTTGAATTCTAACTTTAAAGTATTCCTATATTTTTTTTTAAATCTGTTGATGTTTGCTATGTTGCTGAGTATTTGGTCAATTTTAGAGAAGGTTCCATGTGTAGCTGAGAAGAAGGTATATTCTTTTGTGTTTGAATGGAATGGTCTATAGATGTCTATTAAACCCAATTGGGTCATAACTTCTGTCATTTCTTTTGTTTCTTTGTTAAGTTTCTGTTTGTCCTGCCTAGTGGTGAGAGTGGGGTGTTGAAGTCTCCCACTATAAGTGTGTGAGGTTTTATGTGAGATTTGTTTTATTAATATTTCTTTTATGAATGTGGGTGCCTTTGTATTTGGCATAGATGTTCAGAATTGAGACTTCGTCCTGATGGATTTTTCCTGTGAGGAACATGAAATGACCTTCTTCATCTCTTTTGATCGATTTTAGTTTGAAGTCTAATTTCTTAGATACTCGCATAGCTACACTAGCTTGTTTTTTAGGTCCATTTGATAGGAAGATCATTATTCCTAACCCTTTACTTGGAAGTAGCATCTGCCTTTGAATTTGGGGTTTGTTTCTTGTATGCAGCAGAAGTATGGATTCTGTCTTTGTATCCATCCTGTTAGCAAGTTAATACCATTACTACTGAGGGAAATTGAGGACCATTGATTGTTAATTCTTTTTTGGTTTGGTTTTGTTGTTGTTGGTATTATGAGTAGGTTTACCCTCCTTTATTTTGGCTTCTGGTAAAGTATGGTTATCTATTGCCTATGATTTTGTGAGTGTAGTTAGCTTCCTTGTGTTGGAGTTTTCCTTCCAGAACTTTCTGTAGTGCTAGATTTGTGGGTATGTATTGTGTAAATATATATTTTTTTTTCATGGAATATCTTGTTTTCTCCATCTATGGTGATTGAGAGTTTTTCTGGGTATAGTAGTCTGGGCTAGCATCTGTGGTCTATTAGTGTTTGTAGAACATCTATTCAGGACCTTCTGGCTTTCAGAGTTTCCATGGATAGGTCTGCTTGCCTTTATATGTTACTTGGCTTTTTTTCTTTGCTGCTCTTATTTGATATTGTGTACCAAGGGGACTTTTTTTTTTTTTTTGGTCCAGTCTTTTTGGTGTTTGGTAATCTTGTACTTTCATAGGCATGCCCTTCTTCAGGGTTGTAAAAGTTGGGAAAGTTTTCTTCTATTATTTTGTTGAATCTCTTTTCTGCACCTTTGAGCTGGGCTTCTTCACCTTCTTCTATGCCCATTATTCTTAGGTTCGGCCTTTTCAGGGTGTCCCACATTTCCTGGATGTTTTCTGTGAAGGATCTGTTGGATTTAAGATTTTCTTTGATCAATGAATCCATTTCCTCTAGTTTATCTTCAGCACCTGAGATTCTCTCTTTGATCTCTTGTATTCTGTTGATTATACTTACGTCTGTAGTTCCTCATTGTTGGCCCAGTTTTTCTATTTCCAGCGTTCCCTCAGTTTGTGTTTTCTGTGTTGTCTCTACTGCAGTTTTCTAGTCTTGAACTTGAACTGTTTGAGTTGTTTCCGTCTTCTGTTAGATTGTCTCCCCCCCACCAGCTTTCTTTAAGAGATTTGCTGATTTCTTGCATTTTTCAGTTTGTTTTTTCTTCTATTTCTTTAAGGGATTTTGCTCATATCTGCTTTGAGGTTCTCTATCATTCTCATGAAGTTGTTTTTAAAGTCATTCTCTTCTGCTTCATCTGCATTGGAATGTTCATATCTTGCTGGCATAGAATCCCTAGACTCTTGTGGTGTCATATAAGTCTTTCTGTTATTTGATGTGTTCTTATACTGTCATCACCTCATCTCTTCTTCCAGTGGGTGTAGGTGGGGTCTCTCCCTCTCCTGGTGGGTGTGCGTTCAAACCTGTTTTCTCTCTTCTCTCTGGGAGGGTATATGGGAAGACAGAAATGGCTGATGATGGGTGCTTCATTCTGCCTGTACATCCCTCAGGGGGATTTGGTGGCAGGAAGAGTCTGACAGCTTCAGGTCAGGGAACTCAAAGAGAATGGGAGCCTGGAAGAGACCCCGGCATTTACCTCTCTAGCGGGGGATGGAGGGGCAAGGAAGGAATGGCCCCTTATGCTTTATTCTGCCACTAGAATGCCATTTTTTTTTTTACAGCTGAGTAGTGCTCTATTGTGTAAATGTGCCACATATTCTTTATCCATTCTTGAGTTAAGATGCATCTAGGTTGCTTCCAGGTTCTAGCTGTTACAAAAAGTGCTGCTATGAACGTAGTTGAGCACATGCCGTTGTTGCATGCATGTGGATCATTTGGGTATATGGCTAAGAGTGGGATTGCCGGGCCCTGTGGTAGACTGATTCCCATTTTCCTGAGGAACTGCCATACTGATCTCCAAAATGGCTATACAAGTTTGCATTTCCACCAGCAGTGGAAGGGTGTTACCCTTTCTCTACATCCTCTCCAGCTTAAACTGTAATTGCTATTTTTGTGTTTAGCCATTCTGATAGAAGTATGATGGTATGTAAGAGTTGTTTTGATTTGCATTTCGCTTGTGGCTAACAATGTTGAGCATTTCCTTAAGTGCCTTTCAGCCATTTTAGATTCCTCTCTTGAGAATTCTCTATTTAGTTCTGTATCCCACTTTTAAATTGGATTATTTGGTGTTTTGTTAACTAGCTTTTTGAGTTCTTTGTATATTTTGAAAACCAGCCCCCTTTCATATGTGGGGTTGGTGAAGATCTTTTTCCTTTCTGTAGGCTGCCATTTTTGTCTTGCTGATTGTGTCCTTTGCCTTACAGAAGCTTCTCAGTTTCAGGAGGTCCCATTTATTAATTGTTGATCTCAATGTCTGTGCTATGAGTATTATTTTCAGGAAGGGTTCTCCTGTGCCAATGTGTTCAAGGATACTTCCCACTCTCTTTTCTAAGACGTTCAGTGTGGCTGGATTTATGTTGAGGTCTTTGATCCATTTGGACTTGAGTTTTGTGCATGGCAATAGACATGGATCTATCTGCAGTCTTCTATACACTAGCATTCAGTTATTCCCACCACCATTTTTGAAGATGCTTTCCTCTTTCCATTGTATAATTTTAGCTGTTTTGTCAGTGCCTTTTAGGACTTTATTCTATCACGTGTAACATACATTTATTTAGCAGATCCCCTTACGACCACAATTTTAGGCTATATCTAAATTTTATATAATATCAAACAGTATAATCGACAGCTTTTAGTTAATCTTTTCCTATTTTGCAATTTCATAATTCCTTGGGACATATTTCTTGAAGACATGTTGCTGGGACCAAGAGCATATACATTGTTTAGTCTTTTGATACACTTTGGAAGGTTATACCATTTTTTTCTGGCAGTTTACATTTCCTCCAGCTGTGAATAACAGTTCTTATTTCTTTGCACCTTTACAGATACTGGCTATAATAATTTAAATGTATGTGCCAATTTGAAAGGCAAAAGTCACAGATTTTATACTTTAGCAGTAAGCCTCCTTGACAAAAGAGAATAATATAAGTTGTGCATCATGTACTTATATAGAGCTATAATTTAGGGTCTAAAAGTGGTTAATTTCTCAACTAACTCTTCATTTTAAATTTCCTACAGAGCTATGTTTTATGTAATGCCATCCATCATAACTAGAGATGTGCTACATACAGTAACTTACCAATCTTTCAAGTCCTGGAAAATCTGTAATATTTGCAACTTGTGTTTATTGTGCATATTTATCTGTTTACTCTATTTTCAACATCTGTAGGGAAACAGCTATATTTGCCTCAGTAGCATCATTACAAAGAGAGATAAGTTAGCAGGCTTCACCTGTTAGTATTCCTTCTTCTGATTTACTGCAGAATATGATCATTTGATTTGTGAAGTAACGATTCTGAATGAGAAATCAGAAATGTGGCAAGGAAAATATTTTTTTTTTAATGGGAAGCCATTTTTATTGTTTTACCACTTGGAAAGGTAAAGTATTCAGGAGAGAAGAGTATATCATCATAAAAGTGAGTTAGATAATAGGCAATAAGGCATAAAAGAATTTCCTAACCTCTTGGATAAAACTTGCAAAAATCTTCAAGAACCAATTACACAGAACAATATATCACTAGGGTGTGCATTCTCTTTAGTTGCTTTGTGATTTTCTACAACTGGCAAGCATATTGCTTGGTGAAATTAAAAATACACAGGAGCTCTTTCTAGCTTGGCATTCTCTGGCTTGCATTGGCTCAGATGTTGGCTTTTGGCTTCAGTGCTTTTACACATGATTTCTCTGAAAGAGGAAAAGGAAAAAGAAAGGCAACTTGTTTTCACACCCCAAATCTAATAGCATCCATTGATACCATACTGGGTTATAAAGTTACCATTCTGTTTTTGTGGCAAGTATACATTTTGAACCATCAATAATACTTGTAGCAATTGCCTAGTGGCTTTATTTTTCTCACATTGTTATGATGAATACATGATAGTTTGGTTGTACACCAGTTTCTACTCCATTGTGTTTAACTCATAATTAAATACTTACTTACAAAGAGAAAACACCCACACAAATTTAAGAACCTACTTTATAAGGAAAATTGGATTAAAAAATGATAACTTACTTTTGTGACTCATGATACTAGATTGTTTAGGCAACATCGAGAGGAATATTTGTAAATGACAACTCAAATCATCTTTGATTTTGGATTTTATTTACATATTGTGGAATATTATTTTAACTGTGTAAAGGTGTGTTGCCTTTGTTTATGCTGCATTGGTTTCATAATGTAAAGCTATGTTTCTGTTTTCACCTTGCCTGCCTAAGGTACCTGATTGGTTTAATAAAAATTTAAATGGATAATAGCTAGGCCGTAGAGAGAAAGACAGGACTGGTGGGCAGAAAGAATAAGCGGGAGGAATCTAGGATGGAGAAAACGAGGAAAAAAGAGAGGGAGATGTTTGGAGCCAGCCAGGCAGGCAGGCAGGCAAGGTGCCAGCCATCCAGACACAGAGGAAGCAGGAAAGTAGGATATACAGAATGAAAGAAAAGTAAAAAGCCCGAGGCAAAATGAAGATGCAAAGAAACAGGTTAAATTAAGTTATAAGAGTTAGTTGGACAAGTATAAGGTAAGGTTGAGCATTCATAATTAATAATAAGTCTCTTGATTTTGAGGCTGGCAGTTCAAGAATTCCTGCTACTTTCCAGAGATAGGATAGTATGCAATGATTTGAATTTTCCAATTTTTGGTTTCTAGTTCTGAGTTGTATTTGGGTCTTTTATTTTTATAGTGGTTAATGTTTGGTATCAACGTGAGTTGTCACAGAGTATCAGGATATTTTGTCAAATATATTGATGTGTGTCAGTTGGATGAGCTTAATTCTTGAGTTTAAAGCCTAAATATAACAATAAAAGCTAATGCTCCTCAAATAGGAATAAATTACTACTAACTGTCTGAAGACATTAGGTACGCTCTTCATTTCCAACTTAAATTTCAACACAACTTCTTGGTATCTAGCCTGTTGTCTTTAGCATAGTAATTGTATTAACTGTTTTTATTCTACAGCCTGCCAACTACAAGAGGTTGGCTGTCTCTTCCTCCATGATTGCATGAGCCAATTCCTTAAAATAGATATCTCTTTTAGGAAAGATCACAAGTACTGGCCTGCATATCAATACTTTGTCTCAAACTGCTCTCTATTTATATATGCAGAGATATACATGTTACTAGTTCTTTTTTCCCTTAAAACACTGACTAATATAATTAGTAATGAGCTTTGAAGTAAGAGTATGCACCACAAGAATACTTGGCATTTATTCTTGACATGAAATTCAAATCCTTGCTGATGACTTTATCAACTTAATGTCTACATGTCCCTGTATCATTATTCTTATCAACATATACATAGTGGAGTAAAGATGCCTTTTGCTTGATGATACTAGGAAAATTCTTCATTCCCCCTTTAACATAAACATACAAAAACTATGGGAAACCTCAGGTTTTGAGGGATTTTTAGTATTGAATAGCTTATTTTTCTCATGGTTTAATAAATAAGACATAATTTATATACTATTGACTTAGATTGTTCTAAGACTTAAATATAGGTAATGACATAAAACCTGCCAACTATATGGATCTCCTAATCTAGATATTATATTTGTAACTTGTTTTATGTCTTTAGAGTTATGTTTTGTTTCCCCTTTGTTTATGTTTGTCAAACTTAGAACCTTAAGCAAGGTAGCTAGTGTTTTATCACTGAACTTTCAGAACATGTTTTAAGTCAAAGGCATGGTGGATAGTGATTAAGAACTTTGCTAATTTTGACTTATATAACACAGCCTTCTGGGTGTAACTCTTTTTATTTGAGTCATCTGTTTCCAGTAAAGGAGCACTGGTAGTAGCCTAAGATTCAGTAAGGTATCAGTCAATCATTGGCATTTAATAAGCTCCACTTTTCTGTGTGAGGTTTATAGAAGTCTTGCCACTAGTTTAAGTTTATGAAAACTTATTACAAAATACAGAAGTGTATGTTGTAATAACAAAGAAAAAGACGCTATCAACTTTAAAGTCATAGGGATAGGAGAAGGGTTAGAGTGGGGGAAGGCCTGGGCAAATGATATAATTCTATTAAATATATTAAAATACATAAAGTGTATATCTATAGAAAAACAAAATACAGAAATGGAGAAAATTATCAAAACAAATATTTATTGTTTTGAGATTAAGTAGAGGTTAGATAGAGATCAAAATTTTAGGAATGTAAAGCATAAAAATGCATCTACCATTATATTCTTTGTTTTGGCTGCTGGTGATTGAACCCAGGCTCTCACCCATGGTAGGTGAAGGCTCTACCACTGTGCTGCAGTGCCACTTTTTTTTTTAACATCTGAGTGTCTCATCTTCCTAATTCTCTTAAATTCTGCTGCAGAATTCTGTAAGGAAAAGAAAATGAAATGCTTTACAGAATGACAGCAAGGAGGAATGAACTGAGCCAGGGGACTTTAGCTCTGGCCTAATAATTTCAATCTGACCCAAGTCAGTAATGAAAGTTGTTTGATGCACTATGGGAAACTTGATGGTAGTCTAGGGCCAAGCTTAATGGGCAAGTGCATCTATCAGCATAACATATCACCACTGTGCAATCACATTTATGATCTCAAAAGAATTAAAGAGGCAATGAAGGCAAAATGCTTCTCAAGGAAAACAGGTAAGCTCTTCGCGGTCATAGCAGAGATTAAAATGCTCTGAGCCAATGTTCTCTTTGCCACCTCTAGTGCTAGTGCTACAGAAGTCAAGTTATGGACTTTTAATTTGATTAAAACATAACTGCCCTCAACTTTTTGCTTTAGGATTACCTCATGCACTATTGAATCATAAGATGGAAAACATCTGTTTGAATTTTCAAGCAAGTATCAAACAGAGACTGAACACAGCTCATCAAGACCCAGCAAAACTTCAGAAAACAGTAGGTCAAATGAGCATCATTATGGCCATCCCAGATTTAGAAGATGCAAGGAATATCATAATGATACTAATTACTTCAGGTTCCAAGGTCTTGGTGAAGTTACTGAAATAAATATATTGTGAATGAAAATATGTATTGTAGATGTAATTAATGGAAGGGTACAAATTATTAATAAGGTATAATTCAGTGTTCAAGAAATAATGGTGAAGACAACAGAGAATATTTGAACAATTGTTTCAGTAGTGTTTTTATTGTAGCAAGCAATGTAGGATTTTTTGGCATAAATTCTAATTCTAATAAATCCAATAAAGGAAGCCCATAGTTTCCCATTTCAGCTATATTAGTAAGGAACAATGTTCAAGATGGTATTCTGTTCACACTGCCAAGATTCTATGATAATGGTTTCTGAAGTTAATATTATATTTAAAAAGTCACCTGGGGGATCTTTCAAAACAAAATCCATTGGCTAGTTTGCCTCCTTGTACCCTAGGAATTTATATTGAATGGCTCCAGTGTGGGGTTCAGGTACATACACAGACACACAGACACATATACACCACAAGTTCATTGATTGCTTTTCTTTTTTAAAGTCGGCTATTGATGGGAGATACATACATACATACATACATACATATATATATATATATATATTATTGGTTAATGAATAAAACTCTGTTGGCCAATAGAAAGCAAGATAGGCTGGACTAGGAGACAAAGAGGATTCTGGAAGACGTAGTAGAGAGGAGTCTAAATGTAGGACCAAGAGGAGTAAGAAGTCCAGACCCTCTCTCCAGTAAGATAATACCACATGGAAATAGATTGATAGAAATGAGTTAATATTTAAGACAGAGCTAGCCAATAAGAAACACTAGTAACAGGCCAACAGCTTCATATCTAATACAGTGTCTCTGTGTGTCATTTGGGGCTGAAGCATTTGTGGGACCAGGTTTCTGGAAAACTGCTTGTAACAAAATGGCGTCAACAATGTGGGTACTAAGAAATTCCACTTAAAACTTGACAAAAACTTAAAAGGAATTTTAGAAACAAAAGAACAGAGACAAGCAAGTCTTCTCGGTAGCAGCAATTTTCTGGGTTGGGATCTGTTTTGCTACAGACAAGCAGAAACTCGAGATGCTCCTTTAAGGGAAGTTTCCTGACTAGGCATTAGCAGCCAAAAAAAAAAAAAAAAAAAAAAAAAACACCCACCAAAAAACACACACACACAGGGTCTTAAGGAGGCCCTGGTAACAACTGAATGGTGTGTAAAAGAGTTGGCAATGGCGGTGACCTCATCTCCAAGCCAGCAGGGTGATACTTGATGGCAGCACAGACAAAAGTGGTGAGCACAGCTCTCAGTGCTGCCAGTAAACATATTCCTGCCATCTTTGATAGAGGGCATCTAAAACAGCTGTGGCTTTCATTTTAGCAATGTTGTTCTTCAGCAGATAAAGGACAGTAAAGACAGATTCGGATAAAGAAAAACCTGTAAAGGTTTACAGTATATTTAAAATATACATAGACTTGGGAAAGAAAATGAAACAATATAAAGAGGTTTAAAAAAATAGAAAGAGAGTAGCTGGGTGTGATGGCACACAACTTTAATCCCAGCACTCAGGAGGCAGAGGCAAGTAGATCTCTATGATTTCAGCCTTGTGTACAGAATGAAATCCAGGGTAGCCAAAGTTACACAGAGAAATCCTGTCTCAAAAAATGAAAAAAAAAATAGAAGTAGAAGAAACAGAGTAATAAAAAAGCCACACGAAGATGGAAAGTACACAAAGAGTCTGGATACTGTATACTATTGTGTTGTCTTTGAATTGCTCAAGTGATAAGGAAGGAATAACAATGGCTAAAGCACATTTGGTTATCAATACTGCTGAATTAATCCAACATATATTTTAAAATGCTTTGAATTCAAAATTTAAGTCTAAGGACAGCTTACTGGGGAAAATAATTTCTACTTTTGTTTCCACTGATAATGAAAAGCTGCAGATTCCTTCTAGACTAACATGGTTTGATCAAGAAAGACCCCCTGAAACAATGTCCCAGGTGATCCAACAACAAAACAGCTGGGACAAGGCAGCCTTACAGACCACTACAACCAGGATTTCTGTGTCTTCTTAGGATTCCCCATGACAGCACCCCTTAGCAGCAGGAAGCAGTTTGGAAAAACAATGCTGAAATTCCCAAATATTGTGCATAAATGTTTGTTTTCATTTAAATGTTGTTACTGATCCCAACTAATCTCTTTTTAAAGGTAAAAAGGGGATTGTGGTATAGAAATGAATACTTTGTTTTTGAATGGATTTTCATTTAGTGATACAAATTTGAGGTCAATTTTGTGAAAAGTATATTTCTCCTCTTGTTTAGGCATTGTGTTTATACAGTTCACTTAAAAATGTAATGCATACTTAAGTACATATTGTAGGTAGTTACCTATGATAGTCAAAGCTTATTGTTAGGTTAGTTAAGTTTTCAAGATGTATAGAGATATATTTCAAATGAATAACCATTCTTCAAATATTTCAAAGACCTACAGAATGTAGCACTTAAAATGTTTTAGGGTTCTTCTTAACAGTGAGGCACAACTGCTCCTGGCAATGGCAGCTGCATTAGAAAGGAAGATTGACATTGAAGAAACTTGTCATGGAGTTTGCTTCCAATATGGCAAGACTAGCCATTTGGGCAAGATACTGCTCTTGTCTGGACTATTTGACTTAATTCTGTATAAACTGGATATGCAGGACCCACAGAAAAGTGACTGCTGAAACAAGTGATACAGGGTTGCTACTTCATGGAACATTTTGCAGGACAGAGAAAAAAATGGCTGACAAACTTCTAACAAAGGTGGGACAGTTTGAAATTTCCTGTGTTGCTGAAAAGTCTGCCAGACTCACTATGCCCTATAGGCTGAAGATGGAACATTCCACAAGAACTTCGGGTGATTGACCAGGCAGTGAATGTCTCTATCAGTTCTAGAGTTTATATATTATCCTTCTGTGGTCTTTGGTGGAGTTGGAGACAAGTAGTTATGGTTATAGTTTTCCTTGGTTAGGATTAAAGATAAGTTACAAATAAGACTTTAGAATCACAAAGATAGGACAGATTATAGAATATTTTCTTTAATTCTTGATAATGTTAATAGACTAAATATTGTAATTATAGTTCTTGCTTAATAATTGTTTTGTTATATGTAATTTTACTATGTTAAAGTTAAAACCCTTTTTTTATTTAGGCAGAAAGGAGGAGATCATAGGGAATGTTCTCCTGTATATAAGTTTATCTTATTGGTTGATGACTAAAACACTGATTGGCCAGGTAGGAAGTGATGAAGCATGGCAGTTACTGCCACTAGCTAACCATAGAGGTCAGGAAGTCTGTATAGACAGGCAGGAAGTGACATAGTTGGGCAGAATCAAAATATAAGTAGGGACAAATAGGAAATCACTCTCTTCTCTGCAGAGATGTAGCAGGCAAAGGAGATGCAGATCCGGCATTCCTAGTAAGCTAAGTCCACGTGAATATATTTAGATTGGTAGAAAAAAGTTAATACTTAACATAGAGCTAGTCATTAAGAAGCTCTAGCCATTGGTTAACAGCTTAATAACTAATAGAGTCTCTGTGTGTTATTTTGGGACTGTTGCGGCTCTGGGAAATGGCTGTTCGGAAACTGCTCATAACAGGCTATTTTAAAATAAAGCATAGTATTACAGAATTCAAATAGCTCCACCCATATTTCAAATAGAAGGCACACACACAAACAGTTGCAATTCACTTCCTTATGCCCTTTGTATAGTCCTGCAACAGGACTTCGTCCCTGTCTGAACTACCAATGTTTCCTTTTGTGTATGCTCTATAATGGCAAATGTTTGAAGGGACGGTTAGCATAATGATTTTTTTTATGTTACATTTATTTATCAGGATCACTAGAAGAGGGAACAGTAAAACATAGAGCATTACTATGGAAGTAGTATTCTGGATGAACAATTTTCACGTTGTACCTAGGATTCATGGGCAAGTTTGGATGGGTAGGTAATCATAGACATGGGTGCAATATCAAGAACTATGTGGGAACTGGGTACTTGGGTAGGAGTTGCAGCTCTAAAGAAGAGTTACAGAAGACAAAGGAAGTATTCATTTTACCTCCTTTCCCATAGGCTGGCATTGAGACTACATCCAAAAAGATTTAGTAAAGGAAAAAGGATGAAGATCCTTGTAGTCAGGTAAGGGATTGCTGGGGACTGTTGAGACAAAACAAAAGTATAGAAATCTTCCAAGAAGAAATGTGCCTGCAATGGCTCTATAATTGGGCATCCAGAGTTTAGAGAAGTAATTTAGCTACATAATGACCAGAACAAGAATATATTCTAGTTCCTAATAGAGAGTAGATTGGCATAGGGTGGCTAGCTGAACATTACTTTGTTTTAAGTATTTGTGACTCACTAAAGCTAAAGTGACAATTTTCCTTACAATGAATAGAATTCCCATTCTGCTGTTGTCACAAGTTTTAAAATCTCATAGCTTTTACAATGCTGTTTGGAGTCTAAACTTTGGCTAATGTAACTGCTTCATGCAAAAACTGGAAAAAAGTATGTAAGAATAGTGTGAAAATAGACCCTGGAAATTGTTAAGAGGATATGGATTGAATTATTTAAAAACTGGGATGCTTGATGTAAGTGTGTGTGTGTGTGTGTTGCATATTGTGTATTATGTGGACAAGTAAGTGGTATACATGGGGATACTAAATGTGAAGTTCATTATTTACAAATATTAGTAAGTGCCCCATTCAAAGTTCCTGACATCTCCTATTTGAAATACCAATATGTTGTCATTCTCCAATGTTTTGTTCTATGCAAGAGGTTGTCCAATAAGAGAAACTGTCTATTTTATACCAGTGTACTAAGGTACAGACTCAGAAAGAAGTTAAAATAATTTTAAACAATAGATTTCTGATACATTTTAGTAGAAAAATACTATCAACTTTGTTTTTGAGACCCTTCTGACTATATGGATGAACCTTTAATATATATTATTTTTACACTTGACCTATGAGGTATGGCTATACATATGCATTTATATATAATAAGCATATTTAATTTTGCAATGCTTGTTTATGTATAATATGTTCCTTTTGCAAATAATCAGAGAAGTAAAGCTGACTCACCACTCTACCTGTGACAGTACAGTGCAGAACCAGTAATTTTAGTTCCAAATTGTGTGTACTCACCACTTATCATTTCTTTCTTTTTGTTAGTCAGAATAATTTAAAAATGAAAAATCATGATAAGTCCCCTACTACTTGTTTTCTTTCTTCAAAAGAGAAGTGTAGGAACAGATTGAAGGGGCAAATGTGTTGACATATTCTGCAGGGTTGGCCTCACTAACTTCCTTCCATGACACTATTTTCAAATCCTGAGGACAACTTAGTCTGTGCGAGAAGCAGATCTGTAAATGAAGTTATTTGGTGCAGCTGTTTTGGGTTAAGCTGTAGTATCTACCTGGAAAAAGCTCAACTTTATCTCTAGGCACTATTTAAATGTGTTTCTTATGGCTTTTGATTACAGTTCATCTCCAAGAGCTTTTAGCTAGAGGAAGAGAAAGGAGAGCAAAAACTCTGTATGGTAGCATATAGGCTGGCAATTATTTTCCTTTTAAATTGTAATTGGGAATGAAATTTAGATATGTAGACTCTCTTTGGCTTCTTAATGTTACTGCATACAATCCCAGTAATATTTGTGAAGGAAAGCCATGGAGACAAGCAAGATTTTAACAAGACTGAACATGTGGACATAGATTGAATCACATTGCTAGTAATGTTCTTACAGATTTTTTTTCTGTAATATGCTGCTTAGTTTCCAGTAAGAAATGGTGACAATAATGCTTCTAAAGATGTCATTACTGCATGCTAAAAGTTAGAAGGAGGTGAGTATGTATGAGTCCAGCCATAAAGTTGCATTAACTTTCTAAATTATATTATTCTTGTGTTTGAAAGGGAGATGGTACTATGTAATTCATGATGCTTAAAAGCAATAATGTATATAAGATTATGAAGTATTTCACAGAGTAAATGGAAGAAACAGCTATGATCATAATTATCCTTCTTCTGGACCATGTGAGTCATTTTTATATTTTATTAATTGATTTTATAATATAACAATTTAATTCATTCATATAATGCATTCTTCTTATTTGTTTCTCTTCTGTTAATTTCCCTCCCATCCCTGGAAATTTCTCTTATACCTTGTAAAGCTCTTTCATATATCTATGACTTTTTGTTTTGTTTTGTTTGGTTTGGTTTGTGTCCCTCTGAGTTTAACCAGAGATATATATGTATTTCTTCATTTGAACTTGTTCAATGAAGACAGGTTTGCTTACTATTTTATACAAAATTAAACACAATGACTCCCCCTTTTTCAAAAATTATAAGTATCCAATAGTTCAGCAGTTAGGGACAGAGTCGCAGAAGCTCAGCTTTAATCCATAGCTGCCTGTTGGCAGGACCAGTTACATACATGCAGACCTGGTGCCAGTAACCACATCTACTCTGAGTTCATAATTTCAATGGTAATAAAAGATGGCATTTTGTAATACTTCTCTTGGATAACACTGTGTTCCACTTAATCTGCAATATTCCCTAAGCTCTCAGCCTTCTCTCCTTAGCATCTTGGGTAGCCATGATTCTCTCCATTCACTCACATATGCTGCAGAATGAAAATTCTCTAATTGTGGATGACAACAGCATTTTTCTGTATGTATAAACAGAAATTCTTTGGAAGTAGTTTTATGGTATGTCCATTTAGTTAAACACAATTAATAATTTCCCCCACTATGGACAATGACTTCTCCAAGGATGTGCTATTGACAGGGCATATAGTATGAACATGGATTCCTTCCTGTAGATAATGTCTCATATCCAATCAGAGACTGGTTACTCCATTAAGAGGTGTGATACTATTGTCTAGGTAGGCACATCTTGCTTGGCAGATTGGTATGCTAGTTCCAAAGGGGTTTAAGGCTAGGTGAAACTATTAAACTGTTTCTCCATCAGCAGCCTGCTGAGTATTTTCTAGAACTTTGAAATCTAGCCAACAGGCCTGAGATGTTCAGTCCATTTCCAGCGTGATTTCTCTATGCTGTGCAATTAAGTATGTTATATTTAGGATTGCAGTCATACTATCTAGTTCTCATGGGCAAGCAATAGGAAAAGCAAGAGTATATATTGTTTGGGGGTTCTTTTAGACCTCCCTTCAATGAGAGTTCCCCACACCTGGCACTAAATATTTATTTAGTGACCTGTTACATAAAGAACAGACATTATCTAGCCATTCAGGGAACCTGATTTCAAACTCTCTTTTATGTTTTCCAATTGAGTTCCAAGTTTGTAGATTTCCATGTAGCTTTTCAAACATATAATTTTCATTTTGGTTTACCATCTTTCCTGCCCACCACCTACCCCATCCTTCAGGTCCTCCTTATGCAAACCTTAAGATTTCTGTGATCTAGCTACTATACCTGTCAACTTGTTATGGTTAGAGTTTTCGTGGTTGATCTGGGTGGCTAGCATGGTGTTTCTTTCCTCACTCACTATCCCATGTGTGTTCTTCCTCAGTTTATGCACATTAGAGGAAAATTTTCCTCAACCAAGGAAGACCAAGACCATTCCTTAGTCAGAGTACATGAATAAATGATTTTCCCCATGACAATCCCAAAGAAGCTCCAAGGGTTTACTTTTTTAAAAAGGACTAGCTTATTGTTTCTTTGTGTTAAAAATTCCAGGTAATTACCTTATATGTTGTGGTTGTATAGCTTGGGGTTTTTCTGGGATTCCTATCAGTGGGAGAGGGGGTGTAACTGACTCTTTTGTCTTGCGACCCTTTTCACCCTACTGGGAATCCTCATCCAGTCTTGATGTTAGGGTTTGTGCCTAGGCTTCGTGCATCATATTATGCTGTATTTGGTTGATATCCCTGGAAAGCCTGCTCTTTTCTGAAGGGAAACAGAGGAGCAGTGAATCTGAATGAGAGAATAAGGAGGGGTCTGGGAGTAGTGGAGGGAGAGAAGGCTTCAGTCAGGATGTAATGCATAAGAGAAGAATAAATAAATAATTCTTTTTTAAAGGTATTTATTTAAATTAAAAATAATCTTAGTTTACACATCAATCCCAGTTCTCTGTCTCTCCCATCCTGCCATGCCCCCCATTGGTCCCCCATTCTATTCCCCATCCACTCCCCAGGGAGCATGAGGCTTTCCATTGGGGACCATTAAATTCTGTCACTCATTTAGGGGAGGGCCTAGGCTCTCCTTCCTCTATCTGGACTGAAAGTGTACCCCTCTATGGGAAATGAGCTTCCAAAGTCCATTTGTGCACTAGGGATAAATATCTGTATCTGTACATTCATACATTTCACTGACACATTTTAATACAATTTATTCAGGAGTATTGCAAAAACAGAAAATATGAAAATCACATATAGGTCTAATACTATTGTAAATAATATATTTCTGGTAATTATTTCAAAATAAGCTGAATATAACCAGAAAAGTTTTCTTCTAGGACCATGGTTTAGTTAAGTTTATATGTCAAACCCTGTCTTAACTTTCAATTTTATATTTTCTTCGGTTTAGTTGAAACTATGTATAACTTCAATACAAATCTATATGGTCATCTATATTAAGGATTAACTGATATCCAAGACTGAATAATGAATTAGACATAGTTGATTTTTTTTGTATAGCTGTTTAACTCTAGTTATCATGCCACTTTAGCAGCAAAAGATAGCCTCAGTGGGTGAGACATGTTCACTTCTTGAAAAACACATGAATGTCCAAATATGGATCTCTCATTCACTCTGTCAGTTTATTTTATTTTATTTTATTAATATGAAGCTGGTATATGAATGTTTGGAGTCTTTAGCAGTTAGCAAATCAGTGTCAGTACCTATGACTAACAATGATTGTCAGATTGATTAAATTTCTCTTTAGTAGCTCCAAAGAATTAAACTACAATAGATGAATAGATACAGATGAGGCAGATTTGGGGCTTGAGAATAAAAAAAAAATGGAGGTGATTGAAAATTGAATGGGCTGCTCAGGTCTAGAAATGTTTAAACAGATGCTGAATGATCAGAGCTCCGGGTGGTTCTAGAGTTCATTCCTGTGTTTAGTATGAAATTGACATGGAGGGTATTTCTTTTGCTTTCACTCCTGAGGCTGATAAAACAGTATAAAGAACTTTGTAGTGAGTTAAATTTTCATGCTATTAGTGAGAATTATATTTAACATTTCTCTATTTGCAGATATATATATATATATATATATATATATATATATATCTTGGTGGCTATTTTAATTAAAAAACAAAAAAAAAAACCCATAACATTTCAGCCTTTGTAAATCTTGTTACACATTAATTTTTTGAATCATAAGATTCTCTTTATCATCCAAAGGAACCTGGATTCACAGAAAAAGGAGATTAAGGGCTGTCTATTATGAGAAGCAAAGAATTTATCTCTTACTAACTTTCTCTAAAAGGCACATCTCCTATCTAAATACTTATGCAAGAATCTTCATTTCTTCTGCCTTGAATTTTCTGAATGTGGCTTTGTGATTTACTCATCTGCAGGCTTGGCTTTGTTTTAGTTTTCAAATCAGTTTCCTTTCATGTTTATGATATTTTGATCCTCCCTCCTTTTCTGACTAAGAACAAAATATCCTAGCACTGATCTCTGGCCTCTTATGTCTGTCTGTATTGTGTAGACTAATGACCTATACAACCTATGATACACCATTCTAATACTGACAACTATTCTCCTGTGTTGATTCCTGAGTGATAAGGATTTCCAGTTTCATAGTATAATTAAGCTTCTCCTGGAATGCATGTTCTGATAACTAGGATATATTCATTTTGTATATGCTATGATAATAACAAAATTGTATTAATCACAAACAACAAATCAGACTAGGCAGGATGCAGTTATATATTTGTGTACACACATTCATACACACAAAACTGCATGTAAAAGTAATAATCAAAGAAAAATAGGCTATCAGCTTGAGAGTGGGGTGCTTGAAACTGGTTCAACCTAGGGGAGTTAGGATGAGCTGGAAGGAGAAGAAGAAAGAGATGGGAGAATGTGATGTAATTGTATTTCAAATAAAAATAAATTTTTAAAAAATAAACACCCGATCCTACTGGAAAAAAGTAGCAATCTTATATTAATGCTTACCAAATGACAAGGTCAACATATTTTTTTTTAAACAGAAATTGAAACAATATAGAAAATTCAAAGCAGATTAGAAGAGCAGTATCTTTTTTTTTAACATGAGGAGTTTGTTTTCAAGATAAAAATTAACTATAATTCAATCAAGGTAATTGTTATGAGGGGAATATTTGATAGTTTTTTATTGTTAAGGGATTAAAAATGGAAAATAGTTAAAACAGAAGGAATAAAAAATTCACATTTTTCAGAAGACTTTCATGCACACACAATTACTGTTGTTTATTATTTTTCTGGTCACAAAATTGTTTATCCTGGTGGTACAGATACACAGGTAATCTACCTGTACTACCTAACAAAATCCTCCATCACTACTCAAGTAATTCTGTGAGTGCTTGCCAACAAACCATGGACTCTTCTACTTTCAGGGACTTGGTAGCTGGCTCATGCAATGTGAAGGCACAGATAACCTTCTTGAGCTATTCTGTAAAGTATTTCCTCTTCTAGTTGCCACATAGCTGCTTACACAAGAGCTATCTTCCAAGCTCACCCGAGTGGGTACATCTTGTGCACCAGCTCAGCCTTTTGAGTCCACCTTACTTCACACAACCCCAACTGCCAGACCTACTCTGATTCCTAAAATCAGCACCTCAACACATACCTTTCTACCTTCCAGGTTCAAGCTGTGTGGTACTTCTTGTGATTCAGCCCTCCTGCTGTGTAAACATTGGAAACACAACTAATAAAAGAAATATACATACCCAGGTCTCATTGGGAAAGCAATATGAAAGTTTAATACAATATGTCCAGATAGTTACCTAGATGAACTCAAGGATACAGAATATCAAAATAATAGTAACAAACTTCATCAAAGAATTGAAGGAGTTTAAAGAAGACAGAGAACTGAAAGAGGATAGCATAAATATGTAAAAGGATAAAAATCCAATTCATATAAAATATATATAACCTGTTATATTTATTAACATGCATATAGTGTGTTTCATCAACACACTGCATTATATACATACAAATAAAAAGCCCAATATTCATTATGGGAAATTTATGTTCAAATTGTTGGTCAGGGGTGTTCTGGATACACTCAAAACAATAGCAAGCTAATGCTATTGTTCTGGATTGCCCATAAGAACTTGATGGTAAAAATCCTATTGGTATAGATAGCACACTCATTGGTCACAGGACTTGGAGAGACAAAGCTGTTACTGGGAAGCTTCCTCCATAATGGTTAACTTTCCTAGTAACAAAAGGTTCTACCTAGACTGCTAAAGGAGAAAAACTATCAGCAATGAGCTATGAACCACACAATTTATATCAAGAACTTGTCTCAGAAGAAAAACAACCTGGTGTACTTGTAGCATAAATGCTATCGGGGCAACTAATTGTATAATAATTATGCTTAAAGCCTGCTATACAGGAGGAAACACATGCCTGGTGCTGTAAATTTGGCCAAGAACTAATGGTTTGGGAGCTTCTATGACCCAGGTGTGAACTTACCACTACTATTTTGCTTAATGGGCATGGTATAAAACTGCCCTATAAATTCATGTCTTTATACTTATAGACTAGTGCTGCAGCTTTCAGACCTCATCAGAGATTTTTTTGTGAAGTGAATAGTATTTAATAAAAAAAAATAACTGGTCAAAGTGCAGAGATTAAGTGACATGGATTGTTTTGCTTCAGATGCAGCAACTATATTGTAACCCTTAAGATTCATGGACCATTGTTTAAGAGGCAGCCAGAAAGATTTTTAAGACCCAGAGTTCAAGGAAGATCACTACCCTCATGAACTCAAAGCAGCTATAGTGGCCTCCACATGAAGTGTTCAAGATTATCTCAGTCAATGTTCCAACATGGATTGAGGAGGAGTTCATAAGCCTTCCCTGCACAACCCCAACTCAGATGGAGAAACTACTAATAGCTGACTGCTTGTGAAAGGAGCATCAGTTTTTTCTAGGGGTGTGGTTAAACATGCTTCTGTGACTTATTCCTGTGTTCATGCATTTATGGAAAGCACTATGTGATGTATTTAAAAAAGGAGGACATGAAGTTTAAGGTGAGATTGGGGGGTAGATATTGGAGGAGTAGTGGGAGGAGAGGGGAGTTTATGTGATCAAAACATATTTTTGCATGCATGACATTCAGAAAGAATTAATACAAATATATTTTTTAAAATTGGTTATGAAACACAAAATTGTCAAACACAACAGAGTCTTAAATTCTGTGTAGATATGGATAGAATGAAACATGGACTGGTATTATTAAAATAAAAATATTTTTCAAGGGTGACCATTTGTCAATGGACAACAAATGGTTGTGTTCTTTTCTGGTCAAGACTACCTCCTCCTTTTCCAAATTTTCTTCAGTTATTTCTAATTCTTTGTTAAAGATCCATGGGCTTTTCCCCATACCCTTTGGCATGTTCTTTGGTATCATCATTGTTCAGTTTATGTTTCGGCAGTAATTTTGGTGAGACTTTAAATGGTCATCTTTGAAAGTATCCATATATGTAAATTATAAAATCTAAACAGGCAATACTTAGGAATATATAGATATATTCAGATTATTATTAATATTATATATAAACACATATAAATATTATGTAAATATATATGCAAATAACTTATAGGCATGCAATAAAAATTAGTGAACAAAAAGAAGCCATGAATTCAGAGGGGAATGGAGAGGAGTATCTGGAAATGTTTGAAGGGAGGAAAGGGAACAGATAAATAATGTAATTATAATTTCAAAAATAAAATAAAAAGTAAAATATTTTGCCAATTTATTTCAAGAGGACACTCAGTGTCTAGTACTGGAATCATTTCTATGTAGTTATCCGAAGCTTGGAAGATTGAGCATCTTTAATATCTATCTAACTCAACCTCCTAGTCTCTGAAGATTGAATTGGGAAAGAAAAGTGGTTTAGATGAGGCAGAAAACATTTGCTTAATTTGGTCATTGTCATAATTCAAAAATACTAATTTTTCATAATCTTTGTGATGAACAGGCAATTATACATTTTGATATATCTCTTTTAATGATCATAATTAAATATGATTTGTCATTTTGGTTTCACCAATAAATCAAAGTAGATCACAAAGTAGAAATCATCTATTGTATACATTCATTCAAAATATTTAAAAGGAAGAGATGAAAAGCTCATCCAAGGGAAGAGTTCAGTGTCATAACTCTTTATTTCAAGACTACTATAGCTATCTCTCAGTGTTCATGAGCTATCCATTTAGAAAAGATTTGAAATTAGTCTGAGGCTTCATTTCTTTCATTATAAAATGGTGGTAAATATTTCATCTGTAGCATAGATTACTAGGAGATATGCTGGCTAGTTTTTGTAGATTTGACATAAGAGAGGTGGAAACCACAACTGAGAAAATGCCTCCACCAGATTGGACTGTGGACAAGCCTATAGGGCATTTTATTGGTTGAAGATTGATGTGGGTGTTTCCAACTTATTGTTGCTGGTGCCAACCCTTAGCTAGTGGTCTTGAAAGCTATAAGAAAGCAGGCTGAAAGATTTCTGCATGTTCTTAGAATCCCCCATGACAGTGCCCCTTACCAGCAGGAAGTAGTTTGGAAAGAACGACGCCCAAATTCCAAAATATTGTCTATAAATGCTTGTTTTCATTTAAATGGACTTGGTTATAAAAAATAAAAAAAAAAAAAAAAAAGAAATCAGCTGAACAAGCCATGAAGAGCAAGCCAGTAAGCAGCACCCATTCATGTATTCTGCTTCAGTTCCTGCCTCTAGGTTCTTGCTGAGTTCCTACTCTGGCTTCCCTCAGTGATGAAGTGTGGCCTGAGTGTTATAAATTGAAATAATCCCTTTCTCCTGAAGTTGCTTTGGTTGAGTGTTTTATCAGAGCTTCATAATCCTAAGACATGAGGATTGAGCTAAATGTTTCTGAAACATTTAGTATCCTGTTTCGTGCTTTTAAAAAAAGCCAAATAAACATCATTCTTTGATATACATACATACATACATACATACATACATACATACATACATACATATATATATGGGTCATGCACACAATAGTACTAGCACTTTGCTCATAGTTGGTTATAAATTACAGATATTTCTTTAAGTTTGATCTTGTTCCTAGTATTTTTTCCTTCTTGTTGACATTATTGCTATTTTTCTAGGACTCTTTTCTTACTAGTGTGTCAATATCATTTTGCCTGATTTTTTTAGTGTTCTCATTCCTCCCTGTTTTAGAAATTTGATTCCCATATCATCATATTCTACTTCCTTGCCTTGACTAGTAGTTGCTTTCCTTTAGCTCTGTTAAAATAAATATCAAAGAAGGTAGGGCACATTAAGTTGTTAATAATGTACATTTTATTGGAGCTTCTTTGAGTGTTGGATAGCTAGCTTTGGATGTTACTTCTATAGTTGAATTAGGTTGCTCACCAATGAGTTGTTTCTCAGCTTCCCAACATTTATAATGGCAGTCCATAATAGCAGTCCTTTAGAAATGACTGCTATAACCATTTAATTAAATCTCTTCATATGTATATTATACTAAAACATAAAGTCAAATAGGATGAGACTTATCTCCTTGGTTCAATGTGATAATTGTAGAATACAATGAAACCATTTTGGAATGTGTCATAGTTTCTGTGAGAGGTACATATTTTAAAGTAACTATATATGGGTGATTGTTATGTTTTTCTTCTGAAAAATGAATTATGCTCATGGTGAGAACTTCAGAAGTTAAGAATTAATCATTAGATATAACATTAGGCTGTCCAAAATGTCATGAATTCACATTACAAGAAGAAATTATACAACTAAATGGACATCATCTGGTTTAGTTTTCAGAATAATTATTCTTCAATTGATTTATTATATTAGATAAAAATGAAGGTTAATGCTTATGCTAATTGGGAGATTTTTGTTAGCTTTTATTTTTCATACTGAAGTACACATAGATTAATTCTAAGCTTTATTATATTGTATTAAGATCACTATCATATAGAAAGCACATAGATCCAAGTATATCAAGTTTTAGCTGTAATATGAATTAATTCAAGACATATTTGATCTTTGTTAGAGAAAAATATTTCACTAGAGAGTAATAAATGGTGAGGGAGTTTGCTTCTGAAATATTAGTTAGGGTTATTAGGGGCCACAGGTAAATAGAAGGTGGTAGCAACCTGCTTCTCCCTTGTGTTAATGAGAAAATAATTATTTGAGAATGACTCTTTGCAAGCAAAATCCCAGCATGGATGGCTTTTAATATTTGTTCTTTGAGAAAAGAGAGTGCTAAAAAAGACTATAGAAAGATGTTAATCAAAACTGTTAAAGTTCCAGTATTCTAAATCTTCTTCCATGTATGAAAAAAGTCCACTCAGATAAACTTCCATCTACATGAGGATTGTGGTATTGTTTATTGAATTTGTCATTGTAAATGCACAGCAATACACTTAATGTGAGCACATCATGATTTCACTGTGAATCGTGATTTCTAATTCATAGAACAGCTATTTGATTTCTGTTTTACCATATAAGAATGGTGCTTTTATTCTTAAAAGAGTGTTTTTGATCCTCTTTCCGTGTCTATTGCAGACTATATAGATGCTTAAAAGAGGTTGTAAATTCTCATGTTTTTCATTTCTCAGATTAAGAAAGTCCCACATGATTATTCCACAACCCCTAAAGAGGAGTCTATGACATAAGGGTCTCATCACTCCCATACCAACCTTGTGGTGATATTTTGTTTATGATCTAACAATTTGCTGAAGAACACTAGTCAGCCATAGAGGCCAGGCAGTCTCTCACCTTTAATTCCAGGAGCGACACTAATAAACAACAGAAGATGCTGGTGGTGCAAACCTTTAATCTCAATGTTAGAGAGGAATATAAGGTTATGGAGACAGGAGTGAAGTGTTTTCCCTTTGCAGTTGTGCTGAGAACATGATTACTCCTTTTTTGTCTGAGCCTTGGTAGAGGTGATAACTATAATGGTTAGCTGCTTTGCATTCCTGATCTTCAAATTGAGCTACAATAACTGTCTCTGGGAATTATTATTCATGCTACAATATCTATCTCTCTTTTGGGGACCTAAGAAATTCCATAGAGCATTGAGTAGTATAGTCCAGTGTGAATTACAGAGTTTCAAAGACATATTGAACTCAAGGACTCCAGACTGACACCTAGAGAATGTTCATAAAACCAAATTAGTCCTCCTGAACATGAGTGTCAGTTGAGGGGCTTCAGTAGTCTATGGTACCACTAGCAGTGGATCTAGTATGTATTCCTAGTGCATGAACTGGATTTTTGGATCCCATTTCTAATGGAGCAATATCCTCTCATCATAGATACAGTGGGGAGGACTGTATAGCATAGATACAGGACTAGGTCCTGCCCCAAATCATGTGACAGACTTTGATTATCTCACTTTCTCTTCTAAGAGGATTTATGTTGAGATATTTGATCCATTTGGACTTGAGTTTTGTGCAAGGCAATAGACATGGGTGTATCTGCAGTCTTATACACAACATCATCCAGTTGTGCCAGCGTCATAGTTGAAGATGCTTTCTTCCTCCTATTGTATACTTTAAGCTGCTTTGTCAAAAATCAGATGTTCAAAGATGTGTGGGTTAATATCAGGATTTACAATTCGATTCCACTGGTCTATTTATCTATTTTTTTGTACCAATACCAGGCTGTTTTCGGGAATATAGATCTGTAGTAAAGCTTAAAGTCGGGGATAGAGATGCCTCCTGAAGTTCCTTTATTGCACAGGGTTGATCTGGCTATCCCAGGTTTTTTATTTTTCCATATAGTTGATTATTTTCCTTTCAAGGTCAGTGAAGAATTGTGCTGGGATATTAATGGGCATTGCTTTTGGCAAGATTGCCATTTTTATTATGTTTATCCTACCTATCCAAGAACATGGGAGATCTTTCTATTTTCTGGTATCTTCTTTAATTTCTTTCTTTAAAGACACAACATTCTTATTATGTAGGTCTTTCATTTGTTTGGTAAGTGTTACCCCAAGATACTTTATGTTGTTTGTGGCTATTGTAAAGGGCAATGTTTCTCTGATTACTTTCTTAGCCCCTTTGTCATCTGAATAAAGTTGGGCAACTGATATTTTTTTGAGTTTATCTTGTATCCTGCTAGTTTGCTAAAGGTGTTTATCAGCACTACTTGTTCCCTGGTAGAGTTTTATTGTGTAGCTTATGTAAACTATCATATTATCTGAAATAGAGAAAGATTGACTTTTCCTTTCAAATTTGTATCCCCTTGATGTCCTTTTGTTGTCTTATTGCTCTAGCTAGAACTTCAAGTATAATATTGAAGAGATAATGAGAGAGAGGACAGCCTTGTCTTGTTCCTGATTTTAGAGGAATTGCCTTAAGCTTCTCTCCATTAAGTGTGATGTTGGCTGTTGATTTACTGTGTATTGCTCTTATTATGTTTAGGTATGTTCCTATTATCCCTGATCTCACAAAGACCTATATCGTGAAAGGGTGTTGAATTTTGTTGAAGGCTTTTTCAGCATCTAGGGAGATGGTCATATGGTTTTTCTTTTTCAGTTTGTTTATATGGTGTATCATGTTGATAGATTTTCATACGTTAAACCATCCCTGAAACAGGGATGAAGCCTACTGCTTATGGTGGATGATTTCTATGATGTATTCTTGGATTTGGTTTGGCAGTATTTTTATTGAGTACTTTTACATCAATGTTTATGAGGGATATTGGTCTGTAGTTTTTTTTTTTCTTAGTTCTGTCTTTGTGTGGCTTGGGTACCAAGGTGATTGTAGCCTCATAAAAAGAGTTTGCTAATGAATCTTCTGTTTCTATTATATGGAACGATTTGAGGAGTGTTGGTATTAGCTCTTCCTTGAATTTCTGTTAGGATTCTGCACAGAACCCATCTGGTCCTTGGCTTTTATTGGTTGGAAGGCTTTTGATTACTGTTTCTATTTCGTTAGGGGTTATAGGTCTATATAATCTGTTTGTCTGTTCTTGATTTAATTTTGGGAAGTGATGGTTATCCAGAAATTTGTTCATTTCCTTTGAATTTTCAAGTTTTGTGGAGTACAGGTTTTCAAAGTATGACCTGAACATTGTCTAAATTTCCTCTGTGTTCGTTATATCTCCCTTTTCCTTTCTGATTTTGTGAATTTGCATGTTCTCTCTCTGCTTTTTGGTTATTTTGGATAAAGTTTTGTCTATCTTGTTGATTTTTCACAAAAAAACAAACTCTTTGTTGCATTGATTTTTCATATTGTTTTCCTGGTTTCTACTTTATTAATTTCAGCCCTCAAGTTGATTATTTCCTGGCATCTACTCCTCTGGGGTGAGTTTGCTTCTTTATGTTTAAAGGTTTTCAGTTGTGGTGTTTATTCTCTTATGTGACTATCCTCTGTTTTCTTCATATGGGCACTTAGTGCAATGAACTTCCCTTGTAACACTGCTTTCAAGATGTCCCATAAGTTCGGGTATGTTGTATCCTCATTCTCGTTGAATATTAGAAAGTCCTTAATTTCTTTCTTTATTTCTTCTTTGACCCAGGAGTGGTGCAATTGCACATTGTTCAGTTTCCATGAGTTTGCAGGTTTTCTGCTATTTGTGTTTTTGATGAATTCCAATTTTAAAGCATGGTGGTCCGATAATATACAAGGGACTATTCCTATTCTCTTGTATCTGTTGATGTTTGTTATGTCACCTAGTATGTGGACGATTTTAGAGAAGGTTCCATGTGGAGCAGAGAAGAAGGTATATTCTTTTGTCTTTGGATGGAATGTTCTAAAGATGTCTGTTAACCCCAGTTGAGACATAACTTCTGTTAGTTCTTTTGTGACTTTGTTAAATTTCTGACTGGTGGTCCTGTGTAGGGGTGAGAGTGGAGTGTTGATGTCTCCCACAATAAAGTGTGTGAGATTTTATGTGAGCTTTGAGTTTTAGTAGAGTTTCTTTTATGAATGTGGGGGCATAGATGTTCAGAATCGAGACTTTGTGCTCATGGATTTCTCCTGTGTTGAATATGAAATGACTGTCTTCATCTCTTATGATTGGTTTTCGTTTGAAGCCTAACTTGTTAGATATTAGGATAGCCATGCCTGCTTGCTTCTTGGGTCCATTTGATTGGAAGATCTTTTCACTGCCTTTACCCTGAGGTAATGTCTATCTTTGAAACTTCGATGTGTTTCTTGTATGCAGCAGAAGTATGGATTCAGTCTTCGTGTCCATTCTGTTAGCCTGTGTCTTTTTATAGGCAAGTTAAGACCATTAATGTTTAGGGAAAGGAAGGATCATTGATTGTTAATGTGTGTTTGTTTTAGAATTGTTGTTAGCAGTGGTATTGTGAATATATTTGTCCTGCTTTACACTTAGGTTCTGGTGAAGTGGCCTTATCTATTTCCTATGTCTTTGTGAGCATAATTAAATTCCTTGGGTTGGAGTTTTCCTTCCATAATGTTCTGTATGGTTGGATTTGTAGAAATCGTATTGTGAAAATCTGGCTTTGTCATTAAATAATATCTTGTTTTCTCTGTCTATAGTGATTGAGAGTTTTGCTGGTCATAGTAACCTGGTCTGGCATCTGTGGACTCTTAGTACTCGTAGAACATCTATCCAGGACCTTCTAGCCTTGAGAGTTTCCATGGAGAAGTCAGGTGTGATTTTGATACATCTGCCTTTATATGTTACTTGTCCTTTTTCCTTTGCTGCTCTTAATATTCTTTCTTTATTCTTTTTGTTAGGCGTTTTGATTATTACTTGTGGAGGGGTCCTTTTTTTGGTACACTCTATTTGGTGTTCGGTATGCTTCTTGTACTTTCATGGGCATGTCCTTCTTCAGATTGTGAATATTCTCTTCAATGATTTTGTTGAATATTATTTCTGCACCTTTGAGCTGGGCTTCACCTTCCTCTATGCCTATTATTCTTAGGTTTGGCCTTTTCATGGTATCCCACATTTCCTGGATGTTTTGTGTTACAGATTTATTGGATTTACGATTTTCTTTGGTTGATGAATCTATTTCCACTAGTGTATCTTCAGTGCCTGAGAGTCTCTCTTCCATCTCATGTATTCTGTTGGTTATGCTTTTGTCTGTAGTTACACATCGTTTGCCCAGTTATTCTATTTACAGCCTTCCTTCAGTTTGACCCCAACTGGATGGCATTCCCCTACATATAGAATTGGGGTGGGGGGATGGGAGGGGAGGGTGTTTAGAGTGTATGTGAGAGGGCAGAGAGGGTAAAAGGGAGGGAAGGAGGGAGGGAGGGCTGAGGGCAAGGGAGGAAGGAAGGGAGAGGGAACTGGGATCGACATGTAAAATAATAAATTAAATTAAAAAAAAATGCTTTGACTCCAAAATTTAAGTTGAAGGACAAGTTCCTGGGGAAAAGGATTTCTATTTTTGTTTCCACAGAAAATGAAAAGATGTGGATTCTTTCCAGACTAATGTGGTTTGATCATGCCAGACCACCTGAAACAGAGTACAAGCTGATCCTACATTCAAAACAGCTGGACAAAACAGCCGTACAGACTACAGCCAGGATATCTGAATCTTCTTCGAATCCCCCATGACAGCGCCCCTTACCAGCAGGAAGTAGTTTGGAAGGAACGATGCCCAAATTCCCAAATATTGTTTATAAATGTTTGTTTTCATTTAATTGGACTTTGTTATATAAAATAAAATAAAAAAGGTTGAAATTACTGAACTATCTGAACTATTTTTACTCAGATAACATTTTTATTAGTTCTTCAAAAATTTCAAGTTAAAACAAATTTTGTTGTTAATAAATTATTAAATAGTATATGGGAATATAGCAGATATATATCCCCCAGAGGAGGGCATTTATATAATCTGTTTAACTCATCTGACCATAGCCATCAAATTAAAGAAACTTGAAAAAACCTATCAAAATAATTTTTGGAGAGCAGTTCTAATAATTTAAATACTATGTATTGGTGATGAACAACAGATGATACTTCAATGTGGTTCATTCTGCCATCTGTAGTGGAGGTATTCTTAAGGAACATAATGTCACCAGAGAAATGACTTCTTTTGTGCCATTAAAAGTCAAAAGATCAGAGAGGGATATATGGAACGATTTGGAGGGAGTAAACAGAGGATGAGAAGGTTGTAATTGAATTACAGTTTCAAAATAGAATGAAAAGAAGATGTAAGTAATTAGGGGAATTACAGACAGCAAGATATATGTTAAATCATTATTCTTTGCCCCTTTTCAATATCTGATAGAGTTATTGATGCTGCCTTAGTGGTGGTAGGTAAACGAGGGAAACTTATAAAGGACAATACAACTGCTGAATCAAATTCATATTTCATAAAATATTACTTCACAATACATCAAGATAATTTATGCCAAGAAGCATTTAAAATGGATAATATCATTCAAGTGGTCATGAAAAATATGAGTTTTGTAAGGGGTATAAGATTAATTAATTTCAATTCCAAGAATTCCTTAAAAGTGTTGATGTTGACATGGTATTATAATTCATTTTTGGGAAGTAAAATAGCTGAGTTAAGGGAAAATGATGAGCTGTTCTATGATTTACAATGTTTTAAGTTGTTTATAGCATCTAAAACAAACTTTGTGCTAGATCTTGATGATGAAAACTTGCTTACTGTTTAGCATTTTTAGTGGATTAAACCACTCATTTCAATGAGTTAAATATTCAGCTTGTAGGAAAAACAAATATTTTATTAATACAATGTTTCAAGTCATAACAGCATTCCTAATGAAAGTGAAATAAAGGCAAGGTCAAATTAAGGCAAACAATTTTAAGCATTTTGACACATTGACTAAACATAGTCTTGTGAATAGCAAAAAAAAAAAAAAAAAAGTAGCCTTAATTTTCAGACTGATTTAATAATTTGAAAACAGATTTCAATATTTCTAGGGAAATTATCAATATTTTGGCATATTTGTGACTCCAGTTTCATCTCACATAGATATTTCCATTGAAATTTTCCAAGCACAATCCCTATAACTACATTCTGACATTCAACTGAATGAAAAATTGAGTATGTCTTTTCTAGACTTTTAAAAGTTTTACCTTCAAAGATATAAATATTCATCAGTTCATAATCACACATCTTTGATGGTATCACTTTTAGAAGCACCTCCAATTGTGAGCAGCCATTGTTAGAAACAGAGTACAGTCAGAGTAAAATTATAACAAAAATATCTTCCAAGTACCAATGAGAATCCAGAGAGAATAACAATAATGTCCACTAAGCCTGATGTTAGTTCATGGATATATCAAATACAGGGTCAAATATCTCATTAGTTTCTTCTTCTTTTTTTTACTTTCATAATAAAAATATCAAAATAACAATTTATAAAGTTTTATTATTTACATGTTTACGTTATTAGCGATCATAAATTTGTACCTGTTCAATGATTAAAATGAATCAGATTTACTTATTATACTTTTTATGTATGAGTATTTGGTCTGTGGCTCACATGTGGGCCTGGTGCCCATTAAGTTTAGAAGAAGGTGTCAAATGCCCTGGTACTGGAGTTGCTGGTTGTGAGCCACCATACAGGTTCTGATAATTGAATCTGCATCCTCTGTAAGAGCAACAAGTGTTACTAGCCACTGAGTCATTTCTCTAGCTTCACTGCACATTTTTTAAAAAATACATGAGTTAGGTACTTTATAATTAGGGTTAATTATACACAGAATTTCTTTTCTCATCAACTTTTGTAAGTGCATGTGTATGTAATGTGGGGTCCTGGATGATCCCTTTTCATTCAGTGTAGCCCAGGGAAGTTAAAAGGTTGCATATCTTCAGTATTCCTGAAATACTTCTCTAGCCTTGTCTTTCCTTGTTTTTCTATCCTCTTGCAAATAAATATATTAACATCTAATTCACAAAAATATGTGAATATTCTTCCCTACAGTAATCTCTTTTGTATATTTGTCCTCATACTAAAACTGTGTCTGTTCCCAGATCCAGCTAATGTGCTATAATTCCAGGAATCTGTCTTTTTTATTCAGGCAATGTAATGACACCCATTTGCACAATTATTGTACTATGTACATGTAGAACTGTATAATAAACATTTTCACATACCTCTTATTACTATACAGTGAAATTTTTGAAGCAAAATAGCTACCTTAATTCAATCTCCTTTTTTTCTGTATACAGTGCATAAATTCCCCCAATAAATAATTTTTAAATGTGACCTAGCCAATATGCCTTGTAGGTCACAGTAATGATCAGAAATTTAAATTAAAGAATATAGACTTTTTTCCTGAAATCTGGTCTCTGCTATTCTGGTTAATATAACCTTCATGT
This sequence comes from Phodopus roborovskii, assembly GCF_943737965.1. Lineage (NCBI taxonomy): Eukaryota > Metazoa > Chordata > Mammalia > Rodentia > Cricetidae > Phodopus > Phodopus roborovskii. The sequence continues at coordinate 408,170 of NW_026126014.1, read as the reverse complement.
TCACTTATACTATAAATCAGTCATACCTCTGGAAATCTTGCATGAAAGGCAGAAGATAATGAATTAGTTTTGAAAGCTTATTTATAATTCATATTCACAATAGAAAACTGAATGTGATACATATTGCTTTTTAATAATATAAATGCATAAATATTAGGTCTACAGACTCAATTCTTAATGCTTAAACTTTTTTATTTCTGTCAAAAATAAATGTAATTAGATATTTTAAATGTGAGAAAATTCTAATCCATTACTACTGAGGTGCATTATCCTGATTTTTAGGGCACAGATTGTTGCAAACATTGAAATAATACATTCTTGTTTATTCATACCATGTCCTGGAATAAAAAAAACAATAAAAGGGGATAGTTAAACAGAATATTTAAAGCTCAGAAAATTGATTATTTTTGTTTGTAAATTTCATATCCCCAAAGTTGGTAAGTATTGTAAATATTTACCTAGCACATCTATACAAAACTTTTGCCTTGTGACCTCTTCTGCTTCCTCCTTTGCTTCATCCAACTTCCCCGTGCTTGAAAACATCTGTTTTGCAAGTTATGGTAATTGCTGAATTTAGCTGAGTGTCATGTTTTCTATTTTTTTTTTAAAGAAAAGAATGCTTTCAATTATTGTTGCATATATTTAAATGTGACCCATTGCAATGTATTGGTACAATGTGTACTGATCATATCAGGGTAATTAGAATTTTGTATCATTTCAATTTATGTTTAGAGTCTCTTAGATTCTATGTTCAAGTTTTTTTTTTCTGACCTGTATAATAGAGTGCTATGAAGTAATTTTACTCCACTTTGCTATAGAATGTTAGATTATATTCATTCTATCTTTGTACTTTTGTACCATTCTCCAACCTCCCTCAATACTTTTTCCTCCCTAGCCTTCCTCCCCTTTAATAAACACTACTCTTCTTTGAATTAACATTTTAGCTTTAACATATGAATAGGAACCTGATAGTTTCCATGTGTGACTATGGTGCATGCATGAGTCTTGTTAATCATAAATGTAGGCATTTATGTTTTTATGTTGTAGGGGCTGCTAAATCTTCAGAAGATTCCTGTGTTATGTAGCGGGTTCAAAAATGAGACTATGCACCCATTTTGATAGAATAATGTTTAAATAAATCAATGAATAACTAGAATCACCAAAGAAGCTGTTTTTTCTTAGTTAAAAAAAGCAAGTGTTCCAATGGCTAGTCACTTCATCAACACTTCTATGTACTTCTAAAGTTTAATATGGATTCCAACTATGAACATTTGATACTGTCATGTTGATCATTCTCTGTATTTTCACATATGTCCCTAGAGTATTAAAACACTGCAGTTCATTTATTGAGAAGAGTAATAAAATCTTATCATGAAGAAGAGCCATACTTGATAAATTTATAGCTCCTGTACTAAGTATTACATACTTGCTGTGTGCATATATTTTAATGCCGTTCATTTCACTATAAATTTTCTGTGCCCATGGGTAAATCTAATTGCTCTACATTGTACTTTTTCTTGGCATTCTGGTGCTCAAACCATGGCTTGGAGCATTTTAAATAAAATTTAGGGGATAGCTTTGAGATATCATGCAGACAAGAAAGTTAAAATCCTCTATCTCTACAAGTCTGCTTATTTGAGTGACTAAAGGGAGTTTAGTTAGCCTTTGATTCTAATAGTGGATTAAAGTTAAAATAATAAATAGATACATAAAAATGGTGATGATAAGCTTCTCTTATACTAGGCTGTAGCAACTAGGATAATAATATAGCGTGGGTCATGGAGCCATTTAACATTAGAGAAATTGAACAATAAATAGTAATTAGATTAAAAATTTTTTGCAAAACCAAAATTCCACTCTGTTGTATTTAAGGCAGTATCCCCGCATGGCAGAAATGTTGGTACCATGAGGCTTGAATTCCTCTTTGAATATCATAGATAATATTGTTTTGTTTGTTTGTTTATTATGTGTCTGTTTTGGAAAAATTTGTGCTTCCCCTAAAACTATGCACTTTGATTTTTCTCTGCCGCACATTATATTTCCATTTTAGTTTATTGTTATTTTTTATTTAAATTAAAAAATTTATTTTATATACCAGTTCCTGTTCCCTCTTCCTCCTATCCTCTTACTCACCCCTTCATCTCCCCTTCTCAGCTCCCATCCACTCCTCAGAGAGGGTGGATCTTCCCATGGGGGATAGTCAAAATCTGTCACTCCATGTTAGTTCTTATCACTATACAACTTAGTATAATCTTTTATGTTTCTTCCTATATGATAGTTCGACAGGGATGCCTTAAGCAATGCTTAACTAGTTGAAAGGGAAATTCCCTTTGAAGGTAATATTTCCATTTTAGCTAAGACTTCCTAAGTCTTAACTTATGTGTTAATTATAATGGTCAATATTTCAATGACTGTAGTACCCAATTCCTGTGTTTTACAACCATTCTGGTTATGAAGAAATATGGCAGACACACACTTTAAATTTCAAATAGAAAGAAAAAGTGGAGAGTTAGATAATGCTAACTGTGCTTAGAGAATTTTCATAACAGAAGTGAAGTCTGAACTAGTAAAAAAGATAATACAAATTAGCAATTTAGTTTTTAAAATTTACTTTGGCAACAGAATAGACATTGAAAGACACAAAGACTAGAAGCTAATTTATTGCCTCATGGGAGTTATGAGAACAATGTGGACTGCAGTGATATGAAAGAACTTGAGGAAAATTGACAAATTCGTTTTAATTTTATAGACAGACTTAAGGGGGCTCGATTGGTGACTTTTTGTATGTGTAGTACAAGAAAGAAGGAGGAACTAAAAGCAAATCCCAGGTTTCATCTTAGAGAACTGTGTGAAGTGTACCATAATGAAATTTGGATTTTAAATAAAAAAACAAATTAGGAGTGTAGAGAAAAAAAAAAAGAGTTTTTCCCTTGATGTACAAAGAATGGATAAGTTGTGTATTCATAGTTGGTGGGGAAATGCTAATCAGTTTTGTGTCTGTTTTTCTGTTAAATGTTCTAGACAAATTCCTCTCATGTTTAGATTTCTGCATTTCTATTCTGGACTAAATTAATATCTGCTATATAACTGAACAAAGTATTTCTGAGACTGATATTCGGGAGTTCAAACTATTTTGGAAAGAAAAAAAATAGTGTATGGTGTTCTGCCATGTGCATGAAACCTACTTCCATTTACTGGCTTAAGGTAGTAAGACTATTTGCTTAGATACACTTGAATTTATTATATAAAAGGAATATTGCTGCTCCAAGGAGTTGTATTTAAGGGTCTGGAAAAAGTCAAGAATATAGAATGTCACCTTATAGATCCAGAAAAGCCTTTCTGGTATGGAAATTGGGGTGTGTGCCTCTAGCTGATTGGCCCCTTCGTGCCTAGAAGAGGAAATTGAAGAAAATTTAAGTTTTGAATGGGGTTGGACCTCTATGAACATTGGAAAGATACCTACAGCACATTTAAAATACTTAGTTAATAGCTATTAAATATCTTGTGATGATAATGTCACATGTAAATAATTAAAAATCTGCATCAGAAAGCAACTAATCTAGCTGGAGAAAATAGCCTGAATTATTAGTGTCTGCTTATAGAATATGGGGGTAGATATGAAATGAATCTAAATGAACAAATAAAATACTTAAAAATCCCGAGAGGATGAATTATCTACCAAGAAAATAGCTGAGTAAAATGAAGGAGAGTTTTCTTTTATGTTCTAATCCCATGACACAAATATTCTGTACTAGCCTATTTGCTATGAACCTGAGTTCAGCCCACTCAAACTGAGTACAAGATGCCACACTAAAACTAGTATAGCCTTCTTAAATCATTCTCAAACAAACCGAAAACCTATTTTTTCCTTTTTAATTGACTTCAGTGTGCAAAATCAACTTATCGGTCAATGTATTCAAACCCCAGACTCTTTTCTCTTATTTGTCCTTATTGTACTATTTATTTCAATCATTTCTCTGTCAGTATATATTTTTCTCAGGTTCTGTGCTCATTTCATGTTTCACTACCACATTATAAAACAATAATACTTTTGGAAAATCCTATTAATAGTTGATTTGACTTTACACACAGGAGTGGGCTATGGGTTACATAGCCCTTGATGGGAGATGCCATTCTGTATATGTTTCTCATACTGGGTAATAATAAAGCACTGTTGGCCAATACGAAAGGAAGATAGGAGAGACAAGGAGGAAATAGGAAGTAGTAAGGAGGAGCCAAGGTGGAGAGTCTGGAGAGAGCAGTATGTGGCAGCCGGCTCCGGGTAAGAAGACCATGTGGAAATACATAGATTAACACAAATGGGTTAATACTTAAGACAGAGCCGATAAGAAAGTAGTAAATGGCCAATAGTATAATATCAAATACAGAGTCTCTGTGCATTATTTGGGGCTGGTGTCGTGGCAGCAGGACAAGACCAGGCGACGGGTGGAAAAACACATACTCGTTACAAGCCCTAGCTCTAATTAAATGCCCAGATATAATCCTACCTCATATTACCTCAAGAGTAGACAGTAATGACCTATTATATAATATCTAGTAGACATAAACAACAAACCATGGAATTTTCAAATGTTATTTAAAATTATTCATTATGCATATGATGTGTCTTTGAGTGTGTATCTTGAGTACCATTCATTTCTCCTGAAGATCCATACTTAACCCATCTACCCATATTTGAGTCTTAAGTGACTTTTTTGACACTCTGAATAATATCTCTTCTTAACTTTCTTGTTGTATGTAGTGAGTGAGATGAACTTACTGAATGTCAGAAGGCTAGAGAAAAAGAGAACAGGTTACAAATTAGCTGTAGTTTCACCTCTCCCGACAAATGTCAAAGTTCCATCTGGACTCTGAGAAAGTTTTTTTTATTACTTTTACCAGTTTGAAATCTAAAGTGTTGTGGTGTTTGTTTGAAATACTAACATGACCTTTGTTATTATTTATTATTTTATTTGACCTAAACGAATAGTGTAAGAAAATGGCTTTTGTTAAATCATCTTTCCATATCCATAGTCATATGACTCTGCCAAACTTCAAGGTGATTAAGGCAAGGAGTTTTTGCATTATTAGAGGAGAAAGCTGTATCTCCAGGAAATGGGATTTGCTGAACATATTCCTAAAAATGCAATTATAAAGTTAGCTTTCATTTAAAAATATTATCAAGTATGACACATATTTACTCTCCTCAAAAGTCTTTTATCTTTCATAATTCATTTATTTCATACAAGAAAGCTACATATAAATATATAAACAATAACTTTGCTGTGCTTATACTACTCTCTCAGCATGGCCCCAGCCAGAGTTAGGGCTGTCTTCTACTATTAAGATGGTTGTCCTTGTAGAATATTTAGCACACACCTCTTCATTAAACCAGCAGAATAGAATAGTTCCTTAGATCAGGTAGTCATCAAAAAGTATGGCCTTGAAATCATCACATAAAACATATGTAAGAAATTACTATGTGAACATGGCTAGTGTATTTCAGTAATATTATTTTTAGGCTATTGTTTATCACATTCCACAGCATCTTTATGAGTGTTCATAGGTAATTTCTTTTCTTGATAACAAGGAATGCTCTTTCTGAATAGTTTTGAACAATCTCAAGGACAATCAAATTGTATGGAATGATAAGCTTCTTTTCCTTTTGGCTGCTTATTTATTAGGAACAAAATTTTTTGTTTCTATTAAGCTTATTCTGCATCACAATGTGCATCTGACTTCAGCTGCTTCTTTAATCTTTATTTTATTTTTCTGCAGCATTTTATCATCTTGTCACAGTTTCATTTCCATCCTCTTCCTCTATTTTTGCATGTTTTATGATGATTTACAAAATAATATATAAGTACATATAAAGAAAATTGATTAATTTTAAATTGAAAATTTGCCACAAGCTAGTGTGATTTCTGCTTCTTGAAGATTTCCATATGCAGGGAAAATTTAGTGTTTTTATATGTAAAATTACAAGATGGAGTTGCTAGGTTTGTGTTTTTAAATCCCAAGTAAAAAGGTCACTGCAAATATTAAGTCAGTATTTCATACAAGTTTTTCAGAAATAACATCTCTAATTTTCCCCACTGTCTGGCATAATGTTATTATGTAGATCTCTCATTAAGTAAAATGAAATACCTAGAGTTTCTAAACCATTGGGATTCCACATTCCTCCATGTCCCCCAATTCTCATCATCTCTCTCCATAGTCTCCTCTATATCCCACACACCGGCTCCCACTTGTTCCTAGTCCTACCCACTCCCAGTCCACCTGCAAAATCTATTCTATTTCCCCTTCCATATATACCCTCTAGAGCCCTACTTCTTAATTAGCTTTTCTGAGTCTGTAGATTGTAGTATTATTATTGTCTACTTTACAGCTAATATCTACTTATAACAAGGGTGACACTAGCAAGGATTCCTAGTAGTAGAGGATATGGAGCCTGAACTGGCCATCTTCTATAATCAGAAAAGTCTTTCAGTGGTGGGACTAGGTCACTAACTCAGACATAAAACCTTCAACCTACAACTTGTCTTACCTGAAGATGTGCTGGGGCAAGATGTCTCAGAACTTGTGGGAGTGGCAAATCAATGACTGTTCTAGCCATGTCCAACACTCATTGCATGACCAGGAACTGGAAGCTGGACATCCCAGAGATCTAGGGTAAAACCAAATAAGACTGGCAGAAAAAAACTCAATGAAATGATTCCTAGTGTTATTCTGCAACACTTCAATACTCGTAGATTGGTGCATAGCCTTATCACCATCAGAGAGATTTCTTTCAGAATCTGATGGAAGCAGACACAGAAATCTACAGTCAAACACTAGGTGGAGTCAGCGGATGCAGGGGAAGACATAGCAGGCAGAGGGATAAAGGACACCATAAAAACATGGCCCACATGTTCAAATAAGTAGGCATGGCTATAGGGATTCATAGAGACTGAAACAATAAACATGGAGCCTGTATGGTACTGAGCTAGGTCATTTGCATACCTATTATGGTTGTTTAAACAGAGTGGGTCATGAGATTCTTAACAGTGGGAGGAGGAGGTGTCTCGGACTCTTGCTGCTCTTGAGACCCACTACTTTCTACTGGATTGCCTTGCCCAGCCTTGATATGAGAATTTGTGCCAAATCTTATTGTATCCTATTGTGCTATGTTTGGTTGATATCCCTGGTAGGCCTGCTCTATTCTAAAGGGAAATGAAGGAACAGTGGATGTTAGGGGACAGGGTAGGATTGTGTGGGGGACTAAGGGGAGTGGAGGGATGGGAAGTTGTGGTTGAGGTGTATTCAAGAGGAATTTGAAAAATAAAAAGGAAACCCTACAAAATACATGAAAGGACAGTCTCATGTCCACATTTAGAATGGTCTCAATAGTGCACCATCACTTTACGTTGCTGAAACTTTGGTGCATTAACAGCAACCAGCATTTTGTGGTTCAAGTCTGACCAGATACTCTAGTTCATCTGGCTCCTAAATCTCTACTTTATAGCCTGAGGCAAATGTCCCTAGACGTTATGGATATAATCTAATTGAAAAATGCCTGTCTTTTCTTTGTTGTAAGTACTCTGATAAAAGTAAAAGGTGTAAATACCTGTTATAAGTATCTATGTATCCATTAACCATCTACTTATAACTAGTCACTCATCGTTGGATATCTATATCCATCTTTTGTTTGATATAGTTTTTTCTTTTTTTCTTGTGCTTACATGGTTATGCATCCCAACATATGTTACTTATTGGTAGCATTTTCTTTTGATTATATCAAAATCATTCTCATTTTTAATATGGTTTCCTTGTCAGATTTATTTATTTTTTCCTTTCAGTTCATTGGCCTTTTTTATGCCTTCTCTCCTAGGCTTCAGAGAATGACTCCATATGGCTAGGCTTCTACTCCCACCCCCACACATTGCTTCTGCCTTTTGCTGTGTTTCCTGCTAAACTAAATGGAGCTCTAGTGAAATAGTATTTCCAAAGGCAGAACCATTTTTGCATAGGAATGGTAGATTGTATGAATGAAAGAGAGATTGTGTCACTGTTCTTACTTGATTTTTTAAAAATGGAATGTCCTATTGCTACTATCTTATTATAGTAGGAAAATGTAGTCTATTTGTTTTTCTTCTGAGAATAATTTAGAAGAGGTTGTTAACATTGCTTCTTCTTACCATGGAAACACACCAATTAAGAGAACCTATGCCCCTTCTCCACAAAAGCAGTTGCTTTTGACAGTCTTATGGCCTTTTATTTCTACCCCCTGCTAATCTCTTCAACTCAACATGTAAAACAATTTACACTCACAATAGTCTTCTAGTTTTTGTCTTGCAGAGAAATGTTACGGCCATCACAATTGAAAAACATACTCTTTTGTTAGATTTAGTGTCTTAGGGAAGTGGTCAAATTCTCGAATTTGTTGTTCAAAAGTGAGTCAGTTGTGTTCTTCTCACCTCTGGTTAAACTGCTGAACTCTGTATGTGATAGCCTGAGGTCTCCCTGTCATAAAGCTCTTTACATGTGGTGGCATTACTGAGGAAAGTAAAAGTAAGAGAAATTGCTTCCAGAGGCCTGGGGATTCTTGGAATTGCAAAGCACACAGGTACCCAAATACACTGGAATGTTGTATTGACTGAATTCATTTTGAATTCTAACTATAGTTTTACTTACAAATTCACTGACAAATCATTTATGTGATGGAAAATTTCTAAAATTCAAGTATGAGATCCTTCCCTTACAGAATTCCCAGCAGCATTTCTTGTTTGATTCTCCTCACAAGTTTTAACGTGGAATGAAATCTGAATTACATAACTAACAATTCTCATTTAATTTACCTAAATACACAACACACATTAGTTTTAAAATGTCTATAGATGGTTTCATTGTTCAGACCTGGTTGATATCTTCTACACTAGGGAAGTATTTCTAAAGGTGTCCCAGGCCAGAATACAGGATTAGCATTACCTGGGCAGATATAAGATATTTATTATCTTGGTCCCTATTCTTAGTTTCCAAAAACAATAGCAATAAGGATGGGAACTCTAACTTACATTCAAAGGGCTATAGGTCAATGGTTAGTAATTTCTCCTTCCTTCCTTCCTTTTTCTATCTTTCTTTCTTTTTTATGTAAAAGTCCAGATAGTATATATTTCAAGTATTGCAGTTATATTGTCCCTGCTGCAATGACTCAGTTTTTCTGTTGTGGCATGAAAGCAGGCACAGGCAATACATAAATGATGAGTGTGACTGTGCTTCAATAAAACGTTATTTGTAGAACAGGTGGCTGTGCTGGATTTGGCCATTGAAAAGTCATTTGTCGATCCCCAGTCTAGGTGATTCTAATACACACTGAAAATTGAGAACTACTAGTTCAGAAAGAATGACAAATGAATAGTCAGAAAAACACTATTAGGTATAATAAATTAGTTGCTGAGGAAGGAAAGGATGTCAAGAAATGACACTAGGATACACCTCATCTAAATTTGTTGGGAGGAAAAGGACTATAACAGAAAGTGTCAGGTAGTAAGAAATAAAATGTCTGGAAGTCTTGGCAGAATGAGCTGTCATGACAGTTTTCCTGAATATGCATCCTCTGTTCCACTTAGACCTTCCTCTTTACTACCTGACTCAACTGCCAAGTACAGCATGCCTCCCGTAATTTTGTTTATGCTGTTTATCTGTTTGAAAATGCCTTTTCTCTTCTGTCCAACCTTTTGATTCTACCTTTTCCTCAAAGCCTAATTCAGATTACAAATAAAGTTCAGTATTCTCCTCCCATTACTATTCATGTGTGGTCTCAATATTTCAGAGATGTCAGATGTTTATGAAAAATCAGGTGCTCAGGGTTTAGATTAATGAACCACATAGATGCTGAACCCAACTACAGACTTACAGGTCATTAGAAGGAAGCATTGCCTCTGGCTATAATTTGTGATTAAATTTTGAATTTTCAAACCTATATAAGGAAATAACAAATATACTCTATGATATATAATTAGAACTTGATGTAAGAAAGTATTCCAAGGATGAACAAATGTGTTGAACAAGATTAATAGTAGTTACATATGATTAACTGAAGTATCCATACTGTTTTAATGATTTTTGATGATTAGTATAGAATTTCAATTTGATAAGTTTTAAAATCATCTAGGAAACAAGACTGTGGCCATGCCTGTGAGATTTTATGTTGATTACATTAATGAGAGTAGGAAGATCCACCCTAAAAGTGGGCAGTACTGTTCTCTGGGCTTGGAAAACAATCATTTATTAATCTTATTCCTGATGGCAGATATGATGTAAGCAGCTGCCTTGTTTGTCATGATGTACTACTTCCTTGAACTGAATGACAAAACATTCTTCTTTAAGTTATTTTTGTTGGTTATTTAATCACAGCAACAGGAAAAATAACTAAGAGAGAAGTGGTGCCAAACCCTGATGTAATTGCTGCACTGATAAACTGAATTTTCAAATGTATTGTATGGCTGGAGTTAGGTGCTTTGTGTTAGAAGGACCACAGCATCCTCAAAGAAGAATTTAATGAGCCTTTTTGGTGGTAACTATGTGGGGAAATTGTTTCATGATTCAGTTGGATCTATGCAAATATTTTGAAAGTTAATGTGAGAGAATAGATTTGAAGGAGTTATTCCTGGAAAGGAAGTACAAAACAATGGTTAAAGTATTGTGCATCATAGTAGAGTAAATTTCATTTAAATATATTATATTGAGGTGCCTTGGTAACTTATCTTACTTTCCTTTCACTATCCTGAAACTTCATATATCAAATTATCAATTAGAGCTCAGACCTTCTTGAATTCATACCTCACCTAACAAACTGAAAATTAATTCTTAATAATCAAGTAGTTATACACAATAATAAAATAGTAGAAAGAGTAAGATAAGAAAAAACTTTAGAGACATAAAGACTTTAGAGACATAAACTAATCCAGTTTCCATTTTACAATGAGGAATCCAGGTATCAGAAAAGAGAAATTAGTAGTCTAGCATCAGATAACAGTGTCAAACTTGAGTATTAAAATGGCATTTTGTGGTCTTGAGAAATGGCTCAGTGGTTAAAAGTACCAGGTACTGGTATTTGGCTCCTAGCTCCCACATGCTGGCCATACCACCTGTAACTCTAGTTCCATGCATATATCATCTTTGTCTAGGCTATATAGTCAGTCACTAGGCATGTGATATACAGACATACATACAGGAAAGATATGAATACACAAAAAAACATGAAAAAAGATATTTTTTCTCTGGTTGACATTTTTTTTTTTTTTTTGCATATAGAGTATTTTTTATTTAATTTTATATAACAAAGTCCAATTAAATGAAAACAAACATTTATACACAATATTTGGGAATTTGGGCGTCGTTCTTTCCAAACTACTTCCTGCTGGTAAGGGGCGCTGTCTTGGGGGATTCGAAGAAGATTCAGATATCCTAGCTGTAGTCTGTAGGGCTGTTTTGTCCAGCTGTTTGGAATGTAGGATCAGCTTGTACTCTGTTTCAGGCGGTCTGGTGTGATCAAACCACATTAGTCTGGAAGGAATCCACATCTTTTCATTTTCTGTGGAAACAAAAATAGAAATACTTTTCCCCAGTAACTTGTTCTTCAACTTAAATTTTGGAGTCAAAGCGTTTTTTTTTTTTTTTTTTTTTTTTTTTTATTATTATTATTTTACATGTCGATCCCAGTTCCCTCTCCCGGTTGACATTTTTAAAAAAATCATCACACTACCATATTTTCTGTGAGCATAAATACTAAAAGATACATTGAGACAGCTCAAACACAAGATCCCCACTGCACAAAAATATTGCTGATGATATGGAATGGTTAAATTCCAACTAGATGTCTTTCATTTTTAATAAAACGGAATCAACAGAAAATTCCCCTTGAGAACTTATTATTATTATTATTATTATTATTAATTTCTTATTTCACATATCGATCTCAGTTTCCTCTCCCTCCATCTCATGACGCCCAACCCCACTTCCCATCCCATCATTCCCCACTGTACAGGGAGGGTGATGCCTTCCAGGAGGGGTCAATAAAATCTGTCAAGTCATTTGGAGTAGAATTTGGAGTAGAACGCTCCCCCCTCCTCTAGGCTAAGGGAGTATACCTCTATGGGGAATGTGCTCCCAAAGTCCTTTCATGTACAAGGAATACATCCTGGTTCCACTGTCAGAAGTCCCTTAGTCTGCCCAGGCCTTCTAAATGAGACCCAGGTTCAGGGGGTCTGAAGTGGGTATAATGCTGGTTTCCGAGCTATCAACCTCCTTGAGAACTTTTAAAGGGTTGTACTTTCTATTAATCACTCAAGCAATTGGACTGATTTCTCATAAAAGGGGAAGAATTGTTTCATGAGTTTCAGATTACACTAAACATTATCTAGTCCCTTTGCCTAACATGAGTCATTAATCACTCAAAGGAGATTGTTTGCAGCATGTGGGCCTCTTCCCATATATTACATAGATAAATTGTATCTGTTAAAAGTTTATGGGGCATTGGAGAGATTGCAACTTACAAATAAATGTCCCTTGATTGAAAATAAAATTTTAAATAATTACATCACCTTCACTGGTTTGTTTCTATCATAAGCATAAGTCATCCCTTGCCCAGTAAGGGTCTTCTTGCCATTTATCTGTTGGATTATTATATTCACCTAATCCTCGGTGTTATCAGTAAGCAAAGTGTTACAGATTTGTCTGACTAAGCTTTAAGAGAATGTGTAAAGGGCAGGTAAAGTCCTGAGTGAATGTGTATCATTGACACACTTTCTGTTTGTATGTCTGTGTGTCTATACTTTTTTGATGCCCTTAGCAACCCGAGCTTCTGGATAAATGGTCTGCAAAAGGAATGTGCCAGAGAAGGTTAAGCAGGCAGGAAGTAGGTGTGTGTGTGTGTGTGTGTGTGTGTCTGCTTGAGGGGGGTGGTTGGAGGAAAGACAGACTAGAGAAGTGACGGAGCTGTAGAGAAGCTGGTGGCAGCACAGTGACTTAGACCAGATGATATATAATAATAATAATAATCACATTATAAGACATATCTATATAATTAGCTTTCTCCCATGTTAACAATGATCCTTATTCATATTTCTTGAGTCTTCTTTTTATAGTTTTTAAAATTTTTATTATGAAGTGACTTGGCAATGAAACTTAATGTTCTTTTATTATCATTCCTCTTGATTCTTGTTTTTAAGATTGATTTTATTTTTAATTATGTATGTATGCTTGTGTCTGTATCTTGGTTAATATATGCACATAAGTGCAGGTGCCTGACTACTAAGTCATTTATCCAGCTTCTATTTCTCTTGATTCTCAAGCCATTTTCCTTAGGGTCATTCTCCATCTTGTAGAAAAATGTCTTTTCTGAGACTAAGCTTGTGCCTTCTTTTCTTTTCAATGCTGGGTATCAAACTAGGGAAGTGTACATACCCTTAACTTAGTGTGAAATCCCTATTCCTTTCTCTCAGCAACTTCACTTCTTCCCTATCTATATTGTGCTTCTGACTTGTAATTTCTGATAGTATTATTGCCAAGGCCAAAATTTTTTTTGTTTTCCTCCATAAGACAGAAGACTTTGGTGGAAGCATGATTTTTATTTGCATTTCAATCTTTTTGGACTGGATTATTTCAGTGCATGCCATTTAGAGCACATGTTGTGATTTATGCATCTCCTCTTCAACATGTTTTAAATAGGAAATGAGAAACTGATCTTTAACCTAACATATGTAAAGTTAATAGGACTTTTCTTTTTTATATTAATTTATTTTTATTATTATTTTACATACCTATCCCAGTTCCCTCTCCCTCCCTCCCTCTTTCTCTCTCTGCAAGCCTCTCCAGTCCCCCAACCACCCTTCCATCCCATCCTCTCCCACTCCACATGTAGGATGATGCCCTCCAGGAGGGATCATATAAATATGTCAAGTCATTTGGAGTAGGGATTAGGCCTCCTTTCTTAAGGTTAAGAGAGTATCTTTCCATGGGGAATGTGCTTCCAAAGTCCTTTTGTGCACCAGGGATACATCCTGGTTCCACTGTCAGAGGTCCCTTAGATTGCTCAGGCCTATCTGAGACTCATGTTCAGGGGGTCTGAGTCAGTCCCATGCTGGATTCCCAGCTATGAGTCTGGGAGCCCATTAGCTCCTCCTTTTTCAAGTTTGCTGTCTCTATGTGTTTCTGAAGCCTGGTTTTGTCCTCCCTTTCTTCAATGGAATTTAGACATAGAGCAAAGTATCACCAGCCTATAATTCATACCACCAGAGAAACTAGGATACAAGGAAGATTATAAGAGATTCATATAAGGTCCCTCATAGAAGGGGAAAGGGACAATATCTCCAGAGCATATGGGGAGTGAAGGTGAGGGCAGTGAGTGGAGAGGGAACTAGGAGAAAGAGAAGGGGAGGAGAGGAAAGCACAAAGGACTAGGAAGATTGAGTCAGTGGAGGAATAGATGAGAGAAAAGAGGGTGGGAGTGAGGGAGTGAGGAAGGGAGAGAGAGAGTGTGTATCTATTAATGAAAAACCAGCAACGAAAAAACACCCAAAAGGTGTCGTTGCATATCAGTGGGAACCAATATGTATGAAAGATTTAAAAGGTATAAATGAAGCAGTAGTCTCTTATGGCATGCACTCACCTTATGTGAAGCAATTAGTAGAATCATGGGCAAGGAATAACAAGGTAACCCCTAAGGATTGGGATCAATTAATATCAGCTGTCCTTGAAAACTCCTCTCAATCAGAATGGAGGACTTTATGGAGAGAGGAAGCAAAAGCTCTTTAACTATAGGGCTTAAAGAAAGGTTATAAAGCTACCCAAGATAAAATTCTTGGTGATCTTTTTGCTGACCCAGAAACCCAAGCTACTTATGATGAACATATCTTGTCTCTATGCAGTACAGCAGCTCTGAATGCTTGGGATAAGGTTAATGGATTAGGAGAGAGGATAGAACCCTATACCAAGATAAGGCAAGGACCTAGAGAATGCTTTAGTGTCTTTCTAGAAAGATTATCTAGGGCCGTACAATTAGAGGTAGCAGGCATAAATGCTATGCAAATACTCATAGAATCTTTAGCTTATGAGAATGCAAATCCTCAAAGCAAACATGTGCTTTGGCCTTTAAAAATGTGTTCAGCACCCTTGGATGAATGGGTCCTATGTACAGGCAACATTGAGTATAATGACAATAAGACTGAAGCATGGGTAGGAGAAGCCATATCTAAAGGTCAGAGAAGATATCAAGATAACAGAGTTCCTTACTATGGTGACTTTGAAGCGTGGGTAGGAGAAGCCATTTCCAAAGGTTTGAAGAGATATCAACATGTCAGATGTTATAACTGTGGTAAGATAGGACATCTAAAAAGAAATTGTAGGCAAAGCTTCCCTAAAAATAACACTCCCAGGAATGATTCAAACAGAAGGCCTCAGCCTCCTGGGTTATGTAGAAGGTGTGGCAAAGGCAGACACTGGACAAATGAGTGTAGATTGACCATAAACAAGCAAGGAAACCCTTTACCATCTAGAAACTCTTTGGGGGGGCTCTCGAAGGCCCCCACCTCACAGGTGGTCCGAACATTCCCAGTCACAGTGGAAGACAATCTCCCACAGGACAATTAGAAAATTCTGTGCCTAATATGAAAACTCATACCGCTGTGGATGACAAACTAGTGACAGAAGTTGAATCAAACATGACAGAAGGAAATAAAAAACGTGTATTTTGGCAAACTGCTATAAATAGTCATAGTCCTAGATTGATAGTTAAGATAAATAATAGTCTGTTTGATGGTTTACTGGACACTGGGGCGGATGTAATATCTAATAAATCTTGGCCTCAAAGATGGCCCCTGCATGAGGTAAATGTGTAATTCTTAGGGATTGGAACCCTGTCTCAGGTAAAACAAAACACGAGATGGATTGAATGTATAGGACCAGAAGGACAGAGAGGAAAGTTGAAACCATATGTGGCTGATGTAGTGATAAATTTATGGGGTCGTGATCTATTACAGCAATGGAATACAGATTAACATTCCTCCAGTATTAGATAGGAACCATAAACAACCTCATGATTGTGGAAAAAATATTATAAAGTACTATACAAGGCAGATACCAAATATCCAGGCTGTACAAAAATAGAATACAATTGCTGAACAGAGGAACCAAAAGCCCTACCTTTAAAATGGCTAACAGAGGAACCTGTCTGGGTAGGACAATGGCCTATGACCTCTGAGAAGTTAGAAGCTTTAGAAAGCCTGGTTCAGGAACAGCAAAATGCTGGACATATTGAGGAATCAACCAGCCCTTGGAATTCTCCTGTATTTGTGATAAAAAAAAATCTGGTAAATGGAGAATGCTTACAGACCTGATAGCCATCAATAAAGTTATCCAGCCAATGGGCTCTCTACAGCCTGGAATGCCCTTGCCTTCTTTGATACCCAAAGAATGGCCTATTATAGTTATTGATTTAAAGGATTGCGTCTTCACTATACCTTTACAAGAACAATATAAAGAGAAATTTGCCTTCATGGTACCTAATTACAATAATTCTCAACCGGTGAAGAGATATCAATGGAAGGTTTTGCCACAGGGAATGCTAAATAGCCCCACCCTGTGCCAATATTTTGTACAAAAACCGCTAGAAATAATTCGTAAACAGTTTCTACAATCCATAATCTATCATTACATGGATGATATATTGTTAGCTGACTCTAAAGGAGAAATATTAGAAAAAATGTTTGAGAAAGTAAAGGAAGTTTTACCTCGCTGGGGATTACAAATTGCACCTGAAAAAAATACAAAAAGGAGAGTCTATCAACTACTTAGGATATAAAATAGGTCTACAGAAAATTAGACCACAAAAAGTACAGATCAGAAGAGATCACTATCAGACACTTAATGATCTTCAAAAATTACTAGGAGAGATTTCTCAATTGCAAACTCTTATTGGAGTAGAAGGGCATGATTTGAAAAACCTGAAAATGGCCCGAAAAGAAGATAAGGACTTGAATAGTCCACATATTCTATCAGCTGAAGCTGAGAAGGAATTAGAATGGGTAGAAAAGAGGATACTCGAAGCACATGTGGACCGTGTGGATCCAAACCTAGACTGTATTCTGGTTATATTACCATCTAGAGAATATCCTTCAGGGATTTTGATGCAGAGAGAAGATATCATATTAGAATGGATATTCCTACCACATAAACAGAATAAAAAACTAAAAACATATATAGAAAAGATCTCTGACTTGATTATTAAAGATAAATTAAGACTTTGTCAGCTAACAGGAAGGGACCCAGCAGAAATAATAGTACCTTTAACTAATGAGGAAATTTCCTCCTTATGGAAAGATAACAAATATTGGCAGAGAGCTTGCAGTAACTTTTTGGGAACGATTAGCAACAACTATCCCAAAACAGAGAATCAATTCATAAAGAAAACGATTTGGATCCTTCCACGCATTGTAAGAAAACACCTACTTCTGGAGTTCATACATTCTACACTGATGCAAACAAATCAGGTAAGGCAGGATATAAATCAGGAAAAATTAGCAAAGTGGTTCAAAGCCCTTATAATTCTGTACAAAAGGCAGAATTGTATGCCATTCTCATGGTGCTTATGATTTTACAGAACCCCTCAAAATAGTTACTGACTCTCAATACACAGAGAGAGTCGTTTTACACATTGAGAATGCAGAATGTATTCCTGACAATACAGAATTAACTTCAGTGTTTATACAGTTACAAGATACTATCAGAAAGAGGACTCATCATATATATATATATATATATATATATATATATATATATATATATATATATATATATCACACATCAGATCCCATACAGGTCTGCCAGGTCCTCTAGCACAAGGCAATGATGAAATTGATCACTTATTGATAGGAAGTGTGCTGGAAGCCTCAGAGTTTTATAAGAAACACCACGTGAACAGCAAAGGTTTAAAAAGGATTTTTCTATCACTTGGGAACAAGCCAAGGAAATAGGAAGGAAATGTCCTACTTGCTCATTCTATAACCAAACTCCTTTACAACCAGGGACTATCCTTAAAGGTATAAATAGGAATGAAATATGGCAAATGGATGTGTTTCATTTTGCAGAATTTGGAAAATTAAAATATGTACATCACACTATAGATACATTTTCAGGGTTTCAATGGGCTACTGCTCTGAGCTCTGAAAAGGCTGATTCTGTTATCACATACCTATTAGAGGTAATGACCATTATGGGCATACCTGCACAAATAAAAACTGACAATGCTCCAGCATATGTCTCCAGCAAATTGAAACAGTTTTTTGAGTATTATAACATAAAGAACATAACTGGTATACCACACAATCCTACAAGACAAGCAGTGGTTGATAGATCCAATTGTACTTTAAAAGAAATGCTCCATAATCAGGCAGGAGGAACCAAGACACCCAAACACAGATTACATAATGCTTTATTAACATTAAACTTTCTTAATGCTGATGAAAAAGAAAAAACAGCTTCAGAAAGACAATGGATAATAGAAAAAAAACATCTGAACTAAATCAGCCAGTGTACTTCAAGGATGCACTGACCTCAGAATGGAAAGCAGGATATGTGTTACGTTGGGGTAGGGGTTTTGCATTTGTATCTACAGGAAAATAAAAACTATGGATACCATCTAAGTTAATCAAGATCTGAGTTGAACAAGAGAAACATCTTAATGAAGAGAAATGACAAGTCATCCAACAAATTAGGTCCCATGAGGTATGCGGAGGCCTCTCAAAGGTAGGGGAAGTGTTCTGTTCTTGTTCTTACAGGAAAACAGAGAAAACCTTCATCAAACAGCCAAAAGACACTGAACATGTAGGTACCTACAGAAGAGAAGACAGCTCTTCAGAAACAATCACTTAAGGAAGCAGAATCTGATATATGGTAAAAATATTTAATTGTAGTAAACTATTTCTATACAGAAATCTATTTCTCTCTACTATCTAGTATTCCTGAAGTCCCAATTTATGTAAACCAATGCTGGCTTTGGAGTTGAATTTGGCTTTCCTTCTCTAAATTCAAGCGTGTTGTTAAGATTAAATTCATGGTTTCTGCCTTAAATCTAGAAGCCAATTGGTGTAAGGCAGAAGAAAACAAAATCTGGGGACTCATTTCTTATACTCAATTTTCTCTCTGAAATCCTAATTTTCTCACATACGTTTTAATGCTTATTGTTGTCTTTCCCTAATGCATACCTTAAAACTTGAAAATTTTACTTTAATATTGATGTGTAACTTTTCCATAAGGAATAATAATGATTCCTAACAGCAGTCTTTGAACTCTCCGGAGAGAAGATGGGGCCCCACATCATCTTTTCCACTTGACTCAACCTGATGCATCTGAACTACAAACATCACCCCAAAACCGGTTTGAGACTGTTTTGCTCAAGACAACTCATGACTAGCTAGCTGTAATTGTGCACCTTCTTATTACACCCTGGCCAGAGTTTCAAATAGAACTACAGTCAAGCATTTTCTGTCACATATGTCACAGCCAGTTCTGTTGAGAAATTTGGTTGCTAAAAATTTTCTTCCTACAGGATCCATTGGGGGCATTCATCGTCCCATTTCAGCAGGAAGTAAACTTAATATAACGATGCCCCCTTTCCCTACCCTTGTAATTTTGGGATAATAGTCATCTTCTTTGGGTTGGTTTTAGTTTAGGGTTGGGTATGGAAGGTGATGCTTACACTAGGGTTTATCTTTTAGACAGGAATAGGGAATGGTTGGGAAAGGTATGGTTTAGATGGGATATAGGTAGATTAGCCTATTTTCTTGTGAATTTGAGTAAGAATGAGATAGTATTTTACAGTTTACATTGTTATGTATTCTTATATGTGGTAAGCTATGTAAAATTGTTTATATTTTGTTATATTTTAGAAATCTTTCCACTTATGATGTTTTATGCACATTATTTTTTTTTTACCATATTCTATGTATGTATACTTTTCTTGTATTCAAGACATTTTGTATATTGATGCAAAGTGGGATATTTATCATCCTGCCCTTTATAGTTCTACCTCTTGTCTTGACATTTCTACTCTACCTCTATTTTAGGGATTTATATGTATGTATATGTATATAGCTATATTGTTTCAGTATTTGTTCCTGCTTTACTCAGGGAAGTTTTAATCAGTTTTTTAGATAAGTTCCTGAGTATTACAGATTATCTTCACTCATGTTTCCTGTACCTATGAGATTAGTCAGATATAGATGCTTAATCTTCAATCACTTCATAGACATGCAGAACATGGCATTTAAATGTTTTAATATTAGTACTCTATTGACATGAGACACTGTTGCTCCTGACAGCACTGTGCACTTTCCAGAAAATATGTTGGACACTGTTGTTGCTCCTGCTGGAGTTCATTCTCACCTTAGCTAATGGCCTGTTGGGCAAAGAATTGCACCCACCTTGACCACTGATTTGGACATACAGTCCTATGTGCTTGCAGGAGTCAAATATAGAAGACTGCTGGACCTTGCCAAGTCAGGGTAAGACAGCCATTCTACCTCCCTGCTGTTGTTGTGGTCTGTCAAGTTCTCTTGGCCTTAGCCAAAACTGGGTGTACCAACGTTGCTGTGAGACCTAGGGTGACAGTCCAGGTGGCTTGCTGATTCTTTCCTTGCTGCACCTTTTGGAAGTTGTCCATCCACACTTCCTGTCTACTCTAGTATCGTTATTTTCCTTCTCAGGTCTTGATGAGGTTGAAGATTAAACTATCACAACTATTATTCTCTCTTCCTAGTTAGATATATTAGGTACTAGACTTACGTTTTCCAGCTTAGGACAACTCTATTGTAAACTCCGTTATGCCTTCACCCTATTTTCCTTTTCTTAGAGCACACTTGTTATTCACTATTTTGTATATAGTTTTGTATTAAGCCTAAATCTTTTCTTTAGACTAAAATGGGAATTTGGGGGGGATGGGAGAGGAGGCTTGTCTGGGGGCATAAGAGGGTGGGAGAGTGGGAAAGAGGGGGGCAGGGAGGGAGAGGGAACTGGGATCCATATGTAAAATAAAAATAAAAAAATAAATTAATATAAAAAATAGACGTAGGACAGGGAGAGAAGAATGCTGGCGCCTCTGTCTGGTAAGATAAGACCATGTGGAAATACTTAGATTAATAGAAATGGGTTAATATTTAAGACAGTGCCAGCCAATAAAAATGCTAGTAAATGACTAATGGCTTTATATCTAAAAAAAGAAAAAGAAAACCTACCACATCATAAAAATTTTAATTGCAAACTGGGTATAGTGGCATAGTCCTTTAATCCCTGCATTGGGGAGGCAGAAGGTTCTAGGCTAGCCTGGTTTACATAGGATATTCAGCATGACATAATAGAGATACCTGCCCCTCCAAAAGAAAGCATTCATTGTACAATACAATTTTATACTATAAGACATTCCAATGCTTTATGAATTGCATAATGTTTGAATTGAAGTAAACACTTGTACTGAAACCGCAGTCATTTTTTTTTTACTCGAAAACATTTCAAATTCTTTGTACTTTTTGAAACACACAATGCTGTTTATTTTAATCTATATTTACCCTACCATGAAATAAAGTACCAGAACTCCACAAAACAAAACAAACAAACAAACAAACAAAAAGAGTAGGTTTGAGGCAGTTTATACTCTTCAGATTAAAATGTTTCGTTTTATTTTTTATACTTTGAGAAAAATTTTAAATTTGTAACAATGCATATTGTGTTCTCTCTTTTTGTTTTCTAGACAGAATCCTCAGACAATCATTGCAGTCAATGACATTATGTCTGACTCAAATTCTAGCAATCAACTCAGGTGAATTATTTCCAGGAATTTTATCTTGTAATATTTTAAAATTAATAAACTCAGAAATTTGATTTATAATTCAATACATTAACTGGACACATTGGTATAAATCTGCAATTTTAGTCGTCAAGAAGCTGAGGTAGAAAGATCCTGACTTATAGGCCATACTACTACTACTACTACTACTACTACACACACACACACACACACACACACACACACACACACACACACACGAGAGAGAGAGAAAGAGAGAGAGACAGAAAGAATTGTGTATTTGTGTAGTATTTTCTGTAACAAAGTGGAAATCTCAGAGAAGTCTCCCTTTTGATTTTTATTACTTCGCTGCCAACAAAAGATAGTAGAGATGAATATCTCAATATCTAAATCAATTTATTTGTTGAGACTTTGTTAAAAAATATGCAATATATGTTTCTGTAATTTGCTTTCATGTGGTTCATAATTTACCTTCCTATATCAGTCATTCTGTGTGGCTAAAACTGATGTTGGAAACCATGTTATATGTGATTAGCCCCTCAGAAGACCATGTAGAGTATGATAAAATATTTCCAGGGGCTGTGTTGTAGCCCTGGGGAAAGTTGAAAAATTTTTGATAGTCTGTATGGTTGATCTGGTAAGGGATGTAGAGAAATAATTTTTGTTGTTTGGTGGCTGTTTCACTTAACCACAGTTTGCTGTAGCTAAAGTTCTGAATGAGTCTATGTTGTTGACTTCTTAGTTTATTTTTTAATAAAATTCTTGTATAGCAACAAAGAGGTGAATAATGAGGTTGGAGGTTGGAAAATGTTGATGTCAGAGAGAAAGGGTAAACAAACACCTTTTACTTCTAAACTCCACACATAATTGCCATCTGCAGACCACCCTCTTGGAAAACTATCTTTTGGAAACTGGATATCTAGAAACAAAAGAATGAATAAATATACCTATGTGTTGCTGAGAATTAAGAAAAATGCTTTGATTTTACTCACAATTATTTCTAATTTCTTTGGTTTCATCAAAAATAAAATAGTGTAGAATCAATAGACCTCACATGAGCAAATGTAAAGTTTCCAAAGAAAAGATTACAAGGATCTGGGAGAGAAAATGTCTAACTCATAGCCCATGCTTACTTAGCAGTGACTTAATGGTTGTGACTATCTTTCTTTCTAGGTTTTTCAAGTCCTAGATCTATTGTTTTTTCAAAATGGAACAAATCACAAAGTTTTAAGTGGGAAAATAGCACAAAATTAAGTTGACTGAGCATATAAAAATTTTGTGGTAGTTGTTTTTATTTTACTAACATTGTTTCACTCAGTCATTTTCTATTTGATTGTACATAGTTTACTATATCAAAATAAGAAAAATAATTAACATAACTACTCGTTACATCTTTAGCGTATATGTATATAAATTACTGTTTCTGTGCTGCAAAAATAAATTAACTTTCACAATTTAATGCATAAACTTTCAGTTTTTATATTGCATAGTTTATAAAATGCAGCATCTCAGTAATGTTCAAACATGAGTACTAAGGGCTATGCTATACATAGAGTCTATATATCAAGCTCCAGTGTACACTGTTACAAATTATTCATTGACACTGGGTGTCACAAAAATGTCTTGCTATATTAAGGACACTACTTGACATCCGGTGGTTATTTGTATAGTAGCCATTGAGTCACTATAACTTTTAGAATTATACATCAGCATGATGGATATACTTTTTCTCCAATTGTTTATCAGCCCAATCACCTTATTTTGTTGAATACAATACAGCACATATTCTCTTTCAGTTTTGCACTATGACTGCAATGTCAAAACAACCCACACTTCTTATTAAGCTCAATGTTTTTTCTTTTGACCTTCAGACAGGCTTTATTTTTTATTGTTTTTATTTATTTTCTTATTTTGGACATCGATCTCTGTTCCTACTCCCTCCCTTCATCCCTCCCTCCCTCTCCCACAATATTTTAAGATAATGTTCAACATCATTTCTCCAATGCTTCGCTGCAATACCTTTACATTTCTGAACAAATAGTTAAGGGTGATTTCTGTCTCCTATCATGGTACAATAAATATTTGTTTTTACACCCTGATGTTAAGAAGCAATATCTAAGCATCTTATAAAACTCACAGGATCACAGGATGATTTTACTTGGAGGAGTGTGTTTGCTAAAGGTTTTATTGCAGTATATACTTTGGTTATCTTTTCATTATTTTTGGATATCCACAGGTGGAAAATACTTGAGGGCGCATGTAGAACACTCAGCAGCAGTGTTAGCCCCATATTTGCCTATAAATGGTGCCACAAAGACTCCAAAAATGATGGAGTTTTGTGTGCTTTAAAATGTTTCCTGAAGAGTATGTGTGCCCACCAAAAACTACTCATTTCTATAACCATCTGACATTGTTGTCAGAGAGCTCCTCATGCAAACCAAGATAAGAAATTGATTGTTAGAAATAACTCTTTTTAAATTTCTCTTTAGTAGAGATGGAGAGCTAGTACTAAAAATTGTGAAACAAAGACATAAAAATTATTGTAAAATTACTTTCACATCTCTAATCTCTGGATAGAAAAATTTCATTGCTTCTTTAGAACTTAATCATATTGGCTACTCTTTTCTAGATACTCTTCAAAAGTTTTATAGCTGTTTACAAATTATATATTTAGTATTGGATAAAATATACTAGTACTAATAGATGTGTGGGAAGGAGTCACATCTCAAAATCTCAAGTCCCCAAGTACTTTTCTACTTAGACAAACTCCAATGTGCTGAAATCCAATTACAGCAAAAAAGTCATATCTGCAAACAATGATTCTTGATCCAGTTCTCTTCAATTCCAAGACTGGATATGTGCCATCTTGTTTCTCCATTTCTATTTTTCCCAGAAATTTACAGAAAAGAAAAAAAAAAGTTTTACATTTTCTTCCAATTTCCAAATGTGTACCATATTCAAATAACTCCTCATGGTTGGCTAAGTTAGTAATTCATCAAAGCGTTATTATACTCCAAACTATTAGTGTGAATCCTTATGTGGCTCAAATTCTTATGGCTATCACTTAATGACTTGAGATCAGCTTCTTTTCTTGGCAAAGTTTGCTTCTAGGATCATCTAGTATTCTGGAGATGTGAGAGTATGTATAAAGACAATATTTTATTTTTATGAATCTCTCTATGTGAGATGAAATCTCATTCATTATTAGAATTACTTCTTTCCCCACAAAAGTTTATTGAATACTTGTTATGTTCTAGGTACTAGACTATGTGCTGGTATTTAGTGACAATGGAAGTAATACAGGACACATTCCCTCATGAATCATTCACTCTAGTGGATGAAAGAATCTATCAGATATTCATGCAAGAGCACATAAAATCACAAAATTCAATTTTTGTAAATCATACCTGCCAAGAGTACACCGGAACTAATCTGTTGAGGAAGGGAATATTTCCCTGAAAACTAACACTTGGGTGGAGATTTTAAGCAAGGAAGTAGGTCTAATAGATTCTTACTAATGTCTATTTGATTTGGATGGAGAATAACAGTAGTCAATTTCAGAAGAATGGGTGCTCTATGACACTTGTATAGGACGATAGAGGTATGGTTGAAGTGGATGGGTGAGTAACAAGTGTTTTGGCAAATTTGTACATAACTTTACAGGTTAACATATAAAACCATGGAAAAATTTAAAACTGCATATTTCATGTTTTCAAGCTATATGGAAAGCATAAGTTAATCACAGATACAAAAGTTTGAAGATTAGGTTTCAAATGATTTTTGATGCAGTTTTAATTCTTCTTAAGTGTTATTTAGGGTAGGTAATTAATTGTATTAGTAACTTTCCTCAGTGTTGTGACCAAATACCCAAAAAGAAGAAATTCAGAGCAGGAAAGGCTTATTTTGGTATATAATTTGGGAAGGGATATGGCCCATTTAAATGGTCACTTTGTATCTGCATTCAAAAACCAGAAATTAAGAGAGAATTGCTGATCTTCATTCAGCTCAGTTTCTCCTTTCTACTCAATCAGTACCATTGTCAATGGAATAGCACCACCCATCTTTAGCCTGAGTCTTCTCTGATTAGTTAAGTCTTTGTGGAAATACTCTTATAAATGCACGTGTGTGTGTGTGTGTGTGTGTGTGTGTGTGTGTGTGTGTGTGTGTGTGTGAGAGAGAGAGAGAGAGAGAGAGAGAGAGAGAGTTTTCACAGTCATTCCAAATCCCCTCAAGTTGACAATAAAGATTAACAATCACAGTAATAAAGTTGACACTTTGAGAAATCACTTTAAATAGATTCAAAATCCCCTCTTTGCTACTAGGTGAATCCAAATGAGTGATAGGTGTCTAGGTGAAAGTAAAAGTGTTTCACTAATGTCTGTGTTGATGCCTAGGTACCAGCCCCCCGCATCACAGGGTTCAAAGGGAATCTATGGAGTCAGGTCAGTGTACTATGATAATTTTTTTAATCTGAGGAGTTATGGGGAAAAGACACTCACATACTCTCTTGATGGTTTCCTTCAGACCATTTCCTTTTGTAGTTTGATTCTGTATTCTATATTCTCTTTTCTTATCTCTACCCAGAAATGTCCCTTCTGTCTCTCTTGATGTCTTCTTCTCTTTTAATGTTTGTCTAATTATTTGGGTTGGTTTTTTTTTCATTCACCTTTCTTTATTCTTTATTTTTTCTTCTAACTCTATCTTTATTCTTTCCCTTACAGTTTATACATCCCAGCAAAATATTTTAGGCAATATAAAAACTATGATGTGTTATATTCTATTATTCCAGTGAATGATTGCAATGAACAAAAGTAAAAAACAGCATGTTTTCTCTATCCCTTAACATGATTATACCTGTTACATACCACACGTGAAAATATTATACATGCACATTCATACTCAAGCAACTTGTTAATAGATTAACAGTGTAGACAAGTAAGTTATTCTTTTATTGGCAGGCTGCATTATGCAGTTACAAAAAATGACCAATCACTTACTTTATTATTTATCTTGAATGGTAAACATAAAAGGAATTTAGAATCACAAACCTAAAATTTATACATGGAAATACTGAGTGTTTTCCATGTCAGTTACATCTACCTTAAATGTTTAGGTTGCATACCCACTCATAAATAATATTTTATATCAAGAGACTGAGGGCAAAAGTGAATATTAGCAATTAATCATCATCTTTGCTTACCAACCAATCATAGCAGCAAGGAAAGTTTATTAGCTAATAATAATTGGGCTGCTTCGCATTTGTTTCCTAACCTTAATTAGTTCCTCATTCATTTATGTGCCTTTCTGAAACTTTAGATTGTCTTATTGTCTTTTTCACCTCAAATCTATTTTAACAAAAACATCTTAGTCTAAATTTATGTTATTTTAACAGCCTTGTTTCAGCTTGATGAACCCTGAAATCCGTGAGCACATCTCACAACATTAAGATTAAAAGAATTTGGAGTAGCTTTGGCTACTGGGACCCAACTGTTTTTCCTAATCATTAACCTAAGCCACAGTCTATAAGGATCTTCTTCAATAGGAATTCATTTCTTCTAGCTGTGTGAAACTTCCGTTATTTTTTTTAATCCTCTGTATTCTCTGCTTTATTAGGGGCAGGAGCAACATTTTATCCTACCTTTATAGATGATATTTTTTTCACTAACTAACCTCTATCATAATCTGTCATTATATTTATTAAAAATCATCAATCATTAAAATTCTATTTAAACTAACACTATTGTATAAAGTCATTGTTTCAGTTAAAAAGAACATCTTAGGAGGAAATCATCTTCATAATAATCCACAGGTAAAACTGCACACTAGAATGTCAGAGGAGAAATAGATGGCAATTGACTTCAGGGGTCACCCAACCAGGTAACAAAATCCTGATGAGTAAATCTCAGATAAATAAGGTAAGACCCCAGACTCCAGAATGTCTTTTCTTATGTTGAGCATTCACGTGTTTGCTGCTGCCATCTTCCTCTAGTATCTGGCATGATGTGAAAGTACTTGAGAAGATCCCCACTACCCTTAAAGTAATATGATCATATCATGTAAATATATTATTCTGAGGATGATGGTCCTAGTGGCCCAGACTGACCAGCTTCAGCTAGCAACCACACCCACGTACTGGGTTTTGGGTTGGGCCAACCTAACATCTTCCCCATATATGACTTGCTGAAGCATGATGGGACTTATTCTGCTAAATGATAGCAGCAGGGTCTTCATTACTCAGGGAAATCGCAGGATATCTGAGAGTAGTTTCTGTGAGGTCCAGTTATGAGGGTGTTACAACAGCCTTGAATCAGACCAATGACTCACTGCAATGAACATTGTGGGTGGGACTGTATGGATAAAAGGACATCCTGCTTGATACAGGCAGCTATCAACACTGCTATTAGGATGGATGGAGAGGTGTTTGTTGGAGAGATGGGAAAGACAGAGGACTTAGGTGGATTTTTTTGTTTTGTTAATTAATTTGGGGGAAGAATGCAGAAGGGAATGGGGAGAAACTGGCCAGTTTGCAAGATTAGAGTGCATGGTGTGAAATTCCCAAAGAATGAATAAAGTAATAAATAATTATGTTATAAAATGTGTAAAATAATTGTGTAATATAACCTAAAAATTATGACATAGGTTTGGAGAAATAACTGACCAAGATTGTTACCACACTAACATTTATGTTGTACCAGAAGATACTGATACTCAGTAAGAAGCTATTTAAGTCAAAAAGTATAAGAAAGCAGCTGCAAATTGTTCCCAAATGTCTATGGAACGGATTAAAATGAAAGAACAGGAGAAGGGACATGACAAATCTAGAGAGTAGAAAAAGTGAGACCAGTTTAATTTTTCTTTTCTTCCTCTTTCCTTTTCTTTTTATTGTTTCTTTTTTGACAAGTGTTTCTCTGTGTAGCCTTGGCTATCTTGGGACTCACATTGTAGACCAGAATGGCCTCTAAATCACAGACATCTGATTGCCTTGGCCTCCTGAATGCTGAGATTAGAGGTTTGTGCCACCATCAATAGCTTGAGCTCAGGTTTCTTAATGAAGATCCTGACACCCAAGTTCAGAAAACTAAGTTCAAGAAAGAATAAATTGCTTATACTTTTGACTACTCATATAATCCATGGCATAGAAAAATGTGATACAG
Source organism: Phodopus roborovskii (assembly GCF_943737965.1). Classification (NCBI taxonomy): domain Eukaryota; kingdom Metazoa; phylum Chordata; class Mammalia; order Rodentia; family Cricetidae; genus Phodopus; species Phodopus roborovskii. The sequence continues at coordinate 379,178 of NW_026126014.1, read as the reverse complement.
AAAACCATACAGATGTTTTTTTAAAATTTCAGGCAAAATTTTCTTTACTCATGTTTTATATTTGTTAGGAATATTAGATTGCTAAACTAGAATATTACCTAATTTTCAAGCAATATCTATTTTTGACTTTTTTCTTCCATTTTACAATTTTTAGACACTATTGAAAAAATATTTAATCCTCATTTGACTTTAATTTTTTGCATTAAAATATGTTATGTAACAGCTCATTTGTATATAGTTCATAATGTAGTATAATGATTCAGCATGTTGTTTTTTAAAGTCAGGTTCATTTGATTTTCATTCCTCCATGTACTAATTGTCAGCTATGTTCTGTTTCTCTAATATAAAATTGTGAAAAATTATACTTACCTCACAAAGGTATAATGTTAATATGATATTATATTGTACTGGTGAGAAGATTTTCGAGTGGCTTGAATCCCATCTCTGTTACCTCACAGTAGAAAAAGAGTACCAACTCTTGAAGTTTTTCTCCAGCATCCACACACATGGTATGGCATGAATAAATTGAATTGTCATGAAATAAGTAAGTAAATGAACAAATATGAAAATTTAATGAAAATGAAAAGTTAGTCTTTGTCCCTTCAAAATAGTCTCTATTCCTTCAGAGCACATTCATATTCTTGTACAGATATTTGTATACACATATGTACATACCCATGGACAATTTTATCAAAGTTTAGAAGAAAAACATAAGGAAAGACAAGATATAAATCTTGGCAGCAAGAGGAGAATGGATAATAGAATGAAAAACTGCCATGTCTTTTGAGTTAAGCTGGCAGGGAGGTCAGTTATGTGGCTTCAGCAGAAAAAAAGTATGCAAGTCCAAAATTCCAGAAAAATCACACTTAGGTTCTGGCCATCATCCAAAAGAAAAAGACAGAAAAAGAAAAAGGGAAAGTAAAAGTCATAATTGTACCTCTTTGTGTAATGACTCAGTTATACAGTATAGTTTATGAAAGATAACAATATTAATATTATATATTAAACTGACTAGTAAATGACTTTATTGAACAATGCTATCAATATCAACATGCAACTTTATTCTTTTGAGTTTTTTATCTGATTTTAATTTTATGAATATAAGACTGGCACATACTAACACCAAGTTTTTTGTTCTATCCATTGAGATTTTCTTTTTTAAATCCTGGCCTTGTCTTCCATGTTTCATATCCAAGACTTTGATGTTCATCAGCTTTTATTTTAACTATTGTCTGAACTGATTACTGTTTGTCCTGGGGAAAATTATATATCTGAGATCCATTGTCCTCATTAGTAAATTGATATTATGACACCCTTTGTTTCACAGAAGATAAAGCATTGTAAAAAACAAAAGCAACACAAAAATTAGAATTATCACAAAATAAGTAAAAAGAAGAAGATATAATCCAGGGAACAAGTTTTAAGCTGCATTTTGAAGATTTAAGTAGCAATTTGTGAACATGAAGATGTTTCAGGCAAAACAGCATCCAAAGGTACCTTTGTTAAGAACAGAACACAATATATTTTGTTGATGTTGACAATTAGACATGACAGAAGCAGAGGATGCATACATTATGAGAGATGGGATGAGTCATAAATTAGGAGTGGTAACTGTCGAAAGAAATATGAAGGGTCATTAACTCAGCTTCTCAAGTAGGACAATCAGGTGGTTAACTGTGGAGCTCATAGGATAAATTTAAGTTGTCAGATCCATTTTGGTAACATCAGCATATAAATAATAGCAGTAAGCTGTAAGGATGGCTCAGTGGTTAAGAGACCTGGCTGTTCTTCCAAAGGATCCAGGTTTGATTTCTAGCACATACACAATCATCTGTAACTCCAGTCAGATGACAATGGATTCCCTCTTCATGTCTACTTGGACAGCTGACACACACATGTGGTGCACAACCATACATGCAGGCAAAATACTCACATTCAAAAATAAATTATAAATATTAATAAGTGATATATTCATGATAGAAGATGAAGTGCTCCAAAGAAGTCATACAGAAGGCTACAGGTATTTAGAGAAAACTGATATTCATTGGATCAAAAGAAAATTTAAATACAAAGAGGAATAATGGTCAAAAGAGAAATGGGGAGGAAAAATGATTATATCATGAAAGGAAGGAAAGAAAACATTTTTAGAAAGTTCTAATTATTTTATGTTTCTGACTTCAGAATAGAAGGATAGTCCACTTAATTGTGGATACAGGAAAAAGATGAAGAGGGCAGATGCTAAAGATTATTACAAATGCTTTCTGAAATATGAGATAACAGTGTCTCAACTGCATTGATGAAATAGAGCATAATTTTTTGGAACAGAAGCAGAGTGCAAATATCTAATGTAATAAAAATATTATTATTTTCTTTGTAATCTTCAAATGGTGAAGGATTATCAGCATATAAATGCATTGGGGAAAAGAAGAACAACATGTATGACCACAAATTTGTATTACTTCCATATGCCAAATTAATAGAATAAAAAGTAAATGGGGGGAATATTTAAAGTATGTATTTCTAGAAAGATATTATTTATATTTTAGGAGATTACACAGGTTTTAAAATTATGTTAAAGGCATGGCATTTCGAATAAAATATTCCAAGTAAATATTTACAACTCAGAAAAAGAGATATTATTAGGTTAGTTATTGTAACATTACTTAAAATTTGAAACATTTGGACAAGATTTCTAAAGTAACATGAAGAGGTTGAATGAAAAAGACATATTTTTGGTTGTGAGCCTAGCCTTTAACGGCTGAGCCATCTCTCCAGCCTGGAGAGTGAGATCAACAACTAACTTCTCCATGGAGCCCTCAACTAATGCCTGTTGAAAATAGGAGCAAACACCTATACATAAACACTGAGTCGAACTAGAACCCAGAAGCAGATGGAGAGGACAAGACCATGCGGCAGAAGCACATAGAGACAGCTTACCTGAACAAGGAGGAGCTAACAGCCACTAGACTGATAGCTGGGAAGCCAGCATGGGGCTGACTCAGGCCCCCCTGAATATGGGTCTCAACCAGAAGGACTGAGCAGTCTAAGAGACCCCAGACAGTGAAGCCAGGATGTATCCCTGGTGCACAAAAGGACTTTGTGAACATATCCCCCATGGAGGGATAACTGCCTTAATCTAGAGACAGGAGAGAAGCCCTAGTCCCTACTTCACAGGACCTGTCAGATCTACATGACCCCAACTGGATGGCATTCCCCTACATATGGAATTGGGGTGGGGGTTGGGAGGGGAGGGTGTTTAGAGTGAATGTGAGAGGGCAGAGAGGGTAAAAGGGAGGGAAGGAGGGAGAGACGGCTGGGGGGAGGGAGGGAGGGAGAGGGAACTGGGATCGACATGTAAAATAATAAATTAAATTAAAAAAAATGCTTTGACTCCAAAATTTAAGTTGAAGAACAAGTTACTGGGGAAAAGTATTTCTATTTTTGTTTCCACAGAAAATGAAAAGATGTGGATTCCTTCCAGACTAATGTGGTTTGATCACACCAGACCGCCTGAAACAGAGTACAAGCTGATCCTACATTCAAAACAGCTGGACAAAACAGCCCTACAGACTATAGCCAGGATATCTGAATCTTCTTCGAATCCCAAGACAGCACCCCTTACCAGCAGGAAGTAGTTTGAAAAGAACAACGCCCAAATTCCCAAATATTGTGTATAAATGTTTGTTTTCATTTAATTGGAGTTTGTTATATAAAATAAAGAAATAAAAAAGGCATATATTATTCAATTACTAAATTTGCTACAAAACATGTTTTTCCCTCATGCCCACCTCTCCCCTCCTTTTCTCCCCTTCCCTTTCTCCTAACTTCCTCTCAGCTCTGTGCATGCTCCCTTTCCCCTTCTCCAGGCACCCATGTATGTGTCCCTTAGGGTCTTCCTTGTTTTCTAGCTTTTTTGGCGGTGTGAATTTTAGGCTGGTAATTCTTTGCTCTATGTCTAAAATCCATATATGAGTGAGTACATACAGTATTTGTCTTTTTGTGACTGGGTTACCTCACTCCAGGAAGGTTTCTTCTTGTTCCTTCCATTTCCCTGCGAATTTCGGGATTCCATTGTTTTATTATTATTTTTTTTTCTGCTGAGTTGTACTCCATTCTGTAAATGTACCACATTTTCTACATTTATTCTTCAGTTGAGGGTCATCTTATTTGCTTCCAGATTCTGGCTATTACGAATAATGCTGCTAAAGCATAGTTGAAAATATATTTTTGTTTTGTGAATATGTATCTTTCAGGTACATGCCAAAAAGTGGAATTACTTTGTCTTGAGGTAGGCTTATTCCCATTTTTCTGAGGTACCACGATACTGATTTCCAAAGTGCCTGTACAAGTTTGCACTCCCTTCACCTTTCTCCACATCATTTCCAGCATAAACTGTTTTTGGTGTTTTTAACTTTAGCCATTCTGACTGGAGTAAGATGGTTTATCAGAGATGTTTTGACTTGCATTTCCCTGATGTCTAAGAACGTTAAACACTTTCTTAAGTGTTTTTCAGATATTTTAGATTTCTCCATTCAGAATTCTCTATTCAGTTCTGTACCCTACATTTTAATTGGATTATTAGTTGTTTTGGTAAGTAACTTCTTGAGTTCTTTGTATATTTTGGAAATCAGACAGGGAAAGAATAGAGGAAAACAAGAAAAGAGATACCATGATAGAGAGAGCCACTACAGATTTAAGGAGAAATCTGGCACTACGGAAATGCCCAGAGATCTACAAGGATGAACAAAACTAACAATCTAAACAGTAGTGTAGAGGCTACTTTTAATGCCCTTCCACAATTATGAGATTGACAACTACCTTATATGCCATTCTAGAGCCTTCATGTAGTAACTGATGGAAGCAGAAACAAACCCACAGCTAGATACTAGTTTAATTCCTGGAATCCAGTTGGAGAGAGGTAGGAGTGATGAGCAAAGTGGTCAAGACTAGGCTGGAGAAACCCACAGAGGCAGCTGACCTGAACAAGGAGGAGTTCATATACCCCAGTCTGATAGCTGGGAAACCAGCATAGGACAGAACTAGACCCCCTGAATATGGGTGTTAGGAGTAGTGGGCAGTCTATGGGGCCCCTAGTAATGGATGAGTATTTATCCCTAGTATAGGAAGGGACTTTGGGAGCCCATCCCACAAAGAGGGATATTTTTTTCAGCTTAGACACAAGGTGGAGGGCCTAAGTCCTACACCAAATGATATGAAAGACTTTGAAGACTCCCCATGGAAGGCCTATTATTCCCTGGGGAGCAGAAAGGGGATAGGTGGGGTTTGGTGGGGGTGATTGGGGAGGATGGGAAAGTGAAGGAACTGAGATGGACATATAAAACAACCTTGATTCAAATGTAAATAAAATAAAGGAGAAAAAAAATGCTATATTTTTGAAAGTGTAGTAGTGGCCCATGGTTTGCTTGTATTTTCCTTTATTTCTCAATAACAACCCAGTGCTTGGAAGGAATTAAGTGCATATACATTTACCTTAAAAATGTTGAAGGAAATAGTGTTCTGTGGTTACTGACTTTCAAGTTTATAATATGTCAACTGTGAAATAATATGTGAATTAAAAATCTGTATATATACCAAAATATAATAAAACTAAGGCAATAATACACTAATGTGATTAGGATGAGAATGTTGTGGGTCATATGTATAGACCCATCATAAGCATTTCTTGGTGAATCATATTGGCTATGACTTACCACAGCTTTTTTTATTTATGTATTTATTTTTCTTTAGTTTTCTTATTTTGCATATTGCACCCAGTTCCAACTCCCTCCCTCCATGTCTCCAACCATCCCTTACACACTGACAACCATCCTCTCCCATCCCCCCCCAGTCCAAATGTAGAGTGATGCCTTCCAGGAGGGGTCATCTAAATCTGTCAAGTAATTTGGAGTAGGGACTAGGCCCTCCCTCCTGCCTCTAGGTTGAGTATCCCCATGGGAAATGCACACCCAAAGCCCTTTTGTGCAGCAGGGATACATCCTGATTCTACTGTCAGTGGTCGCTTAGACTGGCCAGGCCTTCTAACTGAGACCCACTATCTGGGGGCCTGAGTTGAACCAATGCTAGGTTCCCAGGTATCAGTCTGGGGGGGCATTAGCTGTCTAATGTGGGTTTTTATAGCCTGGTCTTGTCCACCCTTTCTGATCTGGGTTCCATTTGGCTCAGTGTTTAATTGTGGGCATCTGCTTCTGTTTTGATTAGCTACTAGATGAGGGCTCTATGATGGTGGATAAGTTAGTCATCAATATCATTATCAGGAAAGGGCATTTATGGTAGCCTTTCCACTGTTGTATAAATTGTTAGTTGGGATCAGTCTTAGGTCTCTGAACATTTCTCTAGAGTCAGTTTTATCTTCAGACATGGCTCCCTCTTTTTTGAAGTCTCTCTCTTTTTCTCTCATCTATTTCTTCCTTTACTCAATCTTCCTAGTTCCACATGTTTTCATTTCCTCCCCTTCTTAATCTCCTTGCTCCCTCTCCATTCGCTGCATTCCCCCAGTCCCAATATGCTCAGGAGATCTTGTGCATTTCCCCTTCGATGAGGGTTCTTATATGAATGAATCTCTTAGAATCCTCCTTGTATCCTAATTTTTCTGGAAGTGTGAATTATAGGCTGGTGATCCTTTGATCTATGTCTAAAATCCATATATGAGCAAGTACATACCATTTTTCTCTTTTTGTGACTGGGTTACCTCATTCAGGATGAGTTCTTCATGTTCTATCAATTTGTCTGCAAATTTCAAGATTCCATTGTTTTTTTCCCACAGAGTAATATTCTGTTGTATAAATGTGCCATTTTTTTTTAATCCTAGGGGTGCCTAGGTTGCTTCCAGGTTTTTACTATTTCAAATAATGCCGTTATGAACATAGTTGAACACATGCTTTTGTTTCATGGATGTGGATAATTTGGGTGTATGCCTAAGAGTGGGATCACTAGGTCCTTTGATAGACTGATTCTCATTTTCCTGTGGACCTGCCATACTGATCTACAAAATGACTGTTGAAGTTCGCACTCCCACCAGCAGTAGAGGAGTGTTCCCCTTTCTCCACATCCTTTCCAGCATAAGTTGTCATTGGTGTTTCTAATTTTACACACTCTGGCAGGAGTAAGATGGTATATCAATGTTGTTTAGATTTGCGTTTCCCTGATAGCTGATGATGTTGAGGACTTTCTTAAGTGTCTTTCAGCCTTTTTGATTTCCTCTATTGAGAATTCTTTCTTCAGTTCTGTACCCCCTTTTTAATAGGGTTATTTAGTGTTTTGGTGTCTAATTTCTTGATTTCTTTGTATATTTTGGAGATCAGCCCTCTGTCAGATGTAGGCTTGGTGAAATTTTTTCCCAGTCTGTGGGCTATCCTTTGGTCTTGTCAAATGTCTCCTGTGCCTGACAGAACCTCTCAGTTTGAGGATGTACCATTAATTAATTGTCGATCTCAGTGACTGTGCTACTGGAATTATGTTCAGGGAGCGGTCTCCTGTACCAATTTTTTCAAGGGTACCTCCTACTTACTCTTCAACAAGGTTCAGTGTGTTGGGTTGATGTTGATGTCTTTGATCCATTTGGACTTGAGTTTTGTGTGTGGCTATAGACATGGGTCTACCTGCAGTCATTTACACACCATCATCCAGTTGTTCTAGCACCATTGGTTGAAGCTGCTTTACTCCTCCCATTGCATACTTGTAGCTGTTTTGTCAAAAATCAGGTGTTTTTAGGTGTGTGAGTTAATATTGTGATTTCCATTTCAATTCCATTTATCTACCTATCTATGTTTTTGCCAATACCAGGCTGTTTTCAGGAATATAGCTCTATAGTAGAGTTTAAAGTCAGGGATGGCAATGCTTCCTGAAGTTCCTTTGTAATACAGGGTTGTTTTGGCTATCCTGGATATTTTGTTTTTCCATATAAAGTAGATTATGATCTTTTCAAGATCTGTGCAGAATTGTGCTTGGATTTTAATGGGGATTGCATTGAATCAATAAATTGCTTTTAGCAAGATTGTCATTTTTACTATGTTTATCCTACCCATCCAAGAACAAGGGAGATCTTTCCATTTTCTGGTATCTTCTTTAATTTCTTTCTTTAAAGACACACAGTTCTTTCTATATAGGTCTTTTACTTGTTTGGTAAGCATTACAGCTAGATACTTTATGTTGTTTGTGGCTATTGTAAAGGGTGATGTTTCTGTGATTTCCTTCTCAGCTCCTTTCTTCTGAATTTAGTAGGGCTACCGATTCTTTTTTTTTTTTTTTTTTTTTCCAGTTTATCTTGTATCCTGCTAGTTTGCTGAAGTTGTTTATCAGCTATAGGTGTTCCCAGGTAGAGTTTTTTTTTTTTTGGGTCGCTTATGTAAACTATCATATCATCTGCAAATAGAGACAGGTTGAATTCTTCCTTTCCAATTTGTATCCCCTTGATCTCCATTTGTTGTCTTATTGATTTAGCTAGAACTTCAAGTACAATATTGAAGAGATATGGAGAGAGAGGGCAGTCTTGTCTTTTCCTGATTTTAGAGCAATCACCTTAAGCTTCTCTCCATTCAGTTTGATGTTGACTGTTGGCTTATTGTATATTGCTTTTATTATGTTTAGCTATGTTTCTGTTCCCCTGATCTCTCCAATACCTTTTTCATGAAAGGGTGTTGAATTTTTTCAATGCCATTTTCAGCATTTAGTGTGGTTATCATGTGGTTTGTCTTTTCCAGTTTGTTTATATGGTGGATCACATTGTTGGATTTTCGTATGTTGAACCATCCCTGCAACCCAGGGATGAAGCCTACTTGGTCATGTGGATGATTTCTCTGATGTATTCTTGGATTCAATTTGGCCATTTTTATTGAGTACTTTTGCATCAATGTTCATGAGGGATTTTGGTCTGCAGTTCTCTTTCTTAGTTGTGTCTTTGTGTGGCTTGGGTACCAAGGTGATTGTGGCCTCACAAAAAGTTTGGTAATGAACCTTCTGTTTGTATTGTGTGGAATGATTTGAGGAGTATTGGTATTACCTCTTCCTTAAATTTCTGGTAGAATTCTGCCCTGAAGCCATCTGGCCCTGGGTTTTTTGTTTGGTTGGAAGGCTTTTGATGAATGCTTCTATTTCATTATATGTTATAGGTCTATTTAAGTTGCTTATCTATTCTTGATTTAATTTTGTTAAGTGATAGTTATCCAGAAATTTGTTAAGTTCCTTTGAATTTTCAAATTTTGTGGAGTACATATTTTCAAAGAATGACCTGAAAATTTTCTGGATTTCCTCTGTGTCCTTTTCATTCCCGATTTTGTTATTTTGGATGTTCTGGTTAGTTTGCATAAAGGTTTGTTATCTTGTTCATTAAAAAAAAAAACTTTGTTACATTGATTGAATTGTTTTCCTACATTTTACTTTATTGATTTCAGCCCTCAAATTGATTATTTCCTGGCATTTACTCCTCCTGGGTGAATTTGATCCTTTTTGTTCTTAGGCTTTCAGTTGTGCTGTTAATTCTTTAATGTGACTATCCTCTGTGTTCTACATATGGGCACTTATTGCAATGATCTTCCCTCGTACCAGTGTTTTTCAAGGTTTCCCATAATCATTGATATGTTGTGTCCTCATTCTTGTTGAATTCTAGGAAGTCTTTAATTTCTTTCTTTATTTTCTTTGACCCAGGTATGGTGCAATTGTGAATTGTTGAGTTTCCATGAATTGGTGGGTTTCTGCGATTTGTGTTGTTGTTGAACACAACATGTTTAAAGCATGATGGTCTGATAAGATACAGGATACTATTCCATTTTTTTGTATCTGTTGAGGTTTGTTATATTACCTAATATGTGGTTGTTCTTATAGAAGGTTCCATGTGGAGCAGAGAATAAGGTATATTCTTTTGTGTTTGGATGGAATGTTCTATAGTTGTCTCTTAAACTCAATTAAGACATAACTTTTGTTAGTTTTTTTCTTTTTTTCTTTATTTTATATAACCAAGTCCATTTAAATGAAAACAAACATTTACAGACTATCTTTGGGAATTTGGGCATCGATCTTTCCTAACTACTTCCTGCTGGTAAGGGGCGCTGCCATGGGGGATTTTTTTTTTCTTTCTTAAGTTTTTGTCTGGTATCCCTGTCTAGCAGTGAGAATGGGGCATTGATGTCTCCCTCTATGAGTGTGTGAAGTTTTATGTGAGCTGAGTTTTAGCAGCTTTTTTTTTTTTTTTTTTTTTTTTTTGTGAATGTGGGTACCTTTGTATTTGGGGCATAGATGTTCAGAATTGAGACTTTGTGCTGAATGTTTCTCCCTTGAGGAATACAAAATTACCATCTTTTTCTCTTTTGATTGATTTTGGTTTGAAGTCTAACTTGTTAGATATTAGGATAGCCATACCTGCCTGCTTCCTGAGTCCATTTGATTGGAAGATCTTTTTCTAATCATTTACCCTGAGGTAATGTCCATCTTTGAAGCTTAGATATGTTTCCTGTATGCAGCAGAGAGATGGATCTGTCTTCGTAACAGTTCTGTTAGCCTTTGTCCTTTTATAGGTGAGTTAAGACCATTAATGATGAGGGAAAGTATGGACCATTGATTGTTAATTCTTGTTGGTTTTACATTTTTTTTGTTGGCAGTATTATTGTAAATATATATATGCCTGCTTTACCCTTGGGTTCTAGTGAAGTAGTGTTATCTATTGCCTATGTGTTTGTGAGCATAGTTAACTTCTTGGGTTGGACTTTTTCTTCTAGAATTTCTGGAGAGCTGGATTTGTAGATATTTATTGTGAAAATCTGGCTTTGTTATTAAATATTTGTTTTCTCCATCTATAGTAATTGGGAGTTTTGCTGGGTATTGTAGCCTGTGCTGGCATCTGTGGACTCTTAGTAATTTATGACATCTATCCAGTACCTTCTGGCCTTGAGAGTTTCCATGGAGAAGTCAGGTGTAATTTTGTCAGGTGCCTTTATATGTTACCTGGCCTATTTCCTTTGCTGTGTTCTTAATTTTGTATGTTAGGTGTTTTAATTATTATGTGTCCAGGTGTCTTTTTTCTTTGGTCCAGTTTATTTGGTGTTCGGCATGCTTCTTGTGCTTTCATGGGCATGTTCTTTAGATTGGGAAAGTTTTCATCAATGATTTTGTTGAATATGTTTTCTGCACCTTTGGTCTAGGCTTTTTCACCTTCTTCTAATCCCATTATTCTTAGGTTTGGCCTTTTCACAGTGTCGCATATTTCTTGGATGTTTTGTTAAGGATTTTTTGGATTTATGATTTTTTTTTGTCAATGAATCTATTTCATCTAGTTTATCTTCAGCACCTGAGATTCTCTCTTCCATCTCCTGTATTCTGTTGGTTATACTTGCATCTGTAGTTCCTTATCTTTGGCCCAGTTTTTCTATTTCCAGCATTCCCTCATTTTGTGTTTTCTTTATTGTCTCTATTTCATTTTTCAAGTCTTGAACTGTTTGAGTTGTTTCCTTCAACTCTTTTTTTTTTTTTTTTTTTTTTGGCTTTCCTTACTTTCTTTAAGAGATATGTTCATTTTTCTTTTGCATTTTTTGCATGGTCTTTTCCTCTATTTTTGGTTGTTTTTTCTTTCATTTCTTTAAGAGATTTTCTCATATTTCCTTTGAGGGCCTCTATAAATTTTATGGAGATATTTTTTTAAGTCGTTCTCTTCTGTTTCATCTGCTTTGATGTGTTCAGGTCTAATTTGTATAGAATTCCTAGATTCTGGTGTTGTCATGCTTGCCTTCATATTGTTAGGTGTTTTCTTGCATTGCTGTCTTCCCATTGATTCTTCCAGTGAGTGCAGGTGCATTCTCTCTCTAAGCTATTCCCCAGTGGTCTTAGGTAGATCAGACATTTTATGTCTGTAGTTCTGGGTGGCCCAAGCTCTCTCTAATGTCTCTTCTAAACAGGGGCTTGGCGATGGAGGTCAAAGTCAGGCAGTTGGGGATTCAGCTTGGTCCTTCACCAGAGTCCCTGTTATTGGAACAAAGATCAGGCTGATAGGTATTCAGGGTGTTCAGCATGGATAGGGGGCTTGTATGCTTTGAGCAGATCCTGGAAGTTCCCTCTGGCAGCGATAGGGGTCAAACATCAGGCAGGCAGGGACTCTGGGTGCTCTTGTGTGGATAGGCGTGTCTCCTGCAGAGGCCTGTTTTTCCAGCAGAGTCCTGGTGATGGGGGTCTCTGGCAGATGTCTACAGCATTCTTTTCTACATAACCACAAAACTACTGTATGCCCACCAAAATTTTGTGTTGCATTTTAGTCTGTCAATCATGATCCTACTTTTTCATACTTGACATATGGCTTTTATTTCTCCAAATTAATAGCAATGTGTTTCTGAATTTACAGAAATTACATAATCATTCAAGAACTTCAGGTGTATCTTCTCTGAACCAGGAGACTTAAAATCCTTAGAAGAAGGACATATATTTTTTCTTTTGTTACCATGGATTTCATGTTACTTAAATTGCCTCCTTAAGGGGTAAAACAGTAGTGGGATCATTCTTTCTAATTCTATATAGAAAGATGCTCAACCTCATTTCTGTGTCTTGCCTTCTCAACATAAAACAAATCTCTAAAATCCTTTTTCTCACAATAACTCATCCTCATTTTTCGTTTTCCAAGTTTGCTCCTACATGTTCAGGTTATTTTCTTTTTATTATCGAGGAAGTAGAAAAAAAAAAGATGTGTGTGTTAGGTTTTCAATTTTGTTATCTGTGGATATTTCTTTGTTAATCCAAGTGTCAGATATTTTTGACTGTAAAATGTGGATTAAAATTTTCTTACCTACTCCTCAGATTTAGTATGATTGTCAAATAGGATCATAGGTATGAAAATGTATTGTAAAACTTGTGTTAGAGCATATAGAGCATTAGTTGATGAGCAGAACTTCCCTGTCAGTTTTATTGATTCCTAATTACCATTCAAAGAAGCATATTTATCCGGAGCTTTCCTAAACATTGGTGAGTAAGCTATTCCCAAAATGTCTTCAAAGATCAGTTAATTTTTCTTTCTTCTGTTCCTCCATCTTGATTCAAATTTGACTACTTTTATAGCTAAAACATAGAGATCAGTATTATTCCATCTTGTTATAATCCTTTGTTTCAATTATTGTCCTCTAAACCCCAACTAGGCTGTTTCTTAGTTATAAATCTAGTTCATCTCTGTAACTGCATTACAGTGTTTCTTTCAAACCAGTGCTATTTGAATGAATTAAGCCAATTGATGAATGACAAAAATCAATCAACTGCTATGCACAAAGGAAATTGTTCTCTGATTCCTTTGTCTGCTCTTGAGGCTCTTTTCCTCCCATTGGGTTGCCTTGTTTGCCCTCAATGCAAAGGCTTTTGCCTTGTCTTACTATATCTTGTTTTGTCCTGTTTGGCTGTTGTCTCTTGGAAGCCTGTTTCTTTCAGAATGGAAAAAGATGGGAATGGATCTGACAGAGAGGGTATATGGGGGGGGGGGGAAGGGGGCTAGGTGGACAGAGAAAGAAAAAACAAAATCTAGGTACTATTATTGTCAAACTCTGCTAAGATAGAAGGGAAAATGTGTTGAGGGTGCATTGTCTAAAAGAAGAATCTATTTTCAATAAAAATGAAGTACAAGAAAGAAATTGTTCTTGTTTATTAATTCTTCTTTAATATATTGTAACTCCTGAAAAATATAATGACTCACACTATGTTGCTCATGTAACACTTCTATTTCTTCCTCTTTGGTTATCTTGTTTACATAACTTCTGATAGCCCCATGAGCACTAAAACCATAATCCCTCTAGAATTTCTGGTCATAGCATAATGCTCAATTTTTTAAATCTGTCCACCTTTTCTTTTTTGGCTTCACAGGACACTGAAAATGATTTGATTTAATTGATCTTTGACAAGGTAATTCATTTCTTTTGCTCCCTGAGTAAAGCATTTTACAAGAGATAAATGAAAATTTATTTTAATATATCAACTTTATTTTAGCTAATTTGAAAGTATTTCATCATACCAGCTGCTCCCCTCAGTTACTACCCATATTCTTTCTGCCAATCTCTGATAACCATAAATCATGTTTCTGTTTCTATGGATTTGCCAGATCTGAACTTTTCAATAAATACAAGCTAACAACATATTTGTTTATTTACTTAGAGTATAATTTTTATATATTTATTTTATTTTGAGATTATATCATGAATGTATAATTTCTCTCCTCCCTTTCCTCCTTCCCAACCTTCCTTGATAACCTTCGTTGTGCTCCTTCAAATTCATGTCCTCCTTTTTCATTAACTATTGTTACATACAAACATGTATATGCATATAATTATGATATACTTGTATATTCTTAAATGCATGATATAACCTCCTCAGTCTGAATAATGTTACTTGTATACATATGTTTTCAGTGATGATCATTTAGTATTGGCTAACCAGCTGGTGTGCTGTTCTTTAGGAAAGACTACATGTCCCACTCTCAGCATTCCTTTGTTGCCTGTAGTTCTTTGTGTCAGATTGAGGCATCCGGATGTTCATCCTGCTATTGCCATTTACATATCTGTTATTGTTGTCCTTGTTCAGTTCATGTTTAGAATGTCATTTTGGTTAGACTTTATGGGCATATTTTCTTACATTCCTAGGAGACAGTTTGAATAAATACAAGCAAACTTTTTTTATGGCTTAATTCTACAGAATATATAAGCATCTGCTTCTTTTTCTCTACAAAATAATGCCATATTGTCTTGCATTAAATTTGTTGATTCATTTATTAGTTGTTATCTTAAATTATTCTGCTATGAGAAACTTTAGGTTTTGTGAAAATATGTTCAAAAATCTATTGTTTTAACGACAGATGAGAGATTGTGTGGGGTTTGTCTCCTGGGTTTGATTAACTCACTCAATAGAATAACTTCTTATTTCATCCATTTATCTGCAAATTTCATGACTTCAACTTTCCTTAAACTAGCATTCTAGTGTATTTGGACAGCATTTTCATTATCCATTGACTAGTTAGAGGGCATTCTTTTGTTTCCATTTCACATCATTGGGGCAGGGCCTAGGCCCTTATCCATGTATATTGGCTGAGAGAGTAACCCCCTATAGGGAATGGGCTCCCACAGTCCATTTGTGTACTAGGGATAAATACTGTTCCCCTAGATTCCCCAGGCTTCCTAACTGGCACCCACATTCAGAGGGTTTGGTTCAGTCCAATTCCAATGCTGGTTCCCCAGCTTTATGACTGGGATCCCTATGTTCTTACTTGGTCAGTTCAGCTGATTCTGTGGGCTTCCCCACTAGCCTGGTCCCATAGTCATGTCAGCCCAAAATAACATAGAGACTTATCTTAATTATAAAACAGTTAGCTGGTTATTAGTATTTCATATTGGCTAACTATTACTTAATTATTACCCTTAACTGGGTCTGGACATGTTATTCCTCTTTTGTCCTACATTGTGATTGACTATGCCTATGCTTCCCAGAATCCTCCGCCTCTCCTAGTTCCACATATCTTGCTTTCCTAATGGCCAGCAGAGCTTTAGTCATTAACCAATAACAGACACATATTTACAGAATGACATCTCCCATCACCCCATCATGGTCTTGACCCCTTTGCTCATCACTCCTCCCTCTCTACAACTGGAATCCAGGCATTGTTCTAAGTGCTTAGCTGAGTTTCTGCTTCTCCTTCCATCAGCTACTTGGTGAAAATTCAAAGATGGAATTGAAGATACTCATTAATATCCTTATAGGGGAAGGACATTTAAGGTAGCCTCTCCCACTATTGCTTACATTCTTAGTTGGAGTATTCTTGTGGATCTCTGTACATTTCCCTAGTGCCAGATTTCTCTTATATTTTTGGTTATGAGCCTGACCTTTAACAGCTGAGCCATCTCTCCTGCCTGCCAGATTTCTTTTTAAAACTACAATGGTTCCCTCTATTATGGTATCTTTCTTCTTGTTTTATGCTTCCCCAGTTTCAGTCTTCCTGATCCAAAATGTTCTCCTCCCAACTCCTCTTCTACTATTCTATTTCTACCCACTCCCTTCTCCATGCTCCCAAATTGCTCAGGAGCTCTTGTCCCTTTCCCCTTTTGGGGGATCATGTATGTCTCTCTTAGGATCCTTTGTTTCCTTTTTTATATACTCTAAATATATTTTGACCTATCTAGTGACTATTGGACAGTTGGTTGACAAGGGTACAGAAATTGTTTGGCTTCTAGTTTTGAGAGTTGAGGAGACTCCAACAAGCTTAGATGCCTTAAAATTTACTGACCACTTTCCTGGAATGAGCACTTCTGAGTTGTGCAAACTTTCTATAAATTCTATTGTTATGAAAAAAAGTTAATATTTTGCCAGTGTTTCCAAAATTTGCATCATATTCTGCTTTCAAGAAGTTTTGTTTTTAAAATGTATTTTTTTTAATGTACCAAGTATTGGATTACATGATGGTGCTTTTCAAAAATAAATTGTATTCGTTGTCTCTCCTTCTTCCTTCTTCTTCACACCCCTGTGCATTCCTACCTCCAGTATCCTCTTTTCTGTTTTCATATTACCTATGACCTTTGTTCTATCCACATTGCTCAAAAATTCACATGGCATTATTTGGTTTCATAATCCATACCCATTTTCATATTCTGTTATTTACGTGTATGAAAACATTAAAATTTATGCCTACCTGAAAGACTATCCCACTGTTTCAGAAGGGTTTCACAAGGACTACTTCTATTTTAAAAATTAAAATAAAGCACTGCATTAGGTCATTACTTTGGAATGAAAAAGAATAGGCTTTGCAATTTTACCTACTATTTGAATCTGGGTTAATTGCTTCGTAGCTTGGCAATCTTGGGCATCTCAATTTTCTCTTTTATAGTGAAGAAAGGACAATAATACTACCCAGAGTTGTAGTTCATTCTAACTAGAATAATGCAGGTAAGAAGTTTTTGGTATGTAGCAAACATCCATGTAAAATTTGCTATGAACATTTCCATTTAGCTGCAAACCCAAGATTTCAATCTCAGTAAGTTGCTATTCTTCATAGTGGCCTGGCCCTATTTGTTTGTCACAAAAATATGTAGTAATAGTGTTAGGCTGTTCAGCCAGTGGATACTACCACATTAGGTGTCACCTTTTAGCTACAATCTTATTTGCAAGGTGCCTTTAGGACTTGGTTGTTGCATTACAACTGCATTTTCGTTTGTGCCTTCCAGCACTGGGTTGACTTTACTAACAGCAATGCTACATTGTTGACTTCTTTTCTGCCTCTATTCATCACCACACCCCATAGATCTTTTTTAGCCATAGTCACACATAGCCACTTATTTCTCTTATTTATTATTTATTTATTGCTAGATTTATATGATGCTTTCCCCTGTAAAAGCTTAAGGCACTGTACAGAGAACTTAAAAACATGGCCCATTGAACATTACATATCTAAAATAAAGTTGAAACCCGGGAAAGTAGACAAGCAAACAGGAATGGAAAATCGGATGGATAATGAATGATCAGGGAAAAGAGAAGTGTATATTGGTTCGCTCATTTTTCCTCTTTTTGTAAGGCATCTTAAGAAGCTATCCCTGGTGAACATTTTATTTTTCAGATCTCTGATCCATTCTAAAGATGCTTGAAGTTATTTATTGTTCAAAAGAGATGTGTATTGTCACCCACCCAGACCTAAGTGTAAAGAAAGAACAACAGAATACATTTATTATTAGTCAATTTGTTAAATGAACCAACTTCTTTCATGGTAGAGGATGTATATTAGTGACATATGAAGTGTGAGGGAAACTATCTTGCAGGGACAGGTTTATTGCATAGACAGTGACACTCAAAAATACAATGATACATAATGAAAGACATCTGTACAAAGAATGGTACTTCAAGCACACTGAATCCCTAAGAATATCAAACTGATGAAAGTGATAGTGAACTGCAATTGCTACCAAGTTTTAAGTGACAAGAAAGAAGAATAATATTATATTTTCTTCATTCCTCTAACTCTGGCATGCTATAGTTTGCAATCAGGAATGTAAAATTAAAATAGATTTGGTAATTAAAGTAAAATGCTTATATATACTGAGGAAATGGAGGGGCATGTCTAAGAGAGTAGTGGTGCAATGCCTTCACATTGACTTCTACAGAAATCACTGCATGATTACACCTATGAAACAAAATTTGTTTAACATCAGTACTTTATTCTAGCCCCCAAACACAAATGCTTTCCCTCTAGCACATTAGAGTGGGTTTTACGTGATCAGAGTTTATTATTCATTTTTATTTTGATTACCATTAATATTTATTCCAGAGGGACTAAAATCAACTTAGATAACTCAATAGCTCATTAGCAGATTAGTAGGAGAAGCATTTGGAATTAATTTTTCCTTTGATTCTTGTTATCATGAATGAGAATAAGTTGAATAAGTTGAATTTGCCTTTTTTTTTTTTTTTTTCAATTCACAATGGGTTGAGGGCCTGTGGGGTTTTTTCCAATTTTTCTTTAAACTTGAAGTTAGGTGGTTTGTTTGTTTGTGTGTGTGTGTGTGTGTGTGTGTGTGTGTGTGTGTGTGTGTGTGTGTAAGTGTATCTGTGTGCCCTGTGTGTATGTCTTTGTCTCCTTCCCTCCAATCTCCCATTCCTCCCTCTGTGTGTGGTGCATGTGCATGTGAATTTGTGTAAAAGAGATGTACTATGAAAGTGGTCAGAAAATAAAAATAAAGCAAATTCATTTGAAAAAAAGAAACTGAGTTTGCACAAATATCTACTATGACAAATGTCCTGGATAAGAATCTTTATCTAAGAATCCTGGATCCAGGCCCACTTTTGTTTCCTCTCTGTTGGAGTCCAGTACCCTAATATTGCTCTTTGTAGCATGTTATCCCTTTAGGGAAAATCACAGAAACAATTATAATTTGGTTACAGTCCCAAAGAGCATTCTTCTTCAAAACAGTCATGGTATCTGTAATTCTGTTTCCAAGTCTTGGCTGTTTTCCTGAATTCTGAATTTCTTTCTTCCTTTCTTTCTTCCTTCCTTTCTTTCTTTCTTTCTTCCTTCCTTTCTTTCTTTCTTTCTTCCTTCCTTCCTTCCTTCCTTCCTTCCTTCCTTTCTTTTGTTTTTGTGTAAAGGAGTTGAGCCATGTTTTGTGTAATATTTTAATTTCCCTGTATAATTTATTTAATTTGGTAGTATCATTATCTCTTTCAATTAAGTTAAAGTGAGTTTTTGTCCTTTAAATATAGCATGAAAATGTATTTTGAAGAGTATTAAGAACAATGTATAGAAAATACAACAAGCAAAAGTTGCTTTTTTAATGTTACTGTGCTAATAAAATGTTATATCTAGTAATATTGTGATATCAGCATTCATTGAAAAACCAAATTATTTAGGCTTTCATATTATATTAGTAAAGTATGAGTGTACAAGGAACCAATACAGATTATTTTAGAAAATTCTTTTACTTAATAGTATTTTTGTGCAAGTTAGAATAAGTTTTACACCCTCCTTTTCTTTTGTCATTGATGTAAATGTGAGAAACATGTTCTTAGAATTATTTTTTCCTTGTTTTTGATAAATCTCCCTCTTGTTATTGCTTTCACTTCATCATGGCCTAATCCTAAAGTGGGTTACCAATCTTAGATATAGAAGTGCTGTTTGGGCAAAATAAGCAGGTGATAATGGGAAATAGCTACTGGTTCAGTAAATGGTAATGTAATTGCAGCTGACATATCCTTGCCCTACCAACCTAATTAAAAATGTAATTATATTCCTATCTTTTCTATCAACATATCCACAATTATTCTAGCTCAGAGGGAAAAGAGATTGTAATAATTGCTGCAGAGTCTTTGAGTTTGAAATGGCATCTGGCTAAACAGCACTTAAGATGCTTCTCTTGATTCCTACTAAAATTCTAATAAACTATGCAGTGGGCATTCAATAAGCAGAAACTAAGAGTAATGATTGCTGGAATTAAACTGAAAGTCTTGTACCGTTAAGGATAACAAAACTGGTGTGTGATCCAAGAATACCTGAACCTACAGTTTGTGCATTCTTTTTCTGTTTGACCTTAGTCTAGGGTTTGTATCAACAACTAGACAGCTGCCTAGAGGCTATCTTGGAATAAGCAAAGAAAAACAGCAAACATATTTGTAGTATTTAAAAATAATACAAGAAAGGCCAAGTAAACCTGTTCCAACTGCAGATATCTTCTATACAAATATATGCACAGTTATTAATAAGATTTAATTTTTTGTAAAGATTTATTATTATTTGGAGTTATATGTAGCCATTTGTCTGTGTGTGGGGATCATCATGTGAGTGCAGTACTCACATAGGCCAGAGGCATCAGACATCTCGGAGTTGGAGCTACAGGTTGTTGCTAGCTACCCAATGTGGATGCTGGGAATCAAACTCTGTTCCTTTTAAACACTGAGCCATCTCTCTAGCCTTGAGATATTCCTTCAAATTACCACCATGTTGTAGATTCTATCCAATACTAATAGTTTTATTAAAACATAACTCATATCAACAATTTTAATATTTTATTAATTCCTTCAGTATTTTATACATGCCTACAATGTATTTTGGTTAAATTTACCTCAACACCTTCTAACTCATTACAGACCAACCCTCTACTTCTAAATCCTCAATTTCATGTCTTCTATATTTTAATAACCCATCCACTGAGTCCAATTAGTGTGAGAAATAAACACATAGATATGTAGCTATCCACTAGTCAAGTTACCAAGTTACCAAGGTCCACATACATAAAGAGCATGGAGTCACCATCTGTCAGTAACTCCTCAGCTAAGGATAGGTACTTGTGAATCTTTCCTCTCCATGGAGGCATGCTAACTGGCCTGATTATGTGAAGGTCTTGTTCAGGCAATCAAACTGCTATGAGTTCTTGAAAACAGCTTTTCTTTCATGACCAGAAGATTCACTTTCATACTAGTCTTCCATATCTTTTGAATCTGACATAATAACATTCTGATTAAAAACATGATACTGTGTCAGCCATTGAATTACTAGTCCCCAAACTAGTTTTATTTCCATTTATTCTTCCTTTCTACCTCCCTCCATACTTCTCATTCTTCATTTCTCTCTTATCATATGTGTCTATGCACTTGTATAATTTTTATTTCATTCTTAACATATGATACACAGGCAAGCCTGAATTATAATATAGAATTATGGTGTTAATTAATATGGTCTCACTGTAAAACCTTGAAATACTTTGTCAGTAAAAATGCAAGACTGGTATTTTAACAAATATTAAAGACTACCTTCAGTTGTTTAAAGACCATTAAAGCTTCCATATAGGGAAAAAAATGAAGTTAATATAGTAGTATTAAATTGACTTGCAAATAACATTTGCTTAAACAATTTCAGTGTGTTTCTAAATTATTGGTAAGAAATATAAATATTACCAAATAGTAGTGCTAAACTTAAAACATAATCTTGGTTTCTGAGTACAGAAAACAGACTATAACTTTTTGGTCATATGAATCATGATAAGTTAAATAAGGAATCATAAATTCAGAGAAGATGGAGGCACAGTCTCCACATGAAGTGGCTGGTAGACAGTGAATACAGTTTTGAAGAAACAGGATAAAAGTGCTCATGTCTACAGTGAACTACAAAGTACATGTCTGCCAAAGGTCACTGTTTCTCAGTTGTCATTGTTGAGAATTTATTTCCATTATTGCAAAATTTTCTGAGTTTCAAGAAGCTTTAAATGCAAATTCTTTTGCATATTGTTTTGAATTGAAAATGTTAGCAAACAATGAAGAGAACACTTCAAAAATTAAAATGTGCCCAGCGCTGGTGGTATACGCCTTTAATCCTAGCACTCTGGAGGCAGAGGTATGCAGATCTCTGTGAGTTGAGGCCAGCCTGATCTACAGAACGAGTTCCAGGACAGGCTCCAAAACAATACAGAGAAACCCTGTCTCAAAACAACAAAAACAATTGAAATATTTTAGTTCTATTTTTAATTTTTTGAGGAAACTCCAATATGATTTTCACAATGGTTGTATCAATTTGCACCCTCACCAACAGTGAATAAGTATTCCACTTCACATTCTTTTAAACATTTTTTGTCAGGTTCCTAATGATCACCATTCTAACAAGTATGAAGTAACATCTCAATATAGTTTTAATTTTTACTTTTCTGGTGGCTAATATTGAATACTTTTAAATGTATTTATTGGCATTTGTGTTCTTTGTTTAAAAACCTGACTGTTTAATTCATTAGCCAATTGTTTATTGGCCATTTTATTTATTATTTTCTTTGTATTTAGTTTTTTCAGTTCTTTTTAAATTCTGGATATTAGCCATTGTTCTGAATGTAGCTGATAAGATTTTCTATTTTCTTCCTTCCATATCAAATGACTTAGCTATTTCATTACTGGGCAGCTATCCAGAGAACTCCATAACCTATCAAAGATGTATTTACACCCTTATTTTTTGTTGTTGTTTTGTTTGTTTGTTTGTTTTTGCTATTTTTTTCACTATAGCAAGGAAATGGAACAAAATTTGCTATGCACTAACAGAATGGGCAATAAAAATCTGTTACATATATAAACTGTAATATTGTTCAGATCTTAACAAAATTAAATCACAATATGAATGACTTATAATGTATAATATTAAGCAATTTCATGGTCACAGTCTCAGAAGGAAAATAAATCCTACATGCTATGTGTTCTCCTTAATATGGAGATCCTAGGTATATATATACAAAAGCACATGTGGATACATCGTAACATATGCAAAGGAGAACAAGTAAGGATTGTGGATTGAATTGACAGACTTTCTTATTTTGAAACACCCCTGTATCTCTGGGATGAAGCCTATTTGATTATGGAAGATTATGTTTTGATTTGTTCTTGGATTTGTTTTGTCATTGTTTTTAAATTAATTTTTCTATTTAAATTGTAAACAATCTTATCTTACATACCAATCTTGTTTCCCTCTCCCTCCTGTCCTCCAGTCTGCCCCACCAACTTCCCCCATCCCATCTCATCCACTCCTCATCCACCTCCCATCCACTCCCTGAGGTCTCCCACAGGGGATCATCAGTATCACATCATTTGGCTCAGGACTGAGGCCCTCGCACTTGCCAGAGAGATGGTTCAGAGGTTGAAAGCACTGGTTTTATTGTGTATATTTGCATCAATATTCATGAGAGAGATTTGTCTGTATGTAATTCTGTCTTTGTTGCTTCTTTGTGTGGTCTGGGAATCAGGGTAACTGTAGCCTCACAAATTTGGCTATGTTCCTTCTGTTTCTATTCTGTGAAACAATTTGAGGGGTATTGGTATTAGCTTTTCTTTGAAAGTACGGTAGAATTCTTCTGCATTAAAAACATTTAGGCCTGTGCTTTTGTTTTTGTTGGGAGACGTAATTGCCTGCTTCTATTTAAATGGTTTAACTGGTCTTTATTTAATTTTGGTATGTAGTGCCTATCAAAAAATTGTTCATCACCTTTAGATTTTCCAGTTTTGTAGCATTCAGGTTATTGAAACTTTAAAATTCTCTGAATTTCCTCAGTTTCTGTCGTTACAGTCCCCATTTTATTGTTGAATTTGTTAATTTTGTTATTTTCCTCTCTGTCCATTAGTTTGTTTGGATAAGGGTTTGTCTATCTTGCTGACATTCTCTAAGAACCAACTCTTTGTTCAGTGTATTATTTGTATTGTTCTTTTTTTCCTCACCATTTTTCGTTTATTCTTCTTATTTTACATATTGATCCTAGTTTTAATATATTGCACAACTTTCATATTATGAGCTTCCAATGCCGAAACACTGCTAGAGAGATAAAAGTGTTTGCTGTCAGAGTTAATTTGTGTTGGTACTGTAGAAGATATGAGACTAATACATGATATTGATTTAGAGATATTGGTACATATATTATAAAAATATTTTTTGTGTATAAGGAGTTTTTGCTCTTGGCTTTAATGTTTGCCCCCACATGTCTTGAGTCTTAGCTTCCCTTCATGATGGAGTCTAACCTATATGACTTAATAAAACTCCTCCCAAAGTTAGATTTTGGCCAGGAATATATGTATGTATGTATGTATGTATGTATGTATGTATGTATATGTATATATATGTATACGTATATTTGGCTTGGATATTTCCAGTGTAGTCATCTATATTGACTTTGTGAGCATACTCTATCTATTGTACAACACATAACCCACCTAAATATCAGTCTTAATTCTACCAGCTGACTTCTTCACATAGGAAATACCAGTAGTTAAAGAGGGATTTAAGCACTTAGGATAACAAAGTAAATGTACATAGTAGGGTAACAGAAGCTGCTGTTACAGTATATCCACAAGTTAGGGAATAACTTTAAAGGATTACTAATGGTATGAAATAATAGGTTTCATAATGATGTTTTCATACACACACACACACACACACACACACACACACACAATTTGGACATATTTAGTATCTATTCTTTCTTACCTGTTCCAAATTGCCACTCACTCCCTTCTTTTTCCCAAAAGGTTCTCTTCTGCTTTCATTAAAAAACAAAACAAAACAAAAAAAAAAAAAAAAAAAAAAAAAAAACTGGATTCTGCATATGAAAGAAAGCATATACTTTATGACTTTCTGAGACAGCATTATTTAGGTTTGTATGCTTATTTCCAGATCTGTTGTTTTCCTGAATATGATTCCATTTTGATATTCATTTTTTCTTTTTTTTCTGAGACAGGGTTTCTCTGTGCCTTTTGGAGGCTATCCTGGAACTAGCTCTTGTAGACCAGGCTGACTCCAAACTCACAGATATCCTCTGGTCTCTGCCTCCTGAGTGCTGGTATTAAAGGCGCGAGTCACCACTGCCCAGCTCTTTTTTTGCTTTTCAAAATGAACCACCATATTGCTTTTATTCATCCACCTACTTCTCCAAAAGTAAAAATTACAAAATACATTCATCATTAATAAGCCTTTGATTCATATTTACTAGAAAATTTCTGTGCTATCTGGTAGATGACTTTGAAATAGTGTTTTCATGGATTAATTTTGCAAATGACTTTCTTAGAACTGACCAACTTTGTTGCCATTTCTAGACACCATCAGATGATGAATCATTTGCAAATTTTCCCATTGAAATTTTTTAGACAACAAAATACTAGTGTGAAGGTTCAGATTTGACAATAAAAGAAATACCCACAAGAAGACCCAAGTTTTATTATGCCATTTGGTTAAATTACATAAAATTGGATGAAATGAGATAAAAATGAAGTGGTTTTGTTCAGGGAGGAAAAAATTCAATGGTATGAATGACACTGTATTTAATGGCAGCAACCTATACATTTAGCATGTATAATGTTTTGTTCAACTATATTTTGACCTTCAAATCTGCACCCTCTGTGTTAACTGTACAGTATTTTAGATAATGTATTACCCAATAGTTTACATACAAGTAATTTTATCTGTTTTAAATTTCAGCTATCCAGAGCAGCTTTGGTGTAAGTTTTTTTTCCCCAGGGTAGGAACAATCATCACCTCCTGCAAGCAGGTAATCATTCAGAACCAGCTGGCTTGGAAATGTTTTTTTTTTTCCTCTAGATTGTAACCATGCTAGGACATTTAGGCATCATATTGTTTGAGACTGAAAAGAGAGTGATTTTTACATTGTTGAATTACCTGTATTCCCTATTGATTGAGCAAAAGCAAGTGGGGGCTGTGGCATTACTACCTTTACATTAACAGTCTGTCTTCAGCTAGAGATGAAACTACATGCCAAGTAAAGGCAGCATAATACCTTTTGCTTATTTTGATATACTTACAGAAATCTCTTTGTCTTGCTACAGAATAGATGACCCCATCATCCTAGTCACATTTTACCCTTGAATAATGACAAAAAAAAAAAAAAAAAAAAAAAAAAACTCCCTGCAGTAAATGTTCAGTTTATGCAGGTTTTTTGCCTCACTTCAAAAAGATAAAGAAGCTTTATGAAATAATGATGCTATCCTCAGCTGAGCATAAGGGTTTGTCCTTAATATCTTAATCAATAGTTAGAGTTAGGAAGGTCATCTCATCTCTAAACGAAGTTGGAATCAGCTGTCCAGCACAGAAATGAAATCTGGCAAAGAAGGCCACAGGCTCATGTCTCAGCTCCAGGTCTGCATTTCAAATAGATGCTTTTAATAGTCAGTTTTCAGTATTTATCTTTGACATCTTGACTAAGGGTTTTCAGAACTTCTATCACCTACTGATGGACTCCTGTAAATGCCTTTAGTGTTTCTTTTTCAATTATTCTGCTCAGAACTGTGACCAAGAGTTTGAAGTATATTTCTGTAAAAGTCCAAAGACTAGCTTTTAAAATTCACGGTGGCATTTATTAATTTATTCAAGTAATCAGGCAGTCCTTTGGCAAATATTTTTAAGCACCTGTTATGTGTGAGGCACTGGGATAAACATTGAAGATACAAATAGACTTATATTCTAGGTGTAATAAACAGCCCAGAGGCCAACTTAATTTCTATGCAAAATTCAATCTCATTTTCCCTCATCTTAAGTGAACCTCAGAATGGTAAATTCAGTTACTTTTGTTATTCTTTCTACATGAGTTGATTTCTTTTTTTCTTCTGAGATTGTGGAATAGTTCAGATCTCCTTCCAACTTCTGATCCTGACATTTATCATCTGTGTGATTTTAGGTAAATAAGCCAGCCTTTATTATTTTCCTGACTCATACTTTCTAATCTGAAAAATATGGATAAGAAGAAGAACCTGGTGGATTAGATAAATGTTTGCAAAGATATCATATAACATATGATTCCATTCCAATAAAGACATGTTAAATACTATTATTCATAGGCAGTGAGGAATGAATAAATAAGCATATACTGGAAATGTTGGATAGTAGGCAATTCCTCCTTTAAGAAAGTAAAAAAGAAGATAAAAGGAGAAATGAATATATATATTTTATTTAGTTGGTAGACATCATTTTTATTTTAACTTCAAGTTGGCTTTAGAATTATATGCTGTCAAAGATAAAAGTAGAAGAGACGGGAAAGGGTAAGGTGTTCAGCATACACTGTTGATCAAAATTTTCACAAATGAGCATATTATTAATGGGGTATTATGGTTCCTGTGTATGTCAGATACTCATTTCATGGCACCATAATCACAAAACAATGAGGTACAGAAATCCAGAGACTAATTGCTCTGCAATCCCTGTGTCTCCAGGAGCTCTTTTAATTAACTGGTTGGAATTCACTGTCATCAAAATACTTGTATGTCCTTTGAGAAGCATAGTTTTTAAGAATGTCAAGAAACCTTACACAAAATAAATACATCTTATAATACAGCATGGATATAGATTGTGTACATAATCTCAATCAAGTCTGTCTCTTATTATTAATTTCAAAATTTTGAAGCATTATGTTTTGTCACTCTAAGAGTTGTGGCTCCAAGAGTAGGAAAGTAAGATAAGAAAAATGAAAGCAAGACCTTTACCAATACATTACAACACTGTAAGCAACAGTGATGGCTAACAGTGTCTTACAATCCATCATTGTACTATACCTATCAGCTGTAAAACTGTCATCCCTAAAAGGTTATTAGAGCATAGATGTGGTAGACAGTTCACACTATTGTATTAAGTTGTTATTAAGTATGGAGTATTTTAGGAGCACACACAAATGGAGCTTGCTCTTTTTTTTAAGAGATAGGTAATTTTCAGCAAGGCTTTGAGTGAGAGAGACAAATGTGTATGTGAGATAGAAAAACATCAAAACATGAGTATTGATAAGAGACTTAAGACTAGAACATTATCATATTATCTTCCTTTGTTTTAATAACATTTCAAGAACCAAGAAAGTTATCAGCCTCATGATAAATATCCAGCTACCTAGCGTACATTGAATTAACTTTGTGCAAAGCATAACTGATAAACTCCACTTGTCTAGGCTGTGGGGTGGATGGCTAGGCAATAGCACTCTTCTTCCTCACAGTTTTTGGAATAGGCATTTCTTTAGTAGTCTGTCCTCCCATGGGAGGGATGAACACTGCAGCAATTTCCCATGTCATGTCCTCTGCCAGCTTCTTGGAGGTCTTAAAATTCACAACTCTTAACTATCAGGAAAAGAAAAAGAAGCTAAAAGCTCAGCTATGAGCTCTTCCATCCATATTTTATAGGTGAGATATTTAGTGTTTTAAATTAAACATGCCTAAAAACCCTTATTCCAGAAAGTTTTTGCAACCATCTTGCTTACAGAGATCTAACCTTGGAATGGAATCTTCATATGAATCAAGGTCACCCTGTTGGAGTTTCTCTAACCAAAGTCTGAATTCAAAATCTCAACCCCAGGGCATCATCAGGGGCTGGGTAAGAGGGTGGGACTGGAGAATACCAGGTTGGGGGGATGACATTTAGGGGAGTAATGTCAAATCTGTATATTTGGGATTGATAAATTATCATTACTTCAATACAGTTTGGTATTTTTTGTTTATATCATGCCACTGGAAATGAAAGAAAAATAATCTTTTTAAAAGTTTGCTGAAGAAGTCGAAACATAATCTCATAATGTCCGCTTAAAGAAATCCATGGTCCCAGTCTATTTTGCAGTCTGTCTGCTTTTATTTTCAATGGGACATTCTGTTTTAGGAGACATGTTCATTTTATATGGAGTCTCGAATAGCCAAGATATATTCAGAAGAAAAGAACCAATGTGAGGATGGACTAGAAAAATTACACATCTGAGGAATTATTGGCATAAGGAATCATTGTGATTGCTAAAAATTATTTTTCCTTGTGGCACTGAGACTTGGACTTGGCATTTATGCTAACTACTTCCATTCTGAAGAACATGCCCAATTCTCTCTCTCTCTCTCTCTCTCTCTCTCTCTCTCTCTCTCTCTCTCTATCTATCTATCTATCTATATCTATATCTATATCATCTATATATATATCTATATATATATTCTTTTTAATGCTGACACAGATTTTTACTAACTTGCTCTTCCTGGAACTCACTCTATAGCACAGAAGGGCCTCGAGCCTGTGTTCCTCTCCTTTCACACTGGAGAATGGTTGGGATTACAGGCTTATAGGCTTGTGGGATGAGGCCATATTCATTATTATAATTCTTAAGTGAATATTTTATTTTATTCATACAAAAGGAAGCTTTTAGCACAGATTGTCATGCTAAAAGTGCCATAACTATGAAGAAGGTAGAAAACAAGAAGACCAATTTTATTTGTAGGAAGTTCTTCTGATTTACAGTCATTTTTTTTTTTTTACCTTTCAATCTTCCCCACAACATGCAACCATTCTTTGTCCAGTACATTAAAAACAAACAAACAAATAAAAAAACCACAAAAACATCTTCACATTTTCTACTTCTTGCCTAGTGTCCCAGATACTTCTTTATGACCTTTCTTTTTTCTTTTTCCTTTTGAGTGATAAGAACAGTCCAAATCAAGCCATTCCTGCAAATTTCAAGTATATAGGTATTGTTTGTGAATATGACTGGGTTATTCTGGGTTCTAGAATATTGTAACTGAATAAACCAAAAAAAATACTACATCATTTCATTTGCATCTGTTCTTCTATTACAGAAGATGAGGACTTGCATTAATGTATTAAGGATGCTCGATGGCCACTATTCTTTGGCTTTTATTGGTTGAGTAGCCTTTAATTTTTTTTAATTTAAAATTCTATCTTTATTCCCTTCAGCTTTTTTTGATATAATTTTGTTGGCTAGTTACTAGTTTCTTATCAGCTAGATCTGTCTTAAATATTAACCCATTTCTATTAATCTAAGCATTTCCATGTGGTCTTATCTTACTGGAGAGAGTGGCTGGTGTACTTCTCTCTCCGTCCTCCATCTTGGATCTCTTCCCTACTACGCCCTCTCTCTTCCTAGTCTCCTACTACCATCTGTCTTGCTTTCCTATTGGTCAACAGTGCTTTATTCATAAACCAATATAAGAAACATATTTACAGAATGACATCTCCCATCATCTCCTCTTTTCTGTCTAAAATAAAAAGAAGGTTTTTAACCTTAGCATAGCAAAATATATTACACAACAGTTATCAAATAAGAATCAGTTAACAATACTTAGTCCATTAACATTTAGTAAGATTTAAAGAAATATTCTATCATCTATCCTATCTTTGTGAGTCTAAATTCGTATATGTAATTTATCTTTAATCCTAACTAAAGAAAACTATAGCCATAACTATGTGTCTTCAACTCCTTCAAAGACCACAGAAGGATAATATGTAAACTCTAGAAATGACAGGGACAACTTGCCTGGTCAGTCACCGCAAGTTCTTTTGTAATATTCCATCTTCAGCATATAGGCAATAATGTGTCTGCCAGGCTCCTCACCAAAGCAGGAAACTTTAAATTGTACACCTATGATGGTAGTTTGTCAGTTACTTTTCTCTGTGTCCTGCAAATATCTGATAGACTCTTCTATGAAGCAGGAACCCTGCAGAAATGTCCATCTTGTATCAGCATTCACTTTTCTGGGATCTTGCTTTTCCAGTTTATACAGCATAAAGTCAAACAGTCTGGACAAGAGCAATATCTTGTCCAAATCTTTCCATATCAAAAGCAAACTCCATAATGAGTTTCTTCAATGTCCATCTTTCTTTCTTATGCAGGTGGTGTTGCCAGGAGTAGTTATGTTTAATTTCTTACTGAGCAGCACCAGTTTTTCTCTCTCTCTGTCTGTCTCTCTGTCTGTCTCTCTCTGTCTCTCTGTCTGTCTCCCTCTGCCTGTCTCTGTCTGTCTCTCTCTCACTCTCTCTCTCTCTCTCTGTGTATTAGTAATAAAGAGTTGTACTTTTGCTTACATACAGAAAAGGTTTGTGTGTCAGGAGCTTTGTTGCAAACATGGTCTTAAGAAGTAGTGATGCATTTTTATAGTGGTGTGGATTAAACTTAGGGCTTTGCACATGATTGGCAAATGCTGTAACCCTGAGATAAATCCCATATATGTAACAGAACTGTTAAAATATGGGCTGGGGCTTATAGGTTATTGGAAGCATTATCCTAGGAACAGTTTGATGTTGTTCTTTTTGACCCTACTAGCTTCCCATAAAATTGAGCTTTTTATAAAAATAAAGTTTCGCCTCTTAAATTTCTCTGGTTTCTTGTTTTTTTTTTTCTTTTTTTGAGAATATTTGATTTTATATTTTTATATTTATTTATTATCTATTTATTTTTTAAAATTTATTTTATATAACCAAGTCCATTTAAATGAAAACAAACATTTATAGACAATATTTGGGAATTTGGGCATTGTTCTTTCCAAACTACTTCCTTCTGGTAAGGGGAACTGTAATGCGGGATTCTAAAGAAGATGCAGAAATCCTGGCTGTAGTCTTTAAGGTTGCTTTGTCCAGCTGTTTTGAATGTAGGATCACCTGCTACTCTGCTTCAGGCAGTCTGGCTTGATCAAACCACATTAGTCTGGAGAGATGGCTCAGCTGTTAAAGGCTAGGCTCACAACCAAATATTAATTTATTTTTAATTTATATTTTAAATATCAATCCCAGTCCCTGCTCCCTCCCTCCCTCCCTCTTTACCTCTCTCCCTCCCTCACATGCACCCAGACTACCCTCCCCTCCCATCCCCACACACTCCACATGTAGGGTGATGTCCTCTAGTAGTGGTCACATAAACCTTTGAAGTCATTTGGAGTAGGGACTAGGACATCTTTCCTCTCTCTAGGTTTGTGGAGTATACCTTCATGGGGCATGTGCCTGCAAAGTCCTTTTTTGTACCAGGAATACATCCTAATTCCACTGTCTGAGTTCCCTTAGACTGCTCAGGCCTTCTATCTGAGACCCATGTTCAGGGGGTCTGAGTCAGTCCCATGCTGGATTCCCAGCTATCAGTGTTGGGCACATTAGCTCCTTCTTGTTCAGGTCAGCTGTCTCTATGTGTTTCTGCAACCTGGTCTTGTCCTCTCTCTGCCTCTGGATTCTAGTTTGACTCAGTGTTTAGTTATGGGTGATTGCTTCTGTTTCTAGCAGGTACTAGATGAGGGCTCCATGATGATGGATATGTTAGTCATTGATCTCATTATCAGGGAAGGGCATATATGGTAGCCTTTCCACTGTTGTTCAAGTTGTTAGTTGTGGTCAGTCTTGTAGGTCTCTGGAAATTTCTTTAGGTTCAGTTTTCTCTTCAATCCTATAATGGCTCTCTCTTTTATGGTCTGTTTGTCTCTCTCTCTACCTCTTTTCCTGTTTTTTTTTTTTTTTGTCTTTTATTCCTCCCCTGACTCAATCTTCCTAGTCCTACATGCTTTCTTCTCCTCCCCTTCTCTTTCTCCTGGTTCTTTCTCCAATCAGCCCCCCCCCACTCCCCATGTACTCTGGAGAATTTGACACTTCCCCCTTCTGCGAGGGACCATATATGAATCTCTTAGAATCCTCCTTGTATCCTACCACCTCTGGCAGTATGAATTATAGGCTGGTGATTCTTTGTTCTATGTCTAAAATCCATATATGAGTGAGTACATACCATGTTCCTCTTTATGTAACTAGGTTTGCTCATTAAGGGTGGTTTCTTTAAGTTCTATCCACTTGCCTGTTAATTTCAAGATACCATTATTTTTTTTTCTGCAGAGTAGCATTCCATTGTTTAGATGTGCTACATCTTCTTTAACCATTCTTCAGTTGAGGGGCATCTAGATGGCTTCCAGGTTCTTGCTATTACAAATAATGCTGCTATGAACATAGTTGAGCATTTGTCTTTGTTTCATGGATGTGTATCATTTGGGTATATGCCTAAGAGGGGGATTGCCAGGTCCTGTGGTAGACATATTCCCATTTTCCTGAGGAACCGCCATACTGATCTCCAAAATGGCTGTAGAAGTTTGCACTCCCACCAGCAGTGTAGGTATGTTCCCCTTTCTCCACATCCTCTCCAATATACGTTGTCATTGGTGTTTCTAATTTTAGCCATTCTGGCATGAATAACATGGTAGGGTATCTCAAAGTTGTTTTGATTTGCATTTCCCTAATACCTAAGGATGTTGAGCACTTTTAAGTTTCTTTCTGCCTTTCTGATTCCCTCTATTGAGAATTCTTTGTTCAGTTCTGTACACCATTTTTTAAATAGAGTTATTTGGTTTTTGTTGACTAGTTTCTTGAGTTCTTTGTATATTTTGGAGATCAGCCCTCTGCCAGATATAGGATTGCTGAAGATCCCAGTCTGTGGGCTGCAGTTTGGTCTTGTCAACTGTGTCTTTGCCTTATAGAAACTTCTCAGTTTGAAGAGGTCCCAGTTTTTAATTGTCGATTTCAGTGTCTGTGCCTATTATTCTTAGGTTTGGCCTTTTCACGGTGTCCCACATTTCCTGGATGTTTTGTGTTAAGGATTCCTAGGATTTAATATTTTCTTTGGTCGATGAATCTATTTCTTCTAGTTTATCTTCGGCGCCTGAGATTCTCTCTTCCATCTCTTGTATTCTGTTGGTTATGCTTGTGTCTGTAATTTCAGATCGTTTGCCCAGTTTTTATATTTCCAACATTCCTTCAGTTTTCTTTATTGTCTCTAATTCAGTTTTCAAGTCTTGAACTTTTTCCTTCACCTGTTTACTTGTTTTTTCTTGGCTTTTCGTATGTTTTTTTAAGAAATTTGTTTATTTCTTCCAATTTTTTGTTTGTGTTTTCTTCCTTTTCTTTAAGGGATTTTCTCACTTTGTCTTTGTGGGTCTCGATCATTTTTATGACAATATTTTTAAAGTCATTCTCTTCTGTTTCATCTGCTTTGGGGTGTTCATGTCTAGTTGGTTTAGAGTCCCAACATTCTCTTGGTCTCTCTCTCTCTCTCTCTCTCTCTCTCTCTCTCTCTCTCTCTCTCTCTCTCTCTCTCTCTCTCTCCCTCTCTCTCTCTCTCTCTACTCCCAAGGAGGGCTTGGGTGGGTCAGAAGTTTGAGGTCCGTAGCTCTGGGTGGTCCAAACTTCTAGGAGTTCTTTCCTCAGGCAGGGGCCCAGCCATGGGATTCAAAGATTAGGCTCCAGCAGAGGCCTGGCGATGGGTATAAAAGATCCCATAAGCTTGGTCTCAGGATGTTCCAGTGTGGATAGGCAGATCTAGCCATGGCCTGGCACTCTGCAGCTAAGGCCTCTTTAGCAGAGGTTCAGTGATTGGGGTCAAAGATCCAGCCTGCAGGGACTCAGGATGGCACTGAGGAGATGGGCTAATCTCTGGGAGGGCCCTGGAACTCCAGCAGAGGACAATGGTGGGGGTCATAGAACAGGCAGGTGGGGATTCTGGATGGTCCCACGTGGATAGGCAGGTCTAGTGTGTTCAGAATAGCTCCAGGAAGTTCCCCCAGTTTCTTGTTTTTTTCATGTGGTATTTTTCTTTTCACATGCAGTCTTATCATGATCCCATTAGCTAGGTTATGATATAACCATAAGATTTTGACTAGAACCAAATGTGAACTGGTAATATAAATAGGCTTTCAGATCCATGAACTCATTAAATGTCCTTTATTTATGAATGACCTTGTCTTAGATATTTTGTTGTAGCCATAGTACAAATATTAAGATATCCATCAACTTCCTTGTTCTTATAGGTATATTTTCCCAGATATCTTTCAAATTTCATAGTCATTTGTTTTTCTTAGAGGAGCAAGTCACTCCACTGGAATATTTCCTGAGATGATCATAAATAAATTTTTCAACAGAATGGCTTTCAAACGGGTTTATTTGTGCCCACAGCATCAAGCTTACTAATTTCTTTCTTAACCTGGGGATATTGAACTTGTCCCGAAGCTATATATTAATACTAGATTTGAAACACACTCTTTGAAAGAAGTGCCATTGAGAACAGAGGTCAGAGGAGGGACTGGAAGGAGAGAAGGAAGGAGAAACTGCAGTTAAGGTGTAAAAAAAAATGGAGAAGGATGTGACATTAAACTTTCTGTATAGTACATCCTGGTCTTAAGTTAATGAGTCCCCTGACATTTTCTCCCATATTCTGGGGTTAGAAGCATATGTCTTTACATCCAATAAATCTTCAGATATTGATATTGGTTTGATACCTGTCAAGAAGTGAGAACATGAAAGAGTATTCAGTAGGAAGACTTTGACATAGTTCTGTAGTATTCCAGATATGGCTATAAAGACTCTGAGCTAAACTAACCTATGTGTGTAGCAATGGTTATGCTTGCTGTTTTTATGAACTTAGCTGGAACCACTCAAGGGGGAAAATGGTAGGTCCATAGTGGAAGAAGCTAGGATTTTTACCTCTACAAAGTATGAGATCCATGGGAGTGATAAATGTCTAAGCCTAAGAAATAACAAAATATACAACTTCTCTCATTGTTTTTGCTATTTGGTTTTTAGATATTATCACTACACACTGCACATTCTATCTAGTCTCCTACCTAGTAATTTTATTTTATTGCACTCTCTCTCTCTCTCATGTGTGTGTGTTGTTCCTCTGTATGTCTGGATATAAGTACAGAATTATCATAATTTAAATTTTTTTCTTAGTCTGTTTTGAGTCAAGATTTCTTTGAAATAAATGTCTGAGAGAATGAACAATTTATGAAAGTTATGAGTTCCTTGGTAAGTAAGTTTCCTGAAAAATACAGTAGAGGTGACTCAATTTTTCTCATCTCTTATATTTAAAAACAATGCATAGTTCAAGTTCAATTGCTGAGGGGGTCAGTTTTGTCCTTTTCATATCACATCAGCATCCACCTACACTTGCATGAATGAATAACTAAGTGCTGATGATGCAATACTGATGAGTTTTTTTTATGAAAGGTAAGAAACAGTAGCATATGGTTCCCATGGGAACCTCACCTATGTCCCTTTGTGCTTCTCTAATGATTAAAATATAACAGGCAAATCAGAAATAATTGCTACTTTATCTTTAAAATACCAAAGGGTATAGGTACAATGACCAGCACAAATGTATTGGGATGTATACATAAGTTATTTTTAAAAGTCTTGATATTGGTATATTTTGTTACCAAAAAAAATGGTGCTCTCTCTCTCTTTTTTTCTCTCTCTGTCTCTGTCTCTCTCTCTTGTTTGTATCTCACAGGCTAATTTCACAACCTTTGGCTTTTAATGTTCTATAGAGTAAATTTCAGCGATTATATCAATACCTCCATAATCCTAGGCAATGTGGTCTTATTCCTCAAATCTTTAGCTGGCTGGTATTTGATATAGCTTGGCTAAATAATGAATTCACCTGGGATGAAACCTTTTTACTTTAACCCCTAATTTTTCTACACTAAGGTTTCTTCTCTGGCCTTAACTACAATATTTTATTTGTAAAAGTTGGATGTTATTTCACTTTTGAACTTCTGTAACTGAGTGAAAGTTCTTAATGAAAGTTATTATCTGCAATTTCTCTAGCTTGAAGTCATTGTTTTAAATTTGAGGTGGAATGGAGGGTTTCACTCCTTAGGTATTTCAGTTTTCTGAGCTAATTATGAAGAGAAATGGTTGCTGAAACAAAGAGAAGAGTGAAAGTATGTGACAGCTTTTGAGAGTAAGATTAAAGAAACATTCATTAGGATTTTTTATTCAATATATTGACATAAATGAGTAATAAAAATTAATACATTACCTGGTATAGTGGCTATTACTATAATATAGTCACATAAAAATTCTCAAGATGTTTGTAGAAGAGAGTGTGCTAAAAGGAACTATAAACCCAATTTTTGATGTCTCTGATGCTACTCTGGGTGTAAATGGAAAACTATCCTAGCCATTGGGTTCCTACAAGGAAAATATCTACAGATTCATGTGTGTTTCTATGCACAGCAGAAACAAAATTTTACTGAGATAACATTTACTCTTCGCCTGTAAATAACACCTGGTAAAACTCATGCTTACAGTATGTTACTGTTCAATACTAAAAATTTTATGAAGTATATCCTTTCTCCACATTTTGTCTTTTAATTTTCAGCCTTATTTTCTATTCTCATTGTACTTTAATCAAATGTATACAATAATAACTATTATATTCAGTGGCATCACTATCCTTTTCCCTAGTTGGCAAAATATATACTTATTTAAGATTAGAAGTCAGGTTTAAAAGAGATGATCATACTATTTTGGGGGTAACTATCATTGCCATTCTAATTTAAATATGTAATTTATGTTTGTTAAGACTTAGAGAAACTGTATTAGTATCAGGTAAAGAAAACTTAATGGCAATGGTAAAAGGAGTTAAAAATTGCATTCACCAGACACAGAGCTTAGATCATTACCTTTCCTATAACATTTATTGACTGTTTACAATTCAAAATGCCTTAAAGTTACTATTCATTTTTCCAAAGTAGTAAAGTTCTTATTGATTTACAATGGAAAGAATAGTAATAACAGTACAAGAGTGGATAAAGTTACACTGAGTATTTTATCTATGACTATCTGTAATCTAAAACTCTTTCTCCAAGCCTAACCATCTCATATTTGCTCCTTGATATTCTTTATACCCTATCTCTCAGTAAGACAGCAAAGATTTCTATTATCATCTTTTTGGATCTTGCACTAAAATAATTCTCTAAAAATTTCAGTATGTTTTCTTTGTTGAATTTACTAGTATCCACACTCTCTCAGGAAAACAATGTCTTTTTTAAGCTCTCTATATCAGACTGTGTCATTTCTCATTTAATTTTGTAACATAATTATTGATGTACTGCCTTTGACTTTTGGTTGACTGTGAGCTCCTTGAAAATAAAGGCTACATTTATATCATGCCTCTATTGTAACTATCACTTAGGACTATTCTGAACTTACAATAGAAATGAATTAATAGATACTTGTTGAATGAATAGATTGAATAAAGCAGATGGTGGAAGCTTAGTATAAAGTATTTATGAATTAAGTGAAAAGCACTTAGTAGTTTTTTGGATAAGATATCCATAGCTAGAAAAGCTAGAATAACATCTTCTGGAGTTTTGTTTTTTTTTTTTTTTTTTTTTTTTTTTTGATATGTGACCAATCTTATTCCTTATATTAATAGTTTTTGTTTCTCTGATTTGTTTCACTTAGAATAAAATATTTTATACTCTAGCAAACTTAATCTTGTTTTAAATCTCTGAGGTTTTGAAGTTCCAATTTCCTTGAAATATAAATAAATGATTGGATGAAAATTAGGCCTTGTTTATTATCACAAAAATGTACAAACTATATTCACAACTTGTTGTACAATATGTTTAATGAAATGTACATTCCTGGAGGCCCTGAACTTTAATCTTTTCATATATATTCTTTTTTTACCAACACATTCAGTATATTCTCAGTGATAATATTTTTAAAGTTTTATTCATGTTCTAAATATATCTTATTAATTACTTTATAATTTCATACAATTTATTTTGATCATGTTCACCCTTCAATCCTCCCCTACTCCATTCCAGTCCATTTTTTTCCTCCCCATCTCTCCTACATTCATGTCCTCTTTTATTTTGTAAAAATCCTCCAACTGCAAATTATACTACCTATATATTCATGGATCTAGATGACATCCAATGGAACAGTGTTGATCTAAGTTGCTCCATGCTTAAAGTAAAATGATTCTCCCTAACAAGCATCCATCAACTGTTCATAACTCCTCAGCTATCCATGAAAATGAAACATTTGTCTACTTATTATTTATTAATAAAACAAAGGAGTCAGTTATTGGGTTAAGAACCTGATTAATTGGGGGAGGAAATATTTGTTTCTGCTGTTTTCTACAGATATATAAGGCAAATGGTCTTTTTGTAGTCCCAATTCATTTAAAACTTAAAGCTGGCTTTGGAGTTGGAGCATGGTTGCCTCCTGTATATACAGGCATGCTTGTTAAAAGTAAATCAAAAATTTCTGTCTCATGTCAGAAAAATAACCATGGATGGGAAAGAACAAACATGAAAACAAAGGGACTATTCCATTGACACTAATGCCATAATCCTTTGATTTTATATTGGGTCTTTAAAACTTTTCTTAAAGTATAAATATTATCTCAAAATTTATAAGATTATTATATATCTATTTATATATAAACTTTCTGTTATATATAAATAGATATATAATAATCTTATAAATTTTGAGATAATATTTATACCTTAGTTATTGCAATTGGCTATTTAATTATTTAGGCTAAATAATTACTTCAATTATAAGAATAATAAGAAATAGAAATCATCTCTTATCCATGTTGAACATTTAGTTGCTCATGCACCAGCTGTTCTAATGTCTATAATTTTTTTGGTGTTACCCCTTTAGTATTCTGAGGTGTGAGGCAGAAAATACAGGTAGTGGCCATCATTCCTGCATGTAATTGGGGGCTGAGAGTATGTGGCAGGGACAACAGCAGTAACAGTCTGAGTGAGTGTCAATGCAGCCAACTTATTGTGGCAATGACCTATTCTCAATTCATTACAGTCTTCAGAGAAAATAGCAATCAGATATATGAAGAACAACATTAATATTTAATTTAACCATATTGGATGCTTATATAGTATAAAACCAGAGGAATGAGTCTTATTGTTGGACTGTTGGCAAACAAGGCAATGGGCACCAGAGCAACAGTTGTCTAAAGAATAATATATTTTAGAGTAGTAAGTCCTCCTAGGAATTCTGAAACCATATCTCAGTAGTATGGGCCTAATATTTCTCTGAAAGAGGCTTCTGGACATTCCTGCAGAGTTCAGAGAGGTCTGCAGGTTATTGGGTAATGCTTAAATATACACAAGTGATAGAGTAGGAAAGCATGTGGTATTTTTGCCATCTATGACTATTTTATAGGATTTTCAAAGTATCTTAAAATATGGAGTTCATAAAGAACTTTAACTCTGTGACAACAAATTTGACATTTATAAACAGCTTTATGAATATGCAAGCTATATGAATATTCAAATTTTGGCACTTAGGATAGCAGGGAATAGTTATAATCTAGAGAATGAGTGTGAGTGGTCAGCCAGTGAACAAGTCCTGGGATGAGCTAATGATTATA
The DNA here is from genome assembly GCF_943737965.1 of Phodopus roborovskii. Lineage (NCBI taxonomy): Eukaryota > Metazoa > Chordata > Mammalia > Rodentia > Cricetidae > Phodopus > Phodopus roborovskii. Next base: position 339,252 of record NW_026126014.1, on the reverse strand, counting down.
AAGACTAGAAACTGTACTAGAAAGAAATAGATGTCTCTGAAAGGTTAGCATTTAAAAGTCATAACAGTTTGAGGAACTGAAAGAAGTCCACATGAGGTAGATATTTGAATGACAAGTTGGTTATATTGAAAAATATGGCAGAGAGACTCGTAGGACCAAGACGAAGCAAGGACATACATATAATATTGAGGAGTTTGCATTTAAGCTAACAACCCTGGAGCTACTGAAAGATTTTAAATGAACATGTAAAATGGTTGAATACAACTTGTAGTGAATTGAGCAAATAGTTAAAAATTTAAACTATCTTGGAATAGAAGCAGCAAACAATTCTTAAAAGCCATTCTTATAGTTCCTCCTGAACATTGATACAAATTTGTTTTTCTACTGGAAACATCAAAATGCATGATGACAGTGGGTCACAAGAGGGGAAGATCAAATGCATTTTTAAACTTTTGACTTTTTTCTGTAGAGTGAGAATGTATTTTCATTTATTGGCTTGTAATTTCTGATAGTAAGCAAACAGACTTAAAACATGCAAGATAGATATCCTGTTCCCCCAAATATTTCACTAACAATACATTTTTAATTTTGATACATTTTATCTTTGTGTGTGTGTGTGTGTGTGTTTGTATGTGTGTGTGTACACGCGTGTCGGGTGGAGGGATATGTACATGCCACAGCACACATGTGGTAGTCAAAGGAAACTCCTAGGAATCGGTTTTCCTCTTCTGTATAATGAATTGTGGGGATCATACCCAGGTTGTCAGACTTGGTGACAAGTGCCTTTACCCACTGAGATATCTCACCAGGCCTGAAAGAATTTTAGAAAGATTTATCTTAAGGCACAATCTCAGTAGCTTCAAATGTCTCATTGACAGACAAATAAAATATTTTTGAGAATCTGTTAGGCAACTGGGAGTTTCTTTTTAAGGTAAACTTCTATTCAATATTTCCTTAGGACCAGACAGGTATGATGAGACGCTTGTTACTATACAGTAGACTTTTGACTATCAAGTGCACCACAATAGTTTGACATGTAGCCTAAACTTTCCAGTATCCTAGAGATTACAATTTAAATAACTTGGAGATGAATATCCTTGAAAAGTATATATAGCCCACTAGCTCTATCTTTAGTTTATATTCTTAGTGACATGTTACATTAAAATTTCAATATGATCTGAAAGTGATAATTCTTTGTATTATCATTTCTGTGATAGGAATGTCTTCTATACATACATTTCTCATATTGGTTGATGAATAAAGCACTATGGCCAATGAGTCAGTATGATAGGTGGGACTAGGAGACAAGGATGATTCTGTAAAGGGTAGGCAGACAGCAGTTGAGATGTAGGATGCTGGAGGAGTAACACCATGCCACACATCTGTGTAAGTCACAGCCTCGTTGCAATATATAGATTGACAGATATGGGTTAATAATTAGGAGAAAGCTAATCAATAAGAATCCCTAGTCATTGCTCAACAGCTTTATAACTAATAGGGTTTTTCTGTGTTATCTGGGGGCTGAAGCAGCAAGTTCTTGTTGGGAAAATTTTACCACAATATTTCTGAACATAAAATCAGATTCTTGTCGACTGTGTCCTTTGACTTACAGAAGCTTCTCATTTTCCCATTTATTAATTTTCAATCTCAGTGTTTTTGCTACTGGTGTTATTTTCAGGAAGCAGACTTCTGTCCCAATTCATTAAAACATACCTCCCACTTTCTCTTCTAAGAGGTTCAGTGTGGCTGGATTTATGTTGAGGTCTTTGAGCCATTGAACTTAAGTTTTGTGCATGGCGATAGACATGGGTATATATCTGCTGTCTTTTACACAACATCATCCAGTTGTTCCAGCACCATTTGTTGAAGATGCTTCTCTCCTTCCATTGTATAATTTTCGTTGTTTTGTCAAAAATCAGGTGTTCATAGGTGTGTGTGTGTGTGTGTGTGTGTGTGTGTGTGTGTGTGTGTGTGTTACTATCAGGATTTTTGATTCAATTCCATTGGTCTACCGGTCATTTTTGTGTCAATACCAAGCTGTTTTCAGGATTATTGTTCTATAGTAGGGCTTGAAGTATAGGATGCTGATACTTCCTGAAGTTCCCTTATTGTACAGGGTCATTTTGACAAAGTTGACAGGGCCAAACGGCAGCCCAGAGACTGGGAAAAAAATCTTCACCATTCCCACATCTGACAAAATATACAAAGAACTCAAGAAACTTGTCACTAAAACATCCTATTAAAATCTGGTATACAGAACTGAATAGAGAATCCTCAATAGAGGAATCCAAAATGGCTAAAAGACACATAAAAAAGTGCTCAACATCCTTAGCCCTCAGGGAAATGCAAATCAAAACAACTCTGAGATACAATATTACTACTGTCAGAATGGCTAAAATTAGAAACACCAATGACATGTTATGCTGGAGAGGATGTGGAGAAAGGGGAACACCACTAAACTGCAGGTGGGAGTGAAACTTGCACAGTCATTTTGGAGATCAGTATGGTGTTTCCTCAGCAAAATGGGAATCAGTCTACCACAGGACATAGCAACTCTGCTCTTAGGCATATACCCAAATGATCCACATCCATGCAACAAAGACATCCATTGAAGTATGTTGACAGCAAAATTATTTGTAATAGCTAGAACCTGGAAGCAACCTAGATGCCCCTCAACTGAAGAATGGATAAAGAAGATGTAGTACACCACTTACACCAATGGAATCTTGAAATTCACAGGCAAATTGATGGTACTAAAAAAAAAACTATCCTAAATGAGTTAACCCAGTCACAAAAAGAGGAACATGGTATGTAGTCAGTCAGATTTTAGACATAGATTCCAGATTCCAGAAAGATTCTCAAAGATTCCAGAAAGAGTTCCAGACAATGTCACAGAAGTCATTGAAAAGAAAGGAGGGTATAGAGAGAAGGAACTGCTTGAGATATAATGTTTAGTATGGTGTCTCACTACCTAACATAAACATGGCATTTTCATTTTCAATATTAAAATTATAAGGAATGTAAATGCCATGTTTATATTATAAAATAAAGCATAATAATAGATAACTCTTAATGAGTGGACACACTGTATAAAATGCTGAAAAAGTTCAAGTTCATGGACTTATATAAATCTAATAATAAAAAAGTTACACTGTATATATTAACAATGTTTCAAGGAGCTAGACAAAGCAATGGGAAAACAGAAACTTTTAACAATGTGCCAAAATCACAATGCTAGTGAACTCCAGTAACCATTGGTTTATCAAATTACAAAGCCCTTTATCAAATTTTTATGACTCAGTTGCCTTTTATTCTTCAAGAACATGAATTAAAGAAAGAAGCTGATTTTTAATATACATATATATTATTTTTTCTTACTTTACATATTGATCCCATTTCCCTCTCTCTCCCTCCCATCCCATCATCCCCCACGGCACAGGGAAAGTGATGCCTTCCAGGAGGGATCATCAACATGAGTCAATTCATTTGGAGTAGGGTCTATGCCCTCCCTCCTGCCTCTAGGTTAAGGGAGTATCCCTCTGTCGGGAATGTGCTTTCAAAGTCCTTTCATGCACCAGGGATATATCTTTATTCCACTGTCATAGGTCCTTGAGACTGTCCAGTCCTTCTAACAGAGACCCAAGTTCAGGGGTCTAAGTTGGTATAATGCTGGTTTTGCAGCTATCAGTGTGATGTTCATTCTTTCCCCCCTTGTTCAGGTCAGTTGTATCTGTGGGTTTCTGTAGCCTAGTTTTGACACCCATTTTGAAACTGGATTCCAGAAGTTTGGCTTAGTGTTTGGCTGTGGGTGTCTGCTTCTGTTTCCATCAGCTATTAGATGAGGGCTCTATGATGGCATATAAATTAGTTACCAATTTCATTATCAGGGAAGGGCATTTAAGGTAGCCTTTCCACTGTTGCTCACATTGTTAGTTGGGGTCATCCTTCTAGGTCTCTGAACATTTCTCTAGAGTAAGATTTCCCTTCAAACATTTAATGGCTCCCCCTATGATGGTATCTCTTATTTTGGTCTCATTTATTCATCCCCAGACTCAATCTTCCTAGTCCCACATGCTTTCCTATCCTCCCCTTCTCTTTCTCCTAGCCCCCTCTACACTCACTGCCCCACCCTCCCAATATGCTCAGGAGATCTTGTTCCTTTCTCCTTCTGTGCGGGACCTTGTATGAATCTTTTAGTATCTTCCTTGTATCCTAGTTTCTCTGTGGGAATTATAGGCTGGTGATCCTTTGCTCTATGTCTATAATCCATATATGAGTGAGTACATACCATGTTCCTCTTTTTGTAACCGGCTTACCTCATTCAGGATGGTTTCTTCAAGTTCCATCCATTTGCCTGTGAATTTCAAGATCGGTATCCACCTTTCTAACACTACTTTTATGTCATATGGTGAACATTTGCCAACTGCAGAAATTGATCCATTGACATAACTCTATTCCCCTTCAATGTCATCTTCTCCATCTTCCCCATCCTGGTAAAAGTTGTCATTGACAATCACACATGACCATTTAAACCCAGAAATGCTGTTCATTATAGTTGTTGTATTGCAGAGATTTTTTTCTGAAATGTGAATAAAAAGTAATTTATTCATAAAGTCTGAATGCCAATATTCTTTCCTTTTTATGACAAGGGACTTGGTTCCTAGGTTGTATTTTAAAGTCTTTGCCTTCATTTGAATGGCCCCAAGACTGGTAGTTCTTTAATGTAATATAGGTAGGGATTTTTTTGAATACTATAACATTAGTTTTTCCTTCTATTTCTTGTCTGCGTTTATCTTTAGAGGTTGGATGATGGTTAGTTCATATTTTGGAACTTCTCTTATTATCTTTGGGCTTTGGACATCATAGAAAACGAAAATATATGGAAAATAAATAAGTCATGCTAATTAGCTGCAGTGAATCTCTAAATATGACCATAACTCTATTTCTCTGGTCTAAGACAGCATAGTATTTATTATATATAATATATACAAATTTGAGAATTCTCTTTTGAGAGAAGGAACAGAATTTTAAGTTACAAGAAAAAATATAAAAAGTAACAGGAAAAGGCTAAGGGAGCTAACATATAGCCAAGTAGATAACTATTCTGAGACATGGCAAGACTCACTGTATTGCAGTGTTGGAGGGAGCATATGATGTTTTCATAGGCACATTTTAAATGCACCAAGAAAAATTGTTCATATTATTTTTAATGATATTGTTCCCAAAAGCCAAATTTCATAGCCTAAGAGATTTGTACTTAAAAGAAGAATGTAGTTAGCATGTTATATGAGGAAAACATCAGGTCCATAGGAGAGGAAATGAGATTCAATAGTACAAGTGACATTGAATAGAAATTTAATAATTTTACTTATGAACTAGTCTACAGGCACTTGAACTGGTGAGTGGTAAGACATATGCACTTTGTATACTTCCCAGGACTGATACACTTATAAGAGTTTATTTCAGAAAGTGAAAAATATGTAGACATATATTATAGTGTATATTTTAACTTTTCTATCTTTGTTTACCCCACTCAAGCCTTTATTGCCTTTGTTCAGTCTACTTATTACCTTGATCATCCTGTGTAATTTTGATTATTCCAAACTTTCAAATACACCAAAAACTTCTTTGAAATTAGGTCAGTTACACACTGGTAAATGCACTTACAACCATTGTCTTTGATAAGCAGGCTAATTTATTTCTTTTACAGGGCATAAATTAGGTCTCTGACCTTCAGTTATTTAATTCTAATGTAGAGCCAGAGAGTTGACTTTCTAGGCATTGTTTGTGTCTCTGGAAGAAAGACGATTATGAGGACATAAGTAGAAGGTGTTTTTGTATATATCACATAATATTTAGAATTATTTATTGATTGTATGTACTTACAACGTCAGTATTCCTGGATAAAATTAACATGTTTAAAAATGTTACTGAGCTTTTTGATAAGAAAGCAAGAGTAATTTAAACTTCATTGTCTTGAGAGTAATATTTATGGTCATCATTCCACATCCTTACCTTAGAAAGGAAAGGAGTTTAAAGTCATTTCTTCAGAATTTGAAAGGTGTATGTAGGGTTATTGTCAGTTATAACAAACAAAAGTAGTTATGGTTACAGAAAATAAGCTCAAATAGGTAAGTAGGATTTTTGTGTATGGCATTAGGGCAAATAAATATAACTGTTGATGAGTAGAAATGAAAAGATTTAAAATTGATTTTATAATTTTACTGAAACTCACTAAGAGTTAGTCATGGAACAAGGTAGAATGTTCATAATAGCAGAAAATGAAAGAGAAATAATAATTAACTTAGTTTAGACATGGCAGACTGGAAAGTAACAACAGGAATGGGAACTATACTAGTATTAGTTACTGGATTTATTGACTGGGATTTTAAACAGAGGATACAGACAATTTTAGGGAAAATTTGAACTATGTCATATCAAACCTTTTCATAGCATTTTATAAAATACTGTGGTAATTTAATAGCTTTCAATTATTGTTTTGTTGTTGGTTTTGTATTTCATTGTGTGCAATACTGAGTCATATGTTAGCATAGTTTCTTATGGATTACATAAAGCTAAATTTTTGAGTTGTGGAATCAAACAATTTCAAGCTGAGTTATAATCTTGGTGTTTATATGATGCAATCCTAACATAAGAATTCTAGGTATGTGTCTGTATTTTGAGATTTTTAAATGGAAAGGTCAAATTATTGGAAACAAAAAGGGCAGGTAACACAGAGGATATGAACTAAGTATCTTATTTGTATGTATGAAAATATTGCCGTAAAATCTACTAACTTTTTCATTTAATATATGGTGATGAAAACAAAATTATGATGTGTCCACAAACATAATAGGGATGATGTATTCATCATAAGAAATATATCCATCTACAATTTTATGTACAATCTATATCATTCAGAGGGAACCAACTTTGTCTTGTCTAAATAGTTGTGAGCAAGCAAACTTCCAAATATATCCCGTATGTAGTACTTTGTTGAAGTAGCTCTTCCAAACAAATACAGACCGAAAAGCATGTGGTCTCAAAACCAGACCAGAATCAGACAACATCTTCCTCTCCTAGTAGTTGTTAACATTTGTCAATAGCTCCATAGCTATGGGTGAGACTATGTGTCCAACTCCACTCTTTTTGCTGGCATTTCAAATGTTTGGATTTTACAGGTATTCAGTTTGAGGAATGTGTTTCTCAAAATCTTGTTTATTCTCTTTCCAGAAATGTGTATAATATAATCTGGGTTGATGACATACTATGTAAACTTAGGTTATGAATAAGGAAGAATTTTTATGCACATATACTCCACTGCATTTTAAGAAACAATTTTGAATTATAATGTGTTTAACAAGATCTGTTACAAGCAGTCAAACTACAAAAGGAGCAATTTCTAGATATGCAATATATATAGTATTTATGGCATAAACATTTAGGTTTATGATTGATAGAATGAACAAGGGAAATAATAGAAAGAGAGAAAACTAAGAATTTTATTAACAGTCTGGGCATGGGGCAGAGACAGGGGCAGATAGATATCGATATTTTAGATGTCATCCCCATCTATATAGAATTCTAGGCCAGTCAGAATTATACCATAAGATCCTGTCTCAACAAAAATAGAGATAAAAGTATGCTATCAATAAAAAACTAAAAGCTGCATAATTCCAATGCAAAGCTATCCATACCATTCATTCAGTCTAGGACAAGAGGCAGCTGAACCACTTAACCATTCAGCAGGTAGTTAAATAACACTGTGCTTATGGGTGAGGCATTGTGTTTTTTTCCTAAATGTAAGGCAGAGTAAACATTTATTTTTAAGAATTTAAATTTCAATTGAGACATTTACATAGAACCACTAGTACTTTAATCTTTTGAAAGGCTTTTTATAAGTCATTTCAAGGACTCTAAAATAATGCTTCTTTTTATAGTTTGACTGCTTGAAATTAAAAACAGAGTTGAATGTTGCCCTTCATGGTGCAGTATGAAAAAGGAACATAGATTTTCTTTCTTTCTTTGCTCTCAATAGCTATGTGACTCTTGAAACAAAAAAGTATTTGTAGTTCAGACGGATGGTTGTATTTGGCCTTCCTCTTACTTGGAAACAGCTTTCTCCTTTTCATTATTTAAATTTCAAAGTACATTGGAGTTCTACTTTCAAATTTTCATCTATCTGAGAGAAGAACTAAGCTGCATATTTAGCCAGTCACTTTTTCCCTAAGAATAATCAGTCAATATAATATTTATTCATGTATGTTATGTATCATTTTTAAGCAATTCAAAGATATATCAGTTAATAAAAAGGAGATATCTATATAGGAAAACAGGCTAGATCTTCATGATAAAAACACTTCGAAGACTGTGTGTCACATATTATAATACAGAAGTTCTCAATCTGTGCAACATGACTCATTTTGGGGTCAAACAACCCTTTTACAGGCATCCTATACAACCATCAGAAAATCTAGATAGTGATATTGCAATTCATAACAGTAGTGAAATTAAAGAAAACAAAATAAAATATCAATTACAGCAATTATATTTATTTTTCAGTTAATATTTTCTTTGCTTCCACATTTTACTTCAAGCAATAGGGGTCTCTAACCATGCATTTAAGTATTTTTTTTTTACTTATTGGTGTCATATAAATAGGTATTATTTGGATGTCATTAATCTATAATTACATAAGAAAATTATCATATCAATATATTATGCCTGGGTACAGATTATATTGTAATACACAGCATCATACTTGAAAGTACTTTGGATTTTTAAGCTTTACACTTGGTGGAGAAAACACTGAGTAATAACATTTGTAAGAATTATCAGCCCCATGAGGGTAAAATGAAATTTCTACCTTTTCTCCAAACACAATGATTAAGTGTGTGTTCTCAATTCCTTTTCTACTAGACTCATCAAAACATGCTAAAAGTCCTGTGGGAATCTTTTAGGTTTATATTCTTCCTTAGTTTTCAGGTGCCGGATCATCAAAACAGAGTCAGGGAATATTTACTAGGTATGCCTTGCTGTTGGAGATATGACAATCTTGGGGCCAAAAAGCAAATGCAAATACACTTTGAAATGGAATTTGAAAGTCAGCTAAAATGTGGCACTAATTTCACTTGCTATTCGTTGCATTTAGGGGCATCTGTTATTGAAGGGATCTTTTGACATCATACACAAAAATATCTGGGGAGAGCTGATACTAATACAGCTTCAGATTTTGAGCACATTGGTCAGAATTAAATGAAGGCTAAAACTTAGTTTACTATCTGGCTTGGAAAAGGTGGTCACTGATGTGTGTGTGTGTGTGTGTGTGTGTGTGTGTGTGTGTGTGTGTGTGTGTGTGTGTGCGCGCGCGCGCGCACTTGTGTACATTCAGTACTTCCTTTAATAATTTTATTTTTGAATGTGACTTCATTCATTTACATGGTTCTCCTTTTTTGAGACACAATTTCTCTTTAGCTTTGGCGTCTGTCCTGGAACTCACTGTGTAGACCTGGCTGGCCTCTAAATCACAGAGATTCACTTGCCTCTGCTTCCATAGTGCTGGGATTAAAGGTATGCACCAACACTGCCTGGCCTACATGGTTCTTAAAAGAGTTTATTCATGTAATTTGCCTGTTCTCTGGATACATTTTGTGTACCAAGAAGCCAATGGTTAGCAATCTCTCAATTTTCCTTTTTCTCTGGCATAATAGATTCTTGGTATAGGCCTTAGACATAGTCAATATCTTTCTGTGGTTGAAGCTAATTATCTTGCAAAGAGAAAATGTGAAAATCCATAAGGTTAAAATTTCTTCTCTCAGTTGCATATCAGCTCTCTGATCCAGGAATCTGTTACTTCTCCCATAACAGAATGTTCTTTCTAGCTGTTTGTCTCATCTTTTGAATTCTCAATTTCAGGGTATAATTTATCAAGCCTAAATGTTTTTACTAGTATTTGGCCATTACTTAATAGGTAGAAGAGGGAAAAGGCTATAAGAGATGTATGAGCTATAGGAAAAGGTTTTAGGTCCTTGACAAAGGCTAATTTCTTTCATTAGAAGATACAGCCACAAACTCTTAGGAAATAAGTAACGCATTTAATCAGAAGTAGGAAGTCATTAGAATTTCTGCCACCTGTACTTTCTTAGAATTGTTACAGTAACTGTAACATATATAATAGCATATCATTTATAATTAGAGTTTAAGCTAATGCTGTTTCTCAATTTTTTTTTATTTCCTTAGTAGATATTCTAAACTTTGAGCTAAGTATTAAAATTTCAAAAGTAATTCATTGTTTCTTGCCTTTTTCTATATAAAGTTTGACCACAAAGCTACACCTGCTCATGAAGTAATTAATAATTTTGTATTAATGATGAGCATAGTGAGTTATTGAGGACGAGGATGCATCATTGGGTATTTCTTGCTCAAAATTTAGAGTGGCATAGCACAGCTTCTCCTTGATGCAACATGTATGATTTTCTGCTTGGTCATAGTGGGGAAGCTATAGCCACTCTTAAGACTTCAGCACTGTTGTGAAGTAGTTTGTCAGGTTCATGCCAGTCAGGTACATAGACAAGATGGTGTGGGGGAGAGTGTAGCCCTCATAGATTTATATGCTATGAGTGATCCCATCTCATTAGTCCTTTGCTATGAGGGTAGTATGATGACAGATACACAGGAACAGCATGGCCTGGATGACTATGTACATGGCTAGGATTTTGAAGGTCTCAAACACGATCTGAGTCAACTTCTCATGGTTAGCCTTACAGCTTAGGGGACCTTGGTGAGCAGCATGATATGCTCCTCCAGGACTACACACAGCTTACTGTGGAAGATGTAGGGTGTTAGATCACCATTGTGTCATCTCAGTTGGTGGCATTGCTGTGTTTTAAGTCATAATTAAGAGTCATAATGCCTCTCTTGCTCTGAGCCTTGTTATCTTCCTTCTGGCCTATTCCCACCATCATACTTTGATGCAATAAGAGGCCCATGATGGAAAAGAAGATCTTTCAGGGAGCATTGTCACCAGTGAAGCCATGTTTTCATGGACTGGAGCTGTTATTTACAACCTATGAAGAGATATCATCATCCATAATGAACTGATGGGAGGTGTGAACCAAGGGTAGAAGAGCTGTGAGAACTCTGTGCTTGCAGGGTGGATGCAGAGTTCACACAGACTACCTTCTTATAAGATTTCAACAGACATAAAAATTTGATTGTATTAAATACAATGAGAATGTCACAAGAAAAAATTAAACAAAATTTACTTACTGAAATTGTAAATAGAAGTATTTTGATGATATAAATGAAATAGTGATTGCCTATATGGAATGTCTTAGTGAACACGGTAATGCAGAATATATGTCAACATCTAAAATTTTAATGTGACAAATGAGCCTGCTTTGGGCTAATTAATCTACATAATCTAGTCTATAATGGTGACCCTATTACTCACAATAAACAAAAATGTACACACCCATATATCTTCTATGTTTGGTTTTAATAATACTTAGGTTAGAGATATCGACCTCTTAAGGATAAACATAACAAAAGAGATTTTAAAGCATTTTCACCAAGCTCAAGGTACTCCTTCTTTTTATTCACAATGAAGTAAGTGATGCTAAAACTTTGAAATTTATCTTCAAGTGTTCATTGGTATTCAGTTCAAAACATTTAATCTGTAAAGTCATAGTAAAACTATCTGTTGATGGAGGTAGATATGTCTGCTTTATAGCTGTTTGGTTGACAGTTGATAAATGAATATTAAAATACAAGTAATGAAGTCTTGCATCACATGACAATAACATGGTCACCACAAGTTTGACTCATCAAATGAATTGAACAACACTGGATTTCAATGTGACATATATAATAGTCAATGTGATTATAGGGCTTTCTGCATTTCTGCATTTCATTTCATTTTTATATTCATCTCATTGATGAATTTAAGAGTTTACTTGCATTGGTTCAAAAACTACATTAAATAACACTTGTTAGTATTGTTTATTTGGAATAAATGGAAAAAGAAGGTATGTATTTTTTACTATGCACAGTGAAAAATACATAGTAAATACTAAATTAATATAACTGATATTAATATTAATGTCATTAATATTATTTAAAGTGTTCCAACAAGCATGTTATATTCATTCAATGGGAAAAAAGTTTCAAATAATTAAAACACACCCAGCTTTTAGTCAAATCAATGCTTACTGATCATGGAAAAATCCCTTAATATTCATTAGAGGGTAAGAGATTGTCACACAGAATTGCAAGTAAAAAGTTACTTTGTAAGTAGCACTTGTCTAGCCACATAGTTTTTACATGCCACATAGTTTTTACATTTCTTTGGTGGAGATTCATTCAGGAAATACCTGTACATACTTGATAATTGTCCATTCTGTTTTTAGCTTAAGTACTAATAAAAAGGAAGACAATGTTTGCATAATCAGGATGTTGACTACTGTTTTTCTTCATTCTCAGGAAACACACCGAGTTTTAGTTTAGTAGGGGAGTTCCTGAAATTCACATTTTCATTTGCTCTCCTTACTGAGGAAATTTCAAAAGAGAAACTGTTGTTCAGAAATTGACTAATGACTGCACGAATATCTCATGAGAATACCAAATTGCCCGAAGTCATTTTACAGATTGCAGATTGAGCGAGGACATTGGGTCCTATCTCACTAGTCAGAAGTTTGAGGGCATATGACAATGTTCTCCCTTTCTCTTTTGCCATGTTTTGGCCTTTGAAAGTCAGGTCACTTTGTAGGTCGTAGGAGAAATGCTTTGTATTATTTGAGTATAATCCACTGTACACAAAGAGCTAAAAAATTTAGCTCTACAAACATCCAAGACTATATATAACCCAGGTATAAGATTTTATGACAATACAACAGACATACAACAGTAACCATTAGAATAATAGAAAATTCATTAAGTAAGAAATTTCCAAAGGGATCTGATAATTTCTTGTCAAAATAACCTCAGATTGCATTCCCCTTTTATCTGGTATATTTATTGCTTTCCTTTGGTGGTGTTACTCATGGGATTCTTCTGTTAATGTTTAGAATGCATACATTTTCTGTACAGAATGGCACTTTTGGTGACTTAGTTAATTATCTTAAGGGAAATATTTTGCTACCTGTCTTAGTAACTCTTAAATTATTACAATATTCTCAATTTTATGTGGATGACACAGAAACTCTAAGCATTAGTGCAGGTTTGAACTAACCTTAGCAACCAAGAAAGCTTCATAGAACATTTTTGAAACATCTCTGAAAAACCAGGAGAGGCAATGACATTCAACAACCTTTCTCATGACTGCTTTCTAGTATCTTCTTGAGCTACCCACTAAACCTTGATATTAAAATCAAATTTCCAGTAATAAATGCCACAGCTCTGTTTCATTGTATGAAAAATTAAACAAGAAAAATGAAGGAAAGCAAACTTTAATTTTAAAAATGCTCTTTGATGAGTCTGAGCAATCCAGAAACCATTTTACACTTCCAAAATCCGAATGTGTAGAAAATGGCCACATACAGATTTGGAGAGAGTGCCTACCTAAAGCAAAGAACAATTAGCTACTTTCCATATTTTTTTTTTTTTTGCTTGATTTTTTCTTCCAGTTCTTTAAGTGATTTTCTCATATTATTTTTGAGGGACTCTTACATTTTTATGATTTTTTAAAATTCTCTTTCTTCTTCATTGGCTTTGATGTGTTCAGATCTAGTTGGGGTAGAGTCCCTAGATTCTGGTGGTGACATACCGATCTTTCTGTTGTTGGGTGTTTTCTTGTATTGCCCTTTTCCCATTGTTTCTTCAAGTTGGTGGAGATGGAGTCTCTCTCTCTACCCTGCTCTCCCTGTGTGTATAGGTGCCTCAATGTCTGGAACTCTGGATGATCAAAGCTATCTTTGAGGTCAGTCCTCAGGCAAAGGGCAGGTGATGGTGTCCAAATTCAGGTGAGTGTGGCCTCCAGGAGGTCCTGCATGGATAGGCTGGTGCAGCGTGCTCAGACCCGACCCTGAAGTTGCACGGAGGTGGGGCGTTGTTAGACCACACTCTGGCCCAATGCTCACCCAAAGCAGAAGGCCCAGATGGACAAAGTGTGGGAGGAAAGCAGGCTCTGGGGTGGTCCATCTCATATTGACATATTATATAAATAGTTTGCTATATAAATGTTCGGTTCTTGGTATCTGGAGAGCTTTCATTTACCTAAGGATATACCCTCTTGATTTAATGTTTATAACAGGAAAATAATTACATCAATTCAGCAATATATATTTTCCATATTTCTTATTTATTTATTTAATTTTATTTAACATGCCGATCCTAGATCATGCTCCCTCCCTCCATCCTTCCTCCCTCCCTCCCTCTTACACTCTCTGCCCACTCACATGCACCCTGAACATCCTCCCCTCCCATACCCCCACCCCAATTCCACATGTAGGGCATTCCCATCCAGGTGGGGGCATGTAGCCCTATCAAGTCATTTGAAGTAGGGACTAGGACTTCTCTTCTGTTTCTAGGTTAAGGCAGTATCCCTCCATGGAGGATGTGTTCACAAAGTCCTTTTGTGCACCAGGAATATATCCTAGTTCCACTGTCTGAGGTCCCTTAGAATGCTCAGTCCTTCTACCTGAGACCCATATTCAGGAGGTCTGAGTCAGTCCCATGCTGGGTTCCCAGCTATCAGACTGGGGTGGCATTAGCTCCTCCTTGTTCAGCTCAGCTGTCTCTATGTATTTCTGCAACCTGGTATTGTCCTCTCTCTCTGTATCTGGATTCTAGTTCAACTCAATGTTTAGGTATGTTTATTTTCCCTCTTATTTTTTTAAAAAAAAAATTATTTATTTTATATAACCAAGGCCATTTAAATGAAAACAAACATTTATAGACAATATTTGGGAAATTGGGCGTTGTTCTTTCCAAACTACTTCATGCTGGTAAGGGGCACTGTCATGGGGGATTCTAAGAAGATGCAAAAATCCTGGCTGTAGTCTGTAAGGCTGCTTTGTCCAGCTGTTTTGAATGTAGGATCACCTGGTACTCTGTTTCAGGCAGTCTGGCTTGATCAAACCACATTAGTCTGGAAGGAATCCACAGCTTTTTGTTTTCTGTGGAAACAAAAATAGAAATACTTTCCCCCAGTAATTTGTCCTTGAACTTAAATTTTGGAGTCAAAGCATTTTTTTATTTAATTTATTATTATGCATGTCGATCCCAGTTCCCTCCCCCCTCCATTCCTCCTTCCCTCCCTTCCTCCCTCTTCCCCTCCCTCCCTTCCTCCTTTCCTCCCTTTTACCCTCTCTGCTCTCTCACATGCACCCTAACCACCCTCCCCTCTCATCCCCCCACCCCAATTCAATATGTAGGGGAATGCCATCCAGTTGGGGTCATGTAGATCTGACAGGTCATGTGAACTAGGGACTAGGGCTTCTCTCCTGTCTCTAGGTTAAGGCAGTTATCCCTCCATGGAGGAATGTGTTAGCAAGGTCCTTTTGTGCACCAGGGATGCATCCTGGCTCCACTATCTGAGGTCCATTAGACAGCTCAGTCCTTCTGGCTGAGACCCATATTCAGGGCGTCTGAGTCAGTCCCATGCTGGCTTCCAAGCTATCAGTCTGGTGGCCTGTTAGCTCCGCCTTGTTCAGGTAAGCTGTCTCCATGTGTTTCTGCCACCTGGTCTTGTCCTCTCCATCTGCATCTCAGATCTAGTTCGACTCAGTGTTTATGTATGGGTATTTGCTCCTTTTTCCAACAGGTATTAGATGAGGGCTCCATGGATAAGTTAGTTGTTGATCTCACTATCCGGGAAGGGCATTTATGGTAACCTTTCCATGGTTGCTCAAATTGTTAGTTGGCGGCAGTCTTGTAAGTTTCTAGACCTTTCTTTAGGTTCAGTTTTCTTTTCAAACCAATAATGGTTCCCTCTTTTTGTGACGGGGTTACCTTATTTAGGATGGTTTCTTCAAGCACCATCCATTTGCCTGCGAATTTCAAGATTCCATTATTTTTTTTTTCTGCAGAGTAGTATTTCATTGTGTAGGTTTGCCATATCTTCTTTATCCATTCTTCAATTGAGGGGCATCTAGGTTGCTTCTAGGTTCTTGCTACAACAAATAGAGCTGCTATGAAAATAGTTGAGCACATGTCTTGTTGCATGGATGTGGATCATTTGTATATATGTCTAAGAGGGGGATTGCCAGTTCCTGTTGTAAACTGATTCCCATTTTCCTGAGGAGCAGCCATACTGAGCTCCAAAATGCCTGCATGAGTTTGCACTCCCACCAGCAGTGGAGGAGTGTTCCCCTTTCTCCACATCTTTTCCAGCATAAGTTGTCATTGCTGTTTCTAATTTTAGCCATTCTGGCAGGTGTAAGGTGGTATCTCCAAGTTGTTTTGATTTCCATTTCTCTGATAGCTAAGGATTTTGACTACTTTCTCAAGTGTCTTTCAGCCTTTTTGATTTCCTCTATTGAGAATTTTTTCTTCAGTTATGTACCCCATTTTTAATAGGGTTATTTGGTGTTTTGTTGACTAGTTATTTGAGTTCTTGGTATATTTTGGAGATCAGCCCTTTGTTGGATATAGGATTGGTGAAAATCTTTTCCCAGTCTGTGGGCTGCTGTTTGGTCTTGTCCACTGTGTCCTTTGCCTTACAAAAGCTTCTAAGTTTGAAGAGGTCCCATTTATTAATTGTTTCTCTCAGTGTCTGTTCTCCTGAGTTATGTTCAGGAAGCAGTGTCTTATACCAATTTTTGCAAGGATACCTCCTACTTTCTCTTCTAAGAGGTTCAGTGTGGCTGGATTGATGTTGAGGTCTTTGATCTATTTGGACTTGAGATTTGTGCATGGGGACAGACATGGGTCTGTCTGCAGTTTCTACACACCCTCATCCAATTGTGCCAGCACCATTTCTTGAAGATTCTTTCCTTGCCCCATTGTATAATTTTAGCTGTTTTGTCAAAAATTAGGTGTTCATAGGTGTGCAGGATTATATGAGGATTTTCATTTTGATTCCATTGGTATACCTGTCTATTTTTGTGCCAATACCAGGCTGTTTTCAGAACTAAAGCTCTGTAGTAGAGCTTTAAGTCAGGGATGGTGATGCCTCTTGAAGTTCTTTTATTTTACAGGGTTGTTTTGGCTATTCTGGGTCTTTTGTTTTTCCATATACAGTTGATTATTATCCTTTCATGGTCAGTGAAGAATTGTGGTGGGATTTTAATGGGGGTCGCATTGAATCTGTAGATTGCTTTTGGCAAGATTGCCATTTTTACTTTATTTAATCTAACTATCCAAGAACATGGGAAATCTTTCCATTTACTGGTATCTTCTTTAATTTCTTTCTTTAGAGCCACAATGTTCTTATTATATATGTCTTTCATTTGTTTGGTAAGCTTTACCTCGAGATACATTATGTTGTTTGTGGCTATTGTTTAAATGACATGAGATTCAAATGATAGAATGTTTAAGAGACCCAGGAATTTAGCATATTTCTTTTTTAAATTAATTTTTATTTATATCGAAAACAATCTAATTTTCCTCACCAATCCTATATCACTCACCCTCCCATATTCCCATTCACCCACCAACCCATCATCTCACCTCCCATCCACTCCTCAAGGAGAATTAGGTCTCCCATACAGGATAATCAAAATCTGTCACCTCATTTGGGGCAGGACCTAGGCCCTCCTACCATGTATCTTGCTTGAGAGAGTACCTCTCTATAAGGATTGGGCCCCCAAAGTCCATTAGTGTGCTAGGGATAAGTACAGGTTCCACTGCCAGCAACTCCATAGACAACTCAAGCACCCTCAACTGACAACCACATTTAGGGGGCCTGGTTCAGTCCTATGCTGGTACTTAGCTGTCAGACTGGGGTGCATGAGCTCCCACTTGCTCAATTCAGCTCTTTCTGTGGGTTTTAACAGCATGGCCTTGACCCTTTTGCTCATATATCCTCCTTCTCTATGAGTGGGTTCCAGGAGCTCAGATATTAGATACAGAGCAAAGGATAACCAGCCTACATTCCACAATCCCAGAGAAGCTAGGAAATAAGGAGGAATCTAAACGAGACATACATGGGAGCCCTGATAATGGCAAAAGGGACAAGGTCTCTTGGATAAATTGGGAGCAGGATGGTAGGAGGTAGGAGATAGAGAAGGAAAGAAGGGAAAGGGGTGGAGAACATGAGGGATTCGGAAAGTTGAGTTGGGGGAAGAACAGAGACAGAGAGCAGGGAGAGGGATACCTTAATAGAGGGAACTATTATGGACTTAATGAGAAATCTGGCACTAGGAAAATTTCCAGGGATCCACAAGGATAACCCCAATTAAGAATCTAAGCAATAATGGAGAGGCTACCTTAAATGTTCTTCCCCTCTAATAAGATTGATTACTACATTAAATACCATCATAGACCCTTCATCCACTAGCTGATAGAGGCAGAAGCAGAGATTCATAGCTATTTTCTTATATGTGAAAAGCATCCTTTATGTAATACTAAAAAAATGGGTTAAATAGGACCAAAATTAATTGAAAATGCAGTTTTCAAAAGCTACCAAAATATTATTACTTCATAATTTTCCTTAAATTTATAACTTGATGTTTCCAAAAAACATGTAACATCACAGCATATTGTTTAGTTGTATTGTTTTATCATCCCCATGCAAAAGGAAAAACAAATGTGTGTATGTGTGTCAGGATCCAGCTACAGTGGACAGGTACTGAGTTTTGAGGCATCTGTACTAGCATGTTGTTGGTTTTCTGATAGGATATATTCACAGCTGCAGCCACTAAGAGCACCACCTGTGAATATTTTCTATGTTCCTTTTAAAAGGGCTCTGCCCACCTCCTATTCTCCTCTTTCCCTCTTTCTATCCCCCCCTCTGTCTATTTCTTCTGTCTGTTTTCTCTCCCACCTTTCCTCTCTCTTGCTGCTCTTGTCCCTGGGGGCCAGTTTCTTCCCTTGCCTTTCCCCCTTTTTTGATTCTTTTCCCTAATTAAAAAAAAATAACCCTCGCTTGAATCCTGTCTTATGGCATCTTTCTCTCCATCACTGCTTTTCTTAAATTACAACACTGAGAGGATGTAAGGTGTAGGCGTGGGACAGAGTCAGCCAGGCCTCGATGGTCAGGAGAATCTTGAAGCCTGACTTCCTAGAAACCAGTGTTTATTCATACACAATTCAGTAAACAGGTATATATTTATGTTGTTCCATCATCTATGATATGTAGGTCATATTATTCTTGTTTTTGGACATGTATTTCACTTCATCTTGTTCATCTTTTAGTCATCATTGGTAAGCTATGATGGAACAGAATTATCATCTCCAGTCATTTTCCCTCAAGTTTTGATATTATTAATCAGCAGTTATCTTTCATAACCATTTTTACTCATCAACCCCAAAAACAATCTAGAATCTAGAATCTAGAGGCATATGACAGCCTGTTTTCAGGCTAGTACCTTTTGTGGTTACAAGGACACTAGACAAAAACAAAATGTCTAAGTTATCCCAGGCAGATTCCCATGTCCCAAGTAGTGTATTATTTACTCTTAATGGTCAGAGTGCTCAATAAAAGTCACTGGGGTAAAGCTACTGCAATCATTATTCAAATTCTGCCATAATACATATAAAATTAGTTTAAATTCTAATCCTGTCTTTCTATTGTTCCTTGGACATACAATACCACAGTGGCTCTGCATGTGCTAACATTTCTAAGAAAGGGAGGTCCTGACATCTCATTCTTTTAACATTCTTTTCACATAATTCTTTGGCCATCAGTGCTGATGGAAGTTTCTGTCCCACTGGGTCCCATATCTGTTTAGTACAAAATAAACACACAGAGGCTTATATTAATTATAATATGCTTTGCTGGTGGCTCAGGCTTCTTATTGGCTAGCTCTTTCTTAATTGTTAACCAATATCTATTAATCTGTAAATCTTCACATGGTCTTGGCTCACCTGTGATTCCTGAGCTTCTTGCTTTATCAGCAGTTACATGGTGTTTATCACACTCTCTCTCCACTCACTTCTGTGTTCCTCTTCCCAGAAATCTCCTAGTCTGGTAGCCCCACTGTTCTTCCTTCCTGGCTACATCCTGCTTGTCCACAGGCTGAAACATCTTTATTTATCAAACATTATGAGAAACATCTATTCACATCATACTGAAGGACATTCCCTACCACATCAATATGAATCTTTGGGTAGGACAAATGTAACTTCAGCTAATCTAACTTTGTTGCTATATATGCCACATAAGTGTCTGAGTGAATAGTAAGAAGAGACATGTAATTGAATCTGTGTATGGCCAACTCCTCTAGTCCACTGAATCTTGTTGAACTTTCAAAGTTTATTTTATCTTGTTCATGAGTAAGTGCTGGGGAAGATGTTTCAAGAATATTTCATACCCTCATAAAGAGACTTCTGAATTTTTTTATGTGTGTCACAACCTCCAAGGTGTAAGGAACACCTTCATGTAGATAAGGATGTCTCCCTAAAGTAGGGGGGCAGTGTGCTCAGGTCTTTCCTGGAGAATTTTAGAAGCAGTAATCCTGGGAGAAGGCACAGATGGCTCATAAGAAATGAATTTTCCATCAATTCAATATGCTCAAATTATACAAATACTGAAAGTCCCCAAAGTATGGACCATGTGGAGATGAAAACCAAAGGTGGTTCAGCTTTGCTGGATCTTTGTCAAACAGCTGTACTGGCCTAGTGACTTTTTGCTGTTACCATGTTACCAGCTGTGCCATATGTGCAAATAATTCACATATATACATTTAAATATTTTTATTATATATCATATCTTCATAAATGAAGAATATCTTTTCTTCTTTTGTTAAGAATAATTTCTATTCCTTGTTAAATTAAGTTTCTAAAAGAAAAATTAAGTTTTGCTTTTAATATATACTATACAATGACTATAATCCTTTTTCTGTGTATCCTCAGTTTTTGGTTGCTAAATAGTCCATGGACAATAAAATTTATGGATTCTATTATCATGGAACATATACATTATACTTAAATTATCTCTAGCTTAATTATAATATCTCATAATGTAAGTAATCTGTATGATATTTCATATCAGGAAATTTAAAAAGTCTTGGCATCTTCTCAATACAGATGTGATTTTTATGAATATTTTAAATTTTCAATTGGTTATATCCACAGATACATATCAGAGGAGTATTTCTATTTGTTCACTAAGTATACAGAAATCTTTAAATTTTTCTTAAAACCTACTTCAGTGACCATCAAATATAAAATGTGTGTCTCATTTCTTTCTTCCATTCTTTAACTTTTATTTATTGAATTACTGATTATAGTTTTTCACAACTTCATTTGTTTCCTATTTACTATTTTTCCAGTATTTAGGGGAATACTAGCTTCACGAAATAAGGTCAAAATCAGAATGCTCTTAGATATGATTTTTACACTTAGTACTTAAAATAGCACCTGGCACATACTCAAACTCTAACAAGTTTTAATTGAGCTTAGAGAAATTCTTACTTTTTTTTTGTGGTTTTAGCACTTTAAATCATAATGTTGTTTGCATAATATTTATTGATTATTAAAGTTTAGTGTATATCATAAATTGTTCAGAGTTATCTCTTTGTGAGCAGTTTTTATTTATTTATTATTTTACATGTCGATCACAGTTCCCTCTATCTCACTCTGTCCCTCCCTTTTACCCTCTCTGCCCCCTCACATGTACCCTCACCACCATCTCCTCCCATCCCTACACCCCAAATCCACATGTAGGGCAATGCCATCTAGGTGGGGTCATATAATCTGTCAAGTCATTTGAAGTAGGGACTAGGACTTCTCTCTTGTCTCTAGGTAAAGGCAGTGTCCACAAGGTCGTTTTTGTGCACCAGGAATACAACTAGGTTCCAGTGTCTGAGGTCCCTTAGACTGCTTAAGCCTTCTAGCTGAGACCCATAGTCAGGGGGTCTGAGTCAGCCCCATGCTGGATTCCCAGCGATCAGTCTGGAGGCCCGTTAGCTCCTTCTTGTTTAGGTCAGCTGTCTCTATGTGTTTCTGCAACCTGGTCTTGTCCTCTCCATCTGCATCTGGATTTTAGTTCCACTCAGTGTTAATTATGGGTGTTTGCTTCTGTTTCCAACAGGTACTAGATGAGGGCTCCATGATGGTGGATAAGTTAGTTGTTGATCTCACTATCCGGGAAGGAAATTTATGGTAGCATTTCCACGGTTGCTCAAATTGTTAGTTGGCAGCAGTCTTGTAGGTCTCTAGACCTTTCTTTAGGTTCTGTTTTCTCTTCAAACAAATAATTGCTCCCTCTTTTATGTGCGTTTCTCTCTCTCTCTCTCTCTCTCTCTCTCTCTCTCTCTCTCTCTGTCTCTCTCGATCGCTCTCTCTCTCCTCTGTTCTATTCCTACCCTGACTCAATCTTCCTACTTGGCCCCCCACTTCCCATGTGCTCTTGGGGATTTTTTCCTTCCCCCTTCTGTGAGGGCCTTTATATGAATCTTTTAGAATACACCTTGTATCCTAGTTCCTCTAGTGGTGTGAATTATAGGCTGGTGATACTTTGATCTATGGCCTAAAATCCATATATGAGCAAGTACATACCATGTTTCTCTTTTCGTGACTGGGTTACCTCATTCAGGATGGTTTCTTTAAGTGCCATCAACTTGCCTGCAAATTTCAAGATTCCATTATTTTTTTCTGCAGAGTAGTATTCCATTGTGTAGATGTGCCACATCTTCTGTATCCATTCTTTAGTTGAGGGGCTGTTAGGTTGCTTCCTGGTTCTTGATATTACAAATAATGCTGTTATGAATGTCTTTGACTGTATGTCTTTGTTGCATGGATGTGGATCATTTGGGTATATGCCTAAGAGAGGGATTGAAGGGTCCTGTGATAAACTAATACCCATTTTCCTGAGGAACCACCATACTGATCTCCAATATGCCTGTATGAGTTTGCACTCCCACCAGCAGTGGAGGAGTATTCCCCTTTCTCCACATTCTCTGCAGCATAAGTTGTCATTGGTGTTTCTAATTTTAGCCATTCTGGCATGAGTAAGATGGTATCTCCAAGTTGTTTTGATTTGCATTTCTCTGATAGCTAAGGATGTTGATCACTTTCTTAAGTGTTTTTCAGCCTTTTTGATTTCCTCTATTGATAATTCTTTCTTCAGTTCTGTACCTCATTTTTAGTAGGGTTATTTAGTGTTTTGTTGACTAGTTTCTTGAGTTATTGGTATATTTTGGAGATCAACCCTTTATCACATGTAGGGTTGTTGAAATTCTTTTCCCAGTCTGTGGGCTGCCGTTTGGTCTTGTCCACTGTGTCCTTTGCCTTACAGAAGCTTCTAAGTTTGAGGAGGTTCTGTTTATTAATTGTTGATTTCAGTGTCTGTTCTCATGGAGTTATGTTCAGGAAGTAGTCTCCTATAACAATTTTTTCAAGGGTAACTCCTACTTTCTCTTCTAAGAGGTTCAGTGTGGCTAGATTGATGTTGAGGTCTTTGATCTATTTGGTCTTGAGTTTTGTGCATGGTGATAGACATGGGTCTATCTGCAGCCTTCTACACACTATCATCCAATTGTGACAACACTATTTGTTGAAGATGCTTTCCTTGCCCCATTGTATACTTTTAGCTGTTTTGATGAAAATCAGGTTTTCATAGGTGTGTGCGTTTATATCAGGATTTCTGATTCGATTCCTTTGTTCTACATGTCAATTTTTGTGCCAATACCAGGCTGTTTTCAAAACTTATTAGACTGTGTATTACATTAATTTCCTATTGCAATTTAAACAATTGCTGAATCTCTATAAAATGATGCAATCAACAATGTACTAATTTGCTGTCCTTGGAGGTCCTCAGACATATACAGTTTATTTTTTGTTTGTTGTATGTACATATAATATTCAGAAGGGAACAATTTTTATGTGAACAATAAATTAATGCTTCAAATAAAAGATGGAAAAGCAATAGAGAGGGTCAAGAATGAAGAAAGAGAATCAACAGTATGTGAATGAGGAAATTCAAGAGGTATCAAGCTGGCTATTTGGTTATTTAACCAGTTCCCTTTCTTTGTTTTAGAGTAGGAATGGCCCTGATTTGAAAATCAGAAGATTTTAGTAGTTATTTTTTTTTTAATTCTTCTTTCATACATTACATCCTGGCAATAGTTTCCACTCGTTCCATACCTCCTTGTATGTCTTCACTTCCTACCTCCCCATATCCATTCCTCCTCAGTTTCCTTTCAGAAAAGAGCAGAACTTCCAGGGTTTCCAACCAAACACAGCATACAAAGATGCAATAAAACTAGGCAAAAAAACTCATATCAAGGATGGACTAGGCAACCTAGGAGGAAGAAATGGGTCCTAAGAGTATGCAAAATAACCAGAGACACCTCCACTCACACTTTTAGGAGTCCCACAACAGTACCCAGCTATACACCATAACATCTATGAAGTGGACCTAGGTTACACACACATAAGGTTCATGATTGTCACTTTCAGTCTGTGTTACCCACTATGAGCTTTGATTAGTTGATTCAGTGGGCCATGTTCTCATGTTCTCAACTCCTTTGGCACCTAGATATACATGTATTTGTATTTATATTTGTGTACACCTGCATGGATATGGTCCACTAGTTCTTATGGCAGCTAGATGAGAGCATGAGAGCATTGGATTCCCTGGAACTGGAGTTACAGATGGTTGTGAGTCACAATATTGGTGCTAGAACTGTGGGTCTTCTACAAGAGTAGGCAGTGCTCTTAACCAGAAAATCCTCTCTAGCCTCATGTACTAGTTGTAATCTTAATTATGCCTCATACTAATTGTGTAACTCTGACCAAGTGACTTAATCTCTCAGGCTTGTTTCCAAAACTTTAAAAAAGGGAACCATAGTAAATTCATGTACTATTGGTTATATGGAATAATGTATATGTGAGTTTGGAGAAAAAATTCATTTTATATTAACCATAGAATTTAATATTAGTTGTTCCAGCATATTATGTAACATTTCTAGGTCTCAGTGAAAGTGTATGATGTTTATTTGAGTCACTGTGAAAGGTGATTTATAAAATTATCTCAAATGGTGCACAGTACATAAAATTTCAGTGACTGTTGATTGATGATGGATTTTTCATCCTTTTAAAGTATCTCTTATTCTTCTCTGTATGTATATCTTTGTGTGTTTGTGTGGACTTTTATGTGCATCTATAAAACATAAGTTGTGTATGAAAATGATCTAACTCAGACCCAGAAAGACTAACATCATGTGTTTTCTCTTAATTGTGGATTTTTACTGTGAATTTTTATGTGTTTATTTCACTTAGACTACCCATAAGGTCCAGGAAAAGTTTTAAGGGACTGTGGGGAGGAATTTTTAAAGGAAGGAAGCTAGAGGATAGAATCTAATAGTGTGAAGGATTTAAGGGAACTAATGGAACAGGAAGAGTTAAATTGTGGTAGGGGGAGGACAGAGTAAGAGAGGGACTATGGGGAGGTGTAAATAACACTGAAGACTTTTCGAAAAAGTCATATGTTAGTCTACTAATTTAGAAGCTTCCGAACACACACACACACATACACACACAGAGAGAGAGACTTAAGATGGAGTCTTAATAAGACAATAATGCTCCTACTAGACACAGGAGACAAATAAATATAAATCCCTATGCCAGAAAAAAATGGGTTATTTCTTTTTTAAGTTCTTGGCCAATAGGATGCCGCAGGTCCCCAGATAATACACGAAATTGTCAACTCTTGATTACCTGCTAGAACTTGAAGATGGAATATACTTTAGTCACAGAACAGAGAAATTTCCAGAGAGGAATTTACCTGGCAGCTTCTTCCCTACTTTCTAATTTTCATAGTGCTGGAAGGTGAATTCTACCAGATGAGAAAGGTAGTCATCAGTGTTAGCCAGCTGTGAACCCAGTGAACTACAATAATGATTGAACTGGCAATTCATGTTCACTTGTACAACAGTGTTATGAGCATTATGGTAATAATAAAACACTCATTGAGTTAATTTAAATTCTGATATGCAAGATGAAACCCATATCTGATACCAACTTTTGGGACAAAATCCTATGCCTTCACAAGTCATAGCCTTTGGGGGGGGGAACTACTGCTATTCTGCTAAATGGACATAGAATTATACTAATTCACATTAACTTATCATTATAGTCATAGATTTATGTATCAATCAACAATCATCAGAGAAGCTTCTGTTTGCAGTAGATGGTGGTTAATATAGATATCCACAATTGGCCAATGGGCAGAGAACAGATGGCTATAGAATGTCCAGCACAGAACAGTAAGTTTATATTCCATACCCTCCTCCTTAGGGTCAGGGATCATTGTGGATGAGATGGGAGAAAGAGTGTAAGAGCCAGAGGGGATGGATGACTACAAGGAAACAGTATCTGTTGGACACAACAGGTCAGCTACATACATGAACTCACAGCATTGTGATCTAATGCAGAAGCACTGTGTAGTCCCCAGCCAGACCAAATCTCAGTATAGCAGGGGGAGTTGATCATCTATCCCTAACCATGGAGCTATTAGCAATTGCAAGCAGCTGAGAACTGCAGTATCTATTTTCTCTAATAAGAGTGTAGCACCTGGTAAGTCAACATCCTCAATGAAAGACCACACATTTGAGAATATTTGGGCAGAGAAAATTGTTCCTTTCATTCTATTTTATATTTTTGGTTCTCTAGACAGGGTTTCTCTGTGTGGTCCTGGTTGTCGTGTAACTCACTTTGTACATCATGCTGGCCTTGAACTCAGAGTTATGCCTTCCCATATCTCCCAAGTTCTGGGATTAAGGGTGCGCACAACTACCACCAAGTGCAAATTGTTCCTGAATTGTATAAAATAAAAGGAAGGACACTCAGTTGGGTGGATGGTGCAGTGGGTCTGGGAAGGGTTAGGGAATTAGGGTTGAATATGATCAAAAACATACTCAAATAACTAATAAAATACAAAAATACTTTTTTGGTTTATGAACAAAAGAATGAATGCCAGTGTTTGCATTATAAGTACTTACTTATTTATATGATAGATGTACAGGATTAGTAAAACAAGTGTACTGATTTTTCTAATAATTGACTTAGAGCTTTGTGTTTCATTATATGCTCTAAGATATGCAGTTGAGCTAAAGAAAAGTAAATTAACTCCACTTTGATTCTGAGAAAAAGCACAGTAATGTTATTCTTCCCACATCACGATATTCTGTAGCTGTTAAAATTATAAAATTAATGGTTGAGTCCTGAAGGCAGTTTCTGTTCTGCCTGGTCCCTCTGTTTCCACTCAGCTACCTCACTTCCTGTCTGTCTCTATGGTTAGCTAGGGGCAAGCTCCATTCTCTGACCTTCAGACAGGTTTTATTTGTACAAGCAAGATATCTTCACAGGGTATACTTTGCAAGTATAAACTAGTTGCAAAACACTTAATAAGAAGATAAAAAGAGTCAGATTTCATCTTACTCAACTTTGAAAATTGGACAGATAATACAATAAAGGCCAATGACAATCAGAACAACTGAAGTACTTATTCAGCATTAGAGTCAAAGAAAGTAGAGTAGGTGAAATTTTGGAATAAAAAGGTTCATTTAGAGTGTGGAATATCAGGGACTGGAGGTTGAAGAGCTTTAAAATCATATGCGGACATTAAAAGACTACAAATACAAACTGTCTTTGAAGAGCTGTGGCTGCTCACCCTACCAAAACTCCCAGAGTGAAGGCAGAGGTTTGGAGAAGCTACCTCCTCTTTAATCACCATCTCATTATTCCTATTGATCCCTCACCTCATATTGTTTGGGTTCACAATTGATAGCTATGTGCAGAGGCACTGTATAGAGTGTTCTCATCTGAATGAAAACCAGGAGTGTGCTATTAAACATCTAATGACTGTATCTCCCAAACCCAGCCCTGATTTTCCAATTTCTGTTTCTGGAATATTACAACTACAGCTGATGAAAAACACAAATGGTTTAACTGTTTACATGAAAGAAGATTCGAAACACAATGACCACCTCTTGTGGTTTGGTAGAAACCTGCTCCACCATACCACTCATGATGTGGTACCAAAACTAAGGCTTCTGTAATAGGTTATATATTTTTATGTGGATTAGATGTGATAGAAAAGAGTGATTTTTTTATAGGAAGCCCAGCTGAAACATACTCAGTACCACTATGGAAACATAACTTTATGGCAAATGTATGTCATCATATTCCCCCTGGTATTTGTATAATATATATATATATATATATATATATATATATATATATATAAGCCATAAATGCTTAATTTTTAATATCTTCTTAGGATTTGGCACCTTTCATTGTGGCCTTCCATTTTAACCTGCTGTAGATCATTTTTGAAATACCCAAATCTACTCTTTTAGAAAAGGAGTTTTAAGGTTATAATTCTGTGTATCCACTGAGAGCATTCAGCTAAATTGGCCACTCATTTCAGTCTAAACATTAAGAGAAACAGATTCAATGTTCAAAGGCAGCTGTCATTCAGCAAGTGCCTATTTTCTCCTGGATAGTAGTCTAATTACTAGTCAATGCATGAGTTAAGATGCAGCTTCTCAATTCGGTGCACTCATTTTCTCCTACAAATTCAGTAACAAGACTCATACAACTAGAAGAAATATGGAATTAAAGTTCAAATTATGTTGTTAAGGTGTGTCCTAATAAAATCTGGGTATCAGCATTATTTGTAATAGCAAGAAATTGGGAACAACCTGGATGCCCCTCAACTGAAGAATGGATAAAGAAGATGTGGCACATTTACACAATGGAATACAATTCTGCGTGTTTAGTGTCTGTGTGTGTGGACAGTGGAATGTTGAAATTCTCAGGCAAATGGATGGAACTTGAAGAAACCAACCTGAATTAGGTAACCCAGTCACAAAAAGAGGAACAAGGTATGTACTCAGTCATATATGGATTTTAGAAGTAGAGCAAAGATCACCAGCCTATAATTCCCACTGCCAGAGAAACTAGTATACAAGGAGGAATCTAAGAGATTCATACAAGGTCACTCACAGAAGAGGAAAGGAACAAGATTTCCTGAGCATATTGGGAGTTGGGGGGCAGTGAGTGGAGAGGGAGTTAGGAGAAAGAGTTGAGGAGCAGAGCAGAACAAGTGGGACCAGGAAGATTGAGTCAGGGGAGGAATAGATGAGAGAGAAAAAAAGAGATATTAAAATAGAGGGAGCCATTATAGGTTTGAAGAGAGAACCGATTCCAGAGAAATGTATAGAGAACTACAAGACTGACCCAACTAACAATTTGAGCAACTGTGGAAAGGCTATCATAAATGCCCTTCCCTGATAATGAGATTGATGACTAACTTATTCACCATCATAGAGCCTTCATCTAGTAGATGATGGAAGCAGAAGCAGACACCCACAGCTAAACACTGAACTGAACTGGAATCTGCAGAGAGAGGTCAAGACCAGGCTACAGAAACCCACAGAGACAGCTGACTAGAACAAGGAGGAGCTAATGGGCCCCCAGACTTATAGCTGGGAATCCAGCATTGGACTTACTCAGACAGACCCCCTGAGCATGGGTCTTAGTTAGAAGGCCTGGGCAGTCTAAGGTACCTCTGACAATGAGTCCAGGATGTATTCCTGGTGCACAAAAGGACTTTGAGAGCACATTCCCCATGGAGGGATACTCTCTTAACCTAGAGGAAGGAGGGATGGCCTAGTCCCTACTCCAAATGACTTGACAGATTTTGTTGGCCCCTGCTAGAAGACACTACCCTCCCTGTGGAGTGGGATGAGATGGGCTAGGAGTACGGTCAGGGGGCATGAGAGGGAGGGAGGGAAGGAGGGAGAGGGGACTGGGATTGATATGTAAAATAAGAAAAAATAAAACATATAAAAATATCTGTGTATACAAATAGAGAAAAGACCATCAGTAGGCCAGAGAAAGAGAGAGAGTGTGGGGAAAAAACACCTTAGTATCACATCAATTTTGGATTTTCACTCTACAGAAAACAAATTACTGTGTGAAAGGCTGCTGTCTGTAGTGTTTGTTTTTAAAACTAGCATATGAATATAGATACCATAGCCAAGTGTTCACAGCATCAACTAGGTAGAGTTTATTCAATTGTAAGTGACTATAAACCTAAAATATCATTGGTTTTACTGGTGTAGTTACTAATTTATTGCAAAAGTGTTTATTATAAAACATACACATTTAGTTAATTATTTGAATTTCAGACTCCTGTTTCTTTCCATATATCACAATGTTATATTGTGTATGTCGCCCTTGTATTGCAGCACATGTAATTGACAACAGAAGATCATTAAGGACTAGAAATAGAGAAGGCTTATCTGTCTTCTCATAATTAATTTTAGTATATGTGATAGAAAAAATAATGTCATAGTGCCACAAACTAAGAGACAAGTTATTTTCCCACCTGTTTCTTTAACCTGTATAGAGTTGTAGAGGAGAAACTAGATGACTGCAGTTTTTTTAGGATAATATAAAATTGAAAACATTTAACCTTAACTGGTTAATCTGGTTAATAAATATTTCATTTGGTAATAAGGACATTATCTTCATAATTATGAAAGAAAGTATCAATGTGGAAGAACAGGTATTATGGATGTGACAGCTGGTACATGTAACTAACCAGGGAGCTCAATTAACTGAGCAGTTTATTGAAGGTTTCACAAATAACAGTTATAATATTCCTTGATCTTTTTCAAATTAATAAATGTCCTGATTTACCATAAAAGAAGAGGAATATAATGAAATGACATTGATTTACTAATTATATATTTATTCATTTAACTAGAAATTTTAACAGCAATGTTTGTACACAAGGCCATGCACTAGAATTGAGAGTATGAAAGAAACTGTTACACTCTTATGGAATTTACATCCTAAAAAGAAGAAACAGAAGAAAACTACAATACAACTTAAATACATACTCTATATAATCCCTATTAACAAATATAAAGCTTGGGAACATTGTTCCAACATGTTTGTCTTAATGGTAGTACTTAGTGGTAATATTATATTGTAATGTAGGTTTATTTGAGTGGAGACACAAAGACTGTTTTGGAGAGATTGCTTCTAAGCTTGAGAATCTTAAAGAAGTTCATGTGTGTATACACATATGCAAACAAAAATGTCCTTATTCACCCTCACAATGGAACTATGTTTACCAGTTCTTGAAACTGTGATCCTTCAGAGGAAAACAAGGTGAGGGATGTTGAAAAAAATACACTTCATAAATATACCAGGTATGAAATGTGGATTTCTACTCTACTCATATCACCTGTCATACGTTTATGAAATATAAAAATATCTTTTTATTCACTTAAAGAAAAAGCTTTCTTTTTATTTTATTCTGGAAAAAAATATGGGGGATACCTACCAGAGTTTTATGTTGAGAAAAGCAAGCTTTAGAATGAGACTGGGATGAAAACACATCTTGAATCTCACACCTATATTTGTTACTTTTCTTGGCAAAATACTTGACAGATGACTTGAGGCTAAGGGGGTTTATTATGTCTTACAGTTTGAGGATCCAGTCCATCATTAAAAGGAAGACAGAACAACAGGAGTTTCAGGTACTCATTACATTGAGTTCAAAGTCAGGGGTAAGTGAGAATGAATGCTTATGTGCGGCTCCTTTTCTAAAGAAATATATTTTTATTGTTTTTAAAATTTTATGTGAATGTGTGTGAGACAGAGTGAATGCCAAATGAGTGCAGGTGCCCCCAAAGATTAGAACAGTGTGTCAGGTCTCCTAGAGCTCAAGTTACAGGTAGTTGTGAATTGCCTGATGTGGGTGTTGAGACTCAAGCTTCAGTGCTCTCTAAGATCAGCAAGTATATTTTAATGAAGAAAACACATCTCCAATTCTCTTTTCTATGTTTAATAATGTAAATTTTCAAAAAAATTATAAAACTTCAAATTCAATATATTTGTTATTTACACTTATTTACTTATTGCGTATGTATGTGTGCATAGGAACATGCAGGCATATATTTATATATGCACCAACTCTATTTTGTAGGCAAGAGGACCAAGTATTGGAAGATGATTCTCACCTCTGATGGGTTCCTGGGGACTGACCTCAGTCAGCAGAGCTGGGAGAAAGTGCACTAACCCACTAAGTCATTTAAAAAAAAAATTATACAAAAGGCTGAGATCATATCTCAATGGAAGAATATATGGGTAATATGCATTGAGATCAATACACAGAAATACAAATAAATAAATGTGTAAAATTTAAAAGTGTGTTTCTCTAAGCAACAGATTGTGTCATGTAACTACGTGATACATTTTGTATTTAAAGTTCTTCTTTGAAGGCAAAGGCAATGATTTATGATTTTATTCATCATTAAGTACTCTTTCTTGATGCCATATAAGTGTACAGAATAAAGCACACAGATTTTTGCCCCCAAAGCTACAATAAACTTGTTAGTTAAACAAACAAATCAAAAACAAACAAACAAAATATAAAGAGTTATTTTTTTTCCAAGTTTTTTTTTTTTTTTGCGCTAGGAGCTTAACTCTCAAGATATCCATGCTGGGAATTAGAGGCTTTGCAAAGATTGAATCAAGTGAGGGGTCCTTAGGTCATTGCTGCCCTGAGAATGCATTAAATAATTTCCCTTGTTATCCTAATCTTTCCTGAGAACAGATTGTCAAAAGAATAAGACTAATCCTTGAATCGCCAATTTCCTTTCCTCCTGTTTCCTGATATAGCCACTTCCTCCTTTATATGACTCAATCATTGTTATAGGAGCCCTTGTCAGAGCATCCATTGTTTTAATTTTCAGCCTCTCAAATGATGAGCTAAATCTATTATTTAAAATGTAATTCCATCTCAGTACTTTATTAGAGTTACTTAAATTAACAGCATAGGAAGAGCGAAAAAACATCAATGTCATACAAGCCAAATACAATCCCTTATAATATTGAACCTTCTCAAGTTTCTAAACCACACAATTACTACAATATTTAGGTAGCATTATAAAAATTGAGAAGGGATGAGTCTACAGAAGACTACAGAATGACTTTTGTTTGATAGATTCATAATATTTTAATATCTAGGGAGAACACAGTATGGATTTTACATTATAAAAACAATAGACATGATAGCATAAGGATTGGACTTATTATTTTTTGTTTATATGTCAGCAAGAATAAATTTCTGATCACAGTAGAAAAATACTAGGGAATAAAGTCTGATAGATCATTCAGGTGCCAGATTATGAAGAATTTTAAGATGGAAGTAGTTTATCACCATTAGTCTTGGTTTCCCACTAGAATTTGATGGTTACACTCACTGCCCAAGACACCATACACTTTGGTCACAGGATATGAAGAAATAAAGTTGGCATTGACAAGGAAGCTTCCCTGATGGTTAGCTTTCATAGTACCAGAAGGTACTATATAGGCTATTAGGGTGGAGGAGTTATCAGTAGTCTTCCCTAGTTGTGGACCCTACAGGCTATAATAAGGAACTAGTTTCTATGAAAAGTATGCTATTGGAACTGAATTTATAAACTTGAATCATCTTATACTCATCTTGTAGGAATGGGACTAACCTGTAATTTTGGCAGAAGATAGGAGTACATCTTCCCCATCTTTCCTTCCCAGTTGGAATTTCTGTATCAGCCATAAAACTGAGTACAAATTAATCCTCCTTTGTTCTTGTTTTGTACCCTTCTCCCCTTCAACACCTGTGTGTGTGTATACATATATACATATATTCTTACACACCTCAATTTCCATTATGACTTGATCATAAGGTAGACGGAAGCCTACAGTAATCATTAATTTACATTAATTTAGTAGTGTATGGGCACACATCATACAGCTATTATTTACATACTCATGCTCTTTGTTTTGGAGAAGGAGCTGCCCCACGTGAAACACTGCCCGTTATCTTACCAGCATCACTATTATCTGTGTCTGTATCAACTTTATTATCATCTCTATCAACATCTATCACTCTCTATCTCTATTTTCATCTCTTTCCATCTCTGGACATGTTCCATGAAAATATAGTAAATGAACATTAAAGATGTTACTTTCAGGCAGAAATGGATAAGAAATGTACATTCCTTGCCATAGTATCTTTTCCATTGTATGATGAAAGGAATATGATTCAACCAATATACAAAACTCCAAGTTTTCATAACATGGCAGAGCTATCAAGGGTGGGGTAATGGTGTCTTAATCATCTTAATGATCTACAGGGAGGCTGTTTATCAAGAACTACACTGTCTACTCTCTCAGCCTAGATACAATGTGGATGGCTTAGGTCCTGCTCCAAAAGATATGACAGATTTTTTCCCTTTTTACATTTAAATTTTTAACAAGGTAGTTGTACATGTCAATCCCAGTTCCCTCACCCTCCCATCTTCCCCTATTATCTCCACCAAACCCCAGCCCATTCCCTATCTGCTCCTCAGGGATGGTGAGGCCTTCCATGGAGAGTCTTCAAAGTGTCATTTCATTTGAGGCAGGGCCTAGGCCCTTCCCTATGTGTCTAGTCTCAGAAAGATTCTTTCTATATAGAATGGGCTCCCAAAGTCCATTCCTATACTAGGGATGAATACTGATCCATTACTAGAGTCCCAGTAGGCGTTCAGTCCTCCTAACACTCATATTCAGGGTGTCTTGCTGATTAGTTATCAGACTGGGGTCCATGAGTTCCCCCTTGTTCAGGTCAGCAGTCTCTGTTGGTTTATCCAGCCTTGTCTTGACCCCTTTGCTCATTACTTCTCCTTCTCTGTTATTGGATTAAAGGAGTTTGGCTAGTGTTTAGCTGTGGGTATCTGCTTCTGCTTCTGTGAGCTACTAGATGAAGGCTCTAGGATGGCATATCAAATAGTCATCAATCTCATCTTGGAAGGGCACTAAGGGTAACCTCTCCACTATTGCTTAGATTGTTTGTTGGTTTCATTCTTTTAGATCTCTGGACATTCCCTAGTGTCAGATTTCTCCTTAAATCTATAATGCCTCCCTTTATTATAGTATCTCTTTCGTGTTCTCCTATATTCTTTCCCTGTCTCAATCTTTCTGTTCCCTCATGCCCAGCTCTCCTCTCCTCTTCTCCCATTCTATTTCCCCTAACTCCCTCTTGCCTCCATATATGCTCCTAATTTGCTCAGGAAAATTTGTTTCTTTCCCCTTCTTCAGGGGACCATGTATGTCTCACTTACAGTCTTCCTTGTTGCCTAGCTTTTCTGGCATTGTGTATTGTAGGATGCTAATCCTTTGCTGTATTCTAAATTCCAAATAAGAGTGAGTACATACCATGTTTGTCTTTTTGTGCCTGGGTTACCTCACTCAGGATATGACAGATTTTGATGATCCCTCATGTGAGGCCTCACTTTTCCTGAGTGGATGGGGGTGAGATTAGGGACTGGTGGGGGGTAATGGGAGGATGGGAGGCAGAGGGAACTGAGATTAGTATGTAAAATAATATTGTCTTTAATTTAAATAAAAATAATTTAAAAAGAACTATATTGTCAGTTGGGCATGGAAATTTGCTGCAATCTCAAGGAGGATCACCTGTTCAAGGCCAGCTAGAGATAATGACAGACATAAACATGAAATAAACTACCATAAACAACTAAAATCTTTACTTGCTATAGAAGTTCACATTGCTCAGTCCAAATGTCCAGAGACCTACAGGACTGACACCAAGTAACAATTATTGCAACAGTGGAAAGGCTACCATAAATGCCCTTCCCTGATAATGAGATTGATGATTAACTTATCCACCATCATAGAGCCCTCATCTAGTAGCTGATGGAATCAGAAGCAGACACTCACAGCTAAACACTGAGCTGAACTGGAATCCAGATGCGAGAGTACTTTGAGGTCAGCAGAAAATTCCACAATCTGTTAGAACATAAATAAAGTATTGAGAATCCATTTGATACTTAGAATTTGGCTAGAAACTTCTCATAAAGACCTATGCTTACTTTCTAACACAGTATACCTATATCATGAATCATTGTTGATTATATACATATATTCATTTGTACATATATGCATATCTAAAACATCCTGCAATCTATTTTTCTGAGAGCTGCGTAATAGACAAGGAAGTTAAAATATTCTACTGGCTTACATGTTGCACAGTAATCAAATGAACTTGAGTGTTTATTTTAGTCATTATTAGTTGTTAATTTTTAATACTTCTTTTAATTTTGTACTTTTAATTTAATACTTCTTTTATTTTTGAGATCATAATGTAATGACTTAATTTTCCCTTTCCATTTCTCTCTCCAAACCCTCCCATATATTACTCCCCACCTTCCTTCAAATTCATGGTTTCTATTTTCACTAATTGTTTTTGCATGCATATATTATATAATATATACAAATATTACTAAATATAACCTGCTTACTCGATATATTACTTATATATCTTTAGCAATGTCCACCTGGCACTAGACAACCAATTGGTATGTTTTTCTTGGAGAAGGTCATATTCTCAGCTGCCAGCTTTCCAGTTGCCTATATATAGGTCTTTGTGTAGGGTTGAGGCCTTATAGGGATTTTTCCCTGTCAGCTTTGGAATGCCTATTGGTGTCATCCTTGTTCAGTTCCTACTTTGACATGCATATCGGTAATATTTTATGAATGTAATTTATTAATATAAACATTTATTTATGTATGGGTATTTTCCTACATACATGTCTACACAGCAATTCAGTGCCTAGTGCCCAAGGAGATCAAAAGACATTGTCAATTCTCCTGGAGCTGGAGTTACAGATGGTTATGGACTGACATGTAGGTTCTGGGATTTAAACCCTTGTCCCTTGGAAAAGGAGCCAATCCTCTTAACTTCAGTGCCATTTCTCTAGTTCTCTAACCAGTATTGAATAATAATTGAGAATTATATTGTGGGAGGTGAGAAATTAGGTAAGTAGTAGAACATTTGCCTAGAGAGTGTAAGGCCCTGGGTTTGGCCCACAGCTCAGAAGACAGAGATAGAAAGAGAAATAGACAGACAGACAGAGACAGAGACAGAGAGAAACTGAAATCAATGACTGATAAATAGCAGCACTATTAGAAATGTATGCTACGAAAAGATTTTAGATCTAGGTCTACATGATGTCCTTTTTATTAAATAGTGAACAAGACACAAAGTATTCAACTTAGAAATGGTTACCATATAACTCATCTCTAGGATATGTGGCTTATAATCAGAAATCTCACTTTTTTTCATTCCTCATTCCTCTGATCTATTTAAA
Organism: Phodopus roborovskii; assembly: GCF_943737965.1. Lineage (NCBI taxonomy): Eukaryota > Metazoa > Chordata > Mammalia > Rodentia > Cricetidae > Phodopus > Phodopus roborovskii. Next base: position 301,993 of record NW_026126014.1, on the reverse strand, counting down.
TTTATTCTGGGAAAATACATGTTTCCTTTCACCTCGGGAGAATAACGAAAGAATCTTACATACATTGTCTTGTTACCCTTAAGCAACACGAGTCCCATTTAAGCAATTAACGTATCTATAGCGACATATATACATACATACATACATACATACATACATATATATATATATATATATATATACTGCCAACTTTATCCATAATTTTTCATTTCATCAGTTTTACAATATAACTTGAAGTGGGAACAGATTTTCTCTATCTTAAATTTTCATTTTCCTCCTCTATCTTGTTAGTTTTGTATTTAGTGCTTCATCATGCCAATAGAAAGGTAGAAGAGAACAGGAAAGGAAGTGCTTCACTACACTATCAGGGGAAGGCACAGATACTCCACGGAACTAGATGTTAAATTTAAACCTGTGTTTCATGGAATGACCCTTTAACCTTTGAGACCATCTCACAGCTGTAAACATATCACTTGAAATTCTGTCTCTCTGTCTACATGTCTCTCTGTCTCTCTCTCTGTGTGTATGTGTGTGTGTGTGTGTGTGTGTGTGTGTGTGTGTGTGTGTGCATACTGTTTTAACCTATTTTGGATTGTTTTCCTTCAGTCACTTTGTTACGCAAAGGAATCTGAAAATTTATCCTCTTGTTTGAGGTATCTCTGCTATGACCTGGTTCTACGGAATCTGATGGTTGTCTCTTCCAAAGCATATATATATACACTTATTTATGTATATACCATTACACAAAGTACAGTCATTCCTCAGGTATAGCAAATTCTATTTGTTCTGTCTTTGTTTGCTCATTTAAGTTTTAAAATGTTATCTTTGCTCTGTAATGTTGATAGTTAACTTACAAACATTGCCCTTTAGGCTGTCTAGGTGATGTGAGTCACATATTAATGTTCTGTCCTTTAGCCTCTAGGGATGCTATTTCATGGTTTCCATGTGATTTTTAAAAATAATTTTATTTAAATTTAAAACAAGCTTGTTTTACATGTCAATCCCAGTTCTCTCACCTTCCCCTCCTCCCCTGTCCACCTCCCAAACCCCACCACATCCTCTTTCTGCTCCCCAGGGAGGGTGAGTCCTTCCATGGTGACTCTTCAAAGTCTGTCATATCATTTGGAACAGGGCTTAGGCCATCCACCATATGTCTTGGATGAGAGAGTATCCTTCTATGTGGAATGGGCTACCAAAGTGATTCTTTTGATGACTCTATCCCTTGGCTCATGATAAGGTGCAAGTATCACACAGTAATCACCCTCTGAGAAAGTAGTACTCATAGTATATCAATAACTCTTTCCAGATTTCCCTTCTATATGCCAAATCCTTTTATCAAACTATCAAATCTCTTTGTAAGCTAAAAGTGCTGTATCCAAAGGTTCCTCCAAGCAATTTTCAATAATTTTTATAAATCCCCTATGATAAACTGACACCTGGTGCAATATAGCACTTAAATTTTAGAATATAAATCAAAACACAATTTAAGTGTTTTCATCTTAGTCTTATTATTAAAAATGTCCAAATAAAATAACACAACCAACTGAAAATGACAGAACAAAAGAAAGGATATTGAGAAAAACAACAGATTATAAATATAAAAATGATCTTATTCAACAATCTGAACTTTAATATCAAGTAATGAGTTACATCTTGGACATTGAGTTCTAAAGGGCATTCCACTTTCATAGGCAATGGAATATCTAAAGAGACAAACAAAAGGTACTATTTGGAGCAACATATGTATAGACCAAAATGCTAAGTCCTTTAGAGCAAGATTTATACTTCTGACAAAGTGGCACAGAAACTTCATTCTATTTTTTCAATAATTACCCAATGTTTATTTATCCTTACCAATTTGTAAGCCTATCTTCATTGATGCCACCAGTGTCTGTTTTTTTATAATTTAGTTTTTTTTATTTTTATTTTACATATCGATCTCAGTTCCTACTCCCTCCCTCCCTCACTCCCTTTTTCCCACTCTTCCACATTCTCATGCCTCTTCCAGCCCACCCTCCCCTCCACATGTAGAGTGATGTCCTCCAGGAGGGGTCATCAAATCTGTCAAGTCATTTGGAGAAGGAACTAAGACTTCTCTCCTGTCTCTAGGCCAAGGGAGTATACTTCCATGGGGGATGTGCACCCAAAATCCTTTTGTGCACCAGGAATACATCCTAGTTATACTGTCTGAGGTTCCTTAGACTGCTCAGGCCTTCTAGCTGAGACCCATGTTCAGGGGGTCTGAGTCAGGCCCATGCTAGATTCTCAGCTACCATTCTGGGAGCTCATTAGCTCCTCCTAGTTCAGGTCAGCTGTCTCTATGTGTTTCTGAAGACTGGTCTTAGTCTCCCTCTCTGAATCTGGAGTAAAGTCAGACTCAATGTTTAGTTGTGTGTGTCTGCTTCTGTTTCCATCATGTACAAGTGAGGGCTCCATGATGGTGGATAAGTTAGCCATTGATCACATTATTAGGGAAGGGCATTTATGATAGCCTTTCCACTGTTGCTCAAATTGTTACTTGGGGTCAGTCTTGTAGGTCTCTGGACATATTTGTAGGTTCTGTTTTCTCTTCAAACATATAATGCCTCCCTCTTTTATGGTATCTCTCTCTCTTCTCTCATCTATTCATCCCCTGACTCAATCTTCCTAGTCCTACTTGCTTTCCTCTCCTCCCCTTCTCTTTCTCCTTGTTCCTTCTTCACTCACTCCCCCTCCCCCACTCCCCATATGCTCTGGAGATCTTGTCCCTTTCCCCTTCTGTGAGGGACCTTATATGAATCTCTTAGAATCATCTTGTATCTTAGTTTCTCTGTTAATGTGAAGTATAGGCTGTTGATACTTTGCTCTAGGTCTAAAATCCATATATGAGCGAGTATATATCATGTTCCTCTATTTGTGACTGGGCTAATTCATTCAGGATGGTTTCTTAAATTTCCATACTCTTGCGTGTGAATTTTAAGATTTCATTGTTTTTTCCACAGAGTAGAATTCCATTGTGTAAATGTGCCACATCTTCTTTAACCATTCTTCAGTTGAGGGGCATCTAGTTTGCTTCTAGGTTCTTGCTATTACAAATAATGCTGCTACGAACATAGGTGATTATGCCCCTGTTGTATGGATATGGATCATTTGGGTATATGCCTAAGAGGAGGATTGCCTGATCTTGTGGTAGACATATATCCATTTCTTGGGGAACTGCCATACTAATCTCCAAAATGGCTGAACTAGTTTGAACTCCCACTAGCAGTGGATGTGGGTGCCTTTGTATTTGGGGCATAGATATTCAGAATTGAGACTTTGTGCTGAATGTTATCTTCTTTGATGAATACTAAATGACCATCTTCATCTCTTGATTGATTTTGGTTTGAAGTCCAACATTTTAGATATTATGATAGCCATGCCTGCTTTCTTCTTGGTTCCATTTGATTGGAAGTTCTTTTCCTAACCCTTTACCCTGAGGGAATGTCTGTCGTTGAAGCTTAGATGTGTTTCTTGTATACAGCAGAAGGATGGATTCTGTCTTCATATCCATTTTGTTATCCTGTGCTTTTTGTAGGTGAGTTAAGACCATTTATTTTGAGATAAAGTAAGGACCATTGATTGTTAATGCTTGTTTGTTTTAGATTTGATGATGGTGGTGGTATTGTGAATATATTTGCCCTGCTTTACCCTTGGGTTCTGGTGAAGTGGGATTATGTATTGCCTATTTCTTTGTGAGCTTAGTTAACTTCCTTTGGCTGGAGTTTTCCTTCCAGAACTTTCTGTAGTGCTGAACTTGTAGATACGTATCTTGAAAATCTGGCTTTGTCATTAAATATTGTTTTCTCCATCTATAGTGATTGAGTTTTTCTGGGTATAGTAGCCTGGGCTGGCATCCTTGGGCTATTAGTCCTTGTACAATATTTATCCAGGATTTTCTGTCTTTGAATTTCCATCAGAAGTCAGGCATAATTTTGATAGTTTTGCCTTTATATGTTACCTACCTTTTCCTTCACTGCTCTTAATGTTCTTTTTTTATTCTGTATGTTAGGTGTTTTTATTATTATATGTCGAGGGATCTTTTTTATTTGTTCCAGTCTATTTGGTGTTCAGTATGCTTCCTGTGCATTCATGGGCATATCCTTCTTTAGATTGGGAATGTTTTCTTCAATGATTGGGTTGAATATGTTGTCTGTACCATTGAGCTGGGCTTCTTTGTCTTCTTTATGCCTATTATTTTTAGGTTTGGCCTTTTCACGATGTTCCACATTTCCTGGATGTTTTGTGTTAAGGATTTCTAGGATTTAAGATTTTCTCTGGTCAACGAATCTATTTCTTCTAGTTTATCTTCAGAGCCTGAGATTCTCTCTTCCATCTCTTGTATTTTGTTGTTATGCTTGTGTCTGTAGTTCCTGATAATTTTCCCAGGTTTTCTATTTCCAGCATTCCTTCAGTTTGTGTTTTCTTTATTGTTTCTATTTCAGTTTTCAAGTCTTGAACTGTTTCCTTCACTTGATTAATAGTTTTTGCTTGGCTTTCTGTACTTTCTTTAAGAGATTTGTTCACTTCTTCAAATTTCTTATTTGTTTTTTCCTCTATTTCTTTAAGGGATTTTTCCCATCATCTTTGAGGGCCTCTATCATTTTTATGAAGACATATTTTAATTTGTTCTCTTCTGCTTCATCTGCTTTGGGGCGTTCAGGTCTATTTGGTGTAGATTCCCTAGTTTCTGGTGGTGTCATGCTTGTCTTTCTATTGTTAGGTGTTTTCTTGTATTGCCATCTTCCCATCACTTCTTCCAGTAGGTACAGGTGGGGTATCTCTCTCACTCTCTCTATGGTACTCTCCCGGTGGGCTTAGTTGGGTCAGAGTTTCGATGTCTGTAGCTCTGGGTCTTCCAAGCTCTCCAGGAGGTCTTTCATCTGGCAGGGTCCGGTGATGCAATGCGGTCAAAGATCAGTCTCCAGCAGAGCCCCAGAGAAGGGGGTCAAATATAAAGCAGTTAGGGACTCAGGATGGTCCTGAGGGGATAGTTGGATCTCTGGGAAGGACTACAAACTCCAGTAGATGACTGATGGTGGTGGTCAGAGATCAGGCAGGCTGGGATTCAGAGCTGTCCCACATGGACAGGCAGGTCTAGTGTGCTCAGTAAAGCTCCTGGAATTTCCCAAAGGTGGCAGGATTGTTGGATCAGTCATGTGTCCCAGTGTTCAACAAGTGTGGTGGAACAGTGGGCAGAGTATGTCACATGGTGGGGGGAAGGCAGGCTCTTCATGGGGGTCGGTGAATGCATATCAGAGCACGAGGAACGCTCTTCTGGTGACAGGACACAGGGGGGAAGCGTGATTTGGGTCTAATACATGGAGTTCCCTGGGAAGGGTGTGTGTGTGGGTGTATTCATCCCGAACTGGTCCCAGACTCACCTCTAGAAGAGGTCAAAGATCTGGCAGACAGAGACTCAGGATGGTCCCAAGGGTGATAGGCTGATCTGGCTGATCTGGCTGGGATGAAAGTTCATTCTTTTATAGGCAATGTTATGCATATCTACAATTGGTCCACACAAATAATTATAACATTACTCCAATCAAATGCATACAGCTCACAAGTGTACAGTGCTCTGGGTTAGCTAATTGTATTTAGTTGTTGGTAAGATATGCTTCCCAGTGTAAAGTGGAATGGGATTAATGATAATATAGTACTAGAAAAGGAGCTCATATCTAACAAAGGTATCAGCAGTATTAACATTCATATTTTGTTAGCCATTTGGCAATGGCAGACAATGCTGGCTCAGAAAAGATTGATTAGTGCAGCAACAGCCTGGAATAATGTCATATTTGTAATGACAGAGAAGCTTTAAAAGCCACCCAGGTGGTATTTTTCTGTCCACACTTCAGAGCATAACGAGGACTTGGATGTGGGACTTGGATAGGATAACCACATAATCTATCTTTTAAAGAGGGACTCCCTTAAGAGTGAAGTGAATTACTGTTAGTTTGATAGAGCATACACAAATACATCCTGGGAACACTGGGATATAAAATTGAGTATAAAGGACAAATGAATTTTTCGCTGCATCTCTGAGTTAACAAATAGAGTAATTACTCAGGTTATTGGGGGCACACATGAACTACAACATTATTTATATTTTAAGAAGTATGTTTAGTGACCAATAAAGACCACTCTTTATTCCTAATATGTTATTCATTTTCCCCCCAAGACATCTAGCTTTATTTGCTGTCATGAATTATCTATATGCTCCTTTCCACACAAATTTAGTATAATTTATAATCTGGGTTTTGGATTAAAGCATATGGAGAATGTTGACTATTTTAAGACTGCCTCTGAAAAGCCTCTAGGTTTTCAGTTAATCTTGAGGAGTTGATTGATTTAGATTGTGTGAGGGGATATGCAGATGACTAGGTAGATGGAGGATTAACAGCTAAGTCTTAAGAGCTTAATTATCATCAGTTCTTGTAGAGTTTTCAGAATTATGAGAGCATCCAACTGAATTTACTAATACTTGTTGCCTAGTCTGTGCTACATATAATCTCTTCTACATGAATTTATAATCTATTTATAAAGACAAATATCTACACATGAAACAATTAATGAACAAATCAGGATGATTAGGTCACAAAACGTGAAATTCAGAAGTGAATGCTAGAGTATAACATGTCTTGGTTGTAGTAAAGAAAAAATATTAAGCATAATATTCTGCGCAATACTGGCATTTCACCAGTTGTTAAACACATTTCAGGATACTGATAGAAACTATACACCTTGCACCAAGCACTCATACTCCTATATTTCCATAATGTAGAGCTGCCATCTTAATGTATCTGCCCAGCCAATTATGGCATTTTATCAACTCCAGTGACATCTCTTTATAGTAACCTATGCATTCTGTTGTGACAATGCTAGCGGTATCCAATAGTGAAATATGGGCAGAAATGAGTGATACTATTGAGGTAGATATCCTGATAAAGCCATGGTGCTTTTGCAATGCTTAATTTCTCTGTCTGACAGCTTGATTTGAAGGAATCCCAGGACCTACTCTGGGAACAAGCTCCTTCAATCAACATATGGAGGAAAGTGTCATGTTGAAGTGGAACAACTACATTTGACTCTTTGCATTAATGAGATGTTAACTTCTATTTTGTTGAGCTATTGGTACTTTTGGAATTTCTTCATTACAGAAATTAATATTGTTCCAAATAATATGGACACTACGTTTACAGAAGTCCTCAGTAACAGGTTATCTCAGTTCCCCAGGATTTAAATGCTTACTGATTTGTATGCTGTGCTTTTCAATGTAATTACAAATGCATTAGTTCTCCCTTCATGTTTACCTAATAATAAGTGATTCCCAAAAAAGATTAGAAAATACTAAAAATACTAATTTTTGACCCAGAAATTTCTTCTTTTTTTCATGTCTAAAGTAAGCCCAGTGTGGCTGAACTAAAAAGCTGATCTCTGTAGACAGGTTTGAACATGGAAGTGAAACAGTACTTTCTGGGCCTCAGAATCAAAGCACATTCTGAGCAGTTTGGAAGGGCACTCTTATTTACCTAGAGAAAATTATTTATATTGTCTAAAAATCATATATTAAATTCAGTTTTTAGTATAAGAACCCCATGTTGCACAACTCTGAATTTCCAAGACTCCAAAATTCTTTTGCTCTTCGATATATTGAAGGATAATTGCATTAGCATTTCATTAATCATAAGAGTTTAGCTTAAAACCTAGATCATGGATTAAAGAGTTTTACCTGACTTGCTTTAAAATGCAATATCACAAAAATATTCAAGCAGCAGATTTTATATTGAATGCCCTGCTTTTGGCAGATTGATCTGGGAATGCTGTCATGTCAGATTTGAATTGGTGGGAGAGTTATAGAAGATTATTGTATTAGCCCATTCAAGAGATGATAAGCAAACTTTACTAAGGTACATATAAGCAGATTTGAACAGAGGGTAAGCAAACTTCAAACTTGCATGACTTAAAATCTAATTCTCTCAAAACTAATCTTGAAATTTAACAGAAACCCAATCAAATCTCAAATAGGATGTTCTCTTTATTTATATCTTGGAAAATGATTTTAATATTTATCTGAAAACCAAATAAAGGCTCTTGAAAAGCAGGCAAGTACTTTAGGATATGTGGCAAGAAAAAAAAATGATCATGGAAAAAACTTTTAAATATGTACTCATAAATAAATATTACTTAGAAAAAATATAAGTTGTAAGTGCCAGATTAAGCAAAAAAAGCAACTGTGAGACACTTAATGGTCCAATAGAAATTGGACCAAACATTAAATAAATTAATATAAAAGTGGAATTTGAGAAGCAATAATGAAATATAGGAGTATTTATGGAACAAATGGTGGTTCTCAAGGTGTGATTCCTACATTGTAATTGTAGGATCGAAACCATATTATTACCAAAGTTTGAGACATCACCTAAGCTGGGAGTGGGACCTGAAAAATGCCATTTAAAAAAAAAGTGTTTCCAACTGATTTTTTTTCTTTTTTGGTATTTTGAGATAGGGTATCTCTCTATTGCTTTAGAGCCTGTCCTGGAACTTGCTCTGTAGATCAGGCTAGCCTCGAACTCACAGAAATCTGCCTGCCTCTGCCTCTCGAGTGCTGGGGTTAAAAACATGCACCATCAGTGACTGTCTCCAAAGTGATTCTTAAGCATGATGAAGTTTGAAAGCCCCTAGACTGTCTTAAAGAGCAGTGACAATCAGAGCATTAGCAGTCAGGACTTTAGCAACAAAAGAGCATATTTCCCACTTACATGTCTCCTTGTGATTAAGTATCTCTGTTCTATATAGTCACTCTGAGACTCTTTTTGACATAAATGTGAAAATATAGCTATATTCAGGAATTTGTAATATTCTTTGACAATGCAAATGTGAACAAAGCTCCTGTAATGTTGTGAGAAGTAAATATATGATGCTCCATGATAATAAGGAATCTGGTAAAAAGAAAGAGGAAAGGTGAAGTGTTTGGTGATCCCTATTATATCTGTCACCTGATATGAAATTCATGGATAAAGAAAATGTTCAGCAAATGAAATTATACTATAGGAATATATATGTTACTGCTTGTAAAATGTATGCCATAGGAAAAATAAGAAAAAATAAAATAATTTAGAAACTCTTTTTCCATAACAGATACTCTACAAATAATTCCTTTTAAACTTTTATTTGCTTGAGAATTTCATATATAAGTCTGAATTTATATAATTCCCTGACATTTCTCCCTTAAATTTAAGCATTGCATCATAATTATCACTTTTATGTTGATTTGTGCCAATTTATAATAGTCTATCACATTTTTCACAGTTGCTTGCTTGTTTAATCAAGTGTTTACATGCCCCACCATATTCCATCTCAAAATCACAACCTCCTTTTCTTAAACATTTATTGTTACATAAATTAGTTTAACCTGTTGAATCGATTTAGTGTTGCATATATATATATATATGTAATGTTTAGGACTGACCAATAAATATTGGATAACAAATTAAAGGGCTAATTCTTGGAGAAGACTAATTATTTTTTTTCTCTCTGTAGTTTGTCTCTAACTTTCAATCTAGGTGCCTTGTGAGTTTCCTTTCCCCTATTCACACTGACATGTTAAATGGTGCTATAATATTCAAATCTTTAGGTGACCAAGCCTCTGTCCCACCATTTTTCTGTTTCCCTCTCCATGGCACCTGTGTCATACTAATTCCCTTTCCTACATGTCTTCATTTAAACACCATTTCCTTAAAGGTATATTTCTTCATATTTCCATCACTATTAGATATCAAGTCACCACTCATTACAAAATTATCTTTAAGTCTTTACATCCTCAATGGGTAAATATAATTCATTTTGCTACCTGTTTTAATTTACACTAGTAAGAAACTTAGGAAGGGGTAAGATTGTCTCATGGGTAATTTGAATAGTGCCAGAAATTTAAGATGACTTTAATAAATGAAAAGAGGTGTAAGAAAGGGAGGAAGGAAAGAATGTAGGCTCAAGGAACAAAAGAGGAGGAAAGAATAAATTAGAAAGAGAGAGAAAAATACATAAAAAGTCTGGAAGACCTTACACAAAAAATAACAATTTGGTAATTGTTATTTCTGAAAATGTGAAGTCAAATATTTTATTTTTTTACCTAAGTTTCCTGACCCCCCCAAAAAAAATTTAAAAAACCCTCATAATTAGTATTTATTTTTTCAAACAGAACAAGAAACACCAAGTATTGTTGTTTTGGCAAGTATAGTAGATGAATGCTAACAGAATCCAGAGATAGCAAAGTGTAGGTGTAACATGAGAAAAGGGAGTCAAAGACAATACTCATGTTCTAACTGAACAATGGAGTTGAAGAATGCTTCATTATTTCTTTCATCTAAACAAAACTATCGTTCATCTTTCTTTTCATTTTGCTTATAGAAGTCATGATAATACACATTCTGTCTTGGATATATATATATATATATATATATATATATATATATATATATATATATTGCAGCTGGAAATACTTTTCTGGGGATCATAAAGTTATAGATATTAAACAAGAAGATGGCAAGAAACAGTAAAATTTAGACTTATCTTTCTCTAAAAGTCTCAAATGTTTCTTTACATGTTTTAATAAAACCTAAATTGTGCAATGTTAATGTACTTCAGTGTTGAGACTGCCCTATCACAGTAATTGGACATTCTATATAAAATGCTACATTTGTTCAATCATTCTTGATTTCTGAGAATTTTTTCTTCAATTCTTCATTCTGATCAATTTCTTGAGATGGCTGTTCGACTGTGTTCCATTCTTGTATTTCTGTTTAGAAAACATTCTATCATACTCAGGAGTTGTGGAATCCTTCTCTTACCAGTATTTATTGTACTGCTCATTATAAAATGCTGGAATCTAGCCAGAAGTCATTGATAAAACTATAGTAAATAGCACAGTACAGTAAGAGTCTGTAGTACTATTAAGATTTTGTGTTCTAAATTATGGTTAACTTCTTTAAAATTTACCAGCTAGTCAGGTGTGGTGGACCATGCCTGTGAACCCAGAACTCAGGTGGTGCCAGCAGAAGGGATCATTGATTTTAATATTAGTACTGCTACAAGATAAGACTCAGTTTCAAAAAAATGAAAGCATACATGAAATGCCCCCCATTCTCTTTTAATCAAATAAAATAGTTATTGAAGCTCCGATTTATCAGAATGATGAAAGTTTTCCTACTAAACAAAAACTTTATAGATACTTACATCTCACATATAATTGCATTGTAATGCTTGAATCTTCCATAACAGATTTTGAGGTCGAAACTGGATCATCACTATCTGGCAAAGAATCAAATAAAAATATTTTGTCTTCCTTTGGAAAATGCTAAATGATTTAACATGCACAGTAGTAGTAATAATTCACTTGTTAATATTCTGTGTGCATTGTATAAAAGTGATGCTTTTCCTCAGATTATCTGTCATTAGATTATGTGCAATAGCATTCATTCAATATCTCTTTTTAAGGTTTCTACTAGACATTTTGTTCATTCAGTGGGTTCAGGATTGCTACAAAAAACAGATTAATTCTTTTAGTCATTATAGTTTCGATGAGAAAACAAAAAGGAAAAACTTAAATGTATAATAAAAGACTTTTTTGGTAACAAAAGATATTGTTTATTGAAGACAACAATTTTGCCACAGGGAGCATTCTTGGAGTCTTTCAGACTAATTAGAATTCATTTACATATTCTTTATCAGGTCTTCCTTCAACTAGAGTGTTCTCAAATTACATTTTCTGTTTTCACTGATGGCTAACACAAATATTTTATTTTCTGCCCCCAAATTTGGTCATATAAAATTGCATTTTCCCCATTAACACTTTCTAGGAATAAGTGACCATTGAGTGGAAGGAAGATATTGATTACAGTATACTTATATGCAGTGCTGTGATACATTTTTCAGATTCTGAAGTAGATATCATCAACTTAGAGGAATATTCCTATGACTGCTGAGGCTATGATAATTAGAAATGTGCTTAGTTTCTTGTTTTGATCAACTTTGTCTATGTTTAGAGCACATAGGAACTGGATGGAAACATCTGATCCCATGAATGGAAAAATACAAGTATAGTGAGATCATGTGTTTATGTACATTGCATAGGGGTCTATCAAGAAATAAAAATCACCTAAATAGAAATTATCATTTGGCTGTTCTTATTCCATATCATTCAGATATCTAAAATTGTTTCTGGGAAACTACCTAATATTATCTGATAGTTTATGAGTTGTTTTTGGTCAACATTATTTTAGTTAAAGTTTCTGTTGATGTAAGTGTACACCATGACCAAGAGAAACTTGAGGGGGAAATAGCTTATTTAAGACTTATACTTTCAGGTCATACTTCCTCACTGAGGAAAGTCAGGGGCAGAACTCCTGGCAGGAACCTAGAGGTAGGAACTGAGCTATAAATCCTGGAGGACTGCTGTTACCTGATTTGTACTCCATGACTTGGTAAGTCTGCTTTCTTATATACCCTGGACCATCTACCTCCCCAAGAGCACCACTGTCCAGTGATCCAGGACCTCCCACATCAGCTATCAATGAAGAAAATGCCACATAAGCTTGCCCATAAACAACCTAGTAGGAGAATTTTTTTCAGCTGTGGTTCCCTCTTTCCAATTGAGTCTAGCTTGCATCAACATGAAAAAGAACTAATAAAGAACTAGATGAAATCTAGTTTGTTACTGATGTCAGAGGGAAATTCCTGGTTTAGTCTATTGGTAGCTTGATTTCAGAACAACAATAACAACAAAACAACATCAACAAAAATAATAAACACAAATTTATATTGACGATGTCTTTCAGTAACATATATAAATTACAAGGAAAAATATATCCCTTTCTTGAAATGGTTACAGAAATGGCACTTGATACAATCTTTAGTTTATGACTGAATATTGTGCTTGGTAAAAGTAGAAGAAAATTAATATGATTAATATTAACAAAATAAAAATAACTAGTAAAATACAAGTCCTCAGAAATATTCAGCTAGTTTAATATATAAAATTTGACAAATGGGAAATTGTCAGCAAGATGAATCTGAAAGCTCTATGAATTGCTTGTTAACCAATTATAATGAGATTTATACCAGGGATGACTTAGAGAAGTGTTCGTGTATCCTAGCTTTCTAAATTTACAAGGAGTTTTGTTTGTATATCATTGAGCTTAGAAAAGCCATGCCATCTACTCATTGCATACAAGAAGTGACACCCATTGCGCCTCTTCAAGCTCTTATTATTAGTATAATATGTAGCTCATCTTGAAATTTTTCTGTAATGTCATTTTAGCCCTTTTGAGTAGCTTAATATTTCAACAATACTGGGAAAATTGCAGTGCACATTATTACACTGACATCAATTAATCATGCTTCTTATTATTCAAAGTTGGCTGTACTCTATATTCCAAACAAAGACAAATCATTGATTTCAGTTTAAAGACATTAATCAGATAGATTTATTACTATTCAAATAAGAAGTTAGGTGGCTAATTAAACACATTGTGAAAACTAAGATTTGAGTTAGGGATTTTCCCAGACTCTAACATCACCTTTATTGAATTATGATAAGCACATGCTAAAAAAAATCTCACTTGACAAAAGTCATATCAGTGATTCTTTGTGTTGAGTATAGATGTCAAAAATTCTAATAAACTGTCAAGAACCTTAAATTCATTTTGCAGTCTTAAAGTTCATCATTATTGTTTAGCATCTTTCACAGTTTAAAATTCTCTTATTCCTTTGAAACTATTATTGTTAATCTGTAACATTTTACTATATCATTTTCAAGTTAATTGCTTTGGTTGTGAAACACAAACTATTTACACTTTCATTATCCATTTAAATACTATACATAAATGAATTCCTATTATAAGAAAAAGAAAACAGCAGCTTTACGGCCTCTCACATTTTTGTTTCTAAAATTTGAAATTTAAAATGGGAAATTTGGATAAAGTTAAATCAAAATTGATGCCTTAACATGGAAAGTGAATTTGCAAGAAATCATATTGGTCTCTTATCTAGGGACCTGGATTGAGAGATACAGACAAGCAAAAAACAAAAACAAACAAACAAACAAAAATAAAGGGAATCCATCATAACCATTTCAGTAAGGGTCTAGGTCCTCCCACATGTCTCTAGGCTAAGGGAATATTTTGGTGATCCTTCCTTAAGGAATCACCCTCCCTGCGCAGTGGGGGAATGGAATGGGAGAGGGGAGCGTGGTGCATGAGAGGGAGGGTGCAGGAACTGGGATCGATATGTAAAATAAGAAAAAAAATTAAAAAATGGAAAAAAGCCATTTCAATTTGACAAGTACTTTATAGACACTCATAATTCAAAAATGAATATTCATCAAATGTTGTTTCTGACTAATTCTAAACCCAACAGAAGTGGCCATGAACAATGAATAATATATATGAAAGTACATCTCTAATCCAGATGTCCACAGATTTTGTGGTAGCATTTGTTGCATTTGGATATGTCATATCATTTATTCCCCATTTTTTACTTAAATTTAAAACAAGGTTGTATTACATGCCAATCCAAGTTCCCTCTCCCTCCCATCCTCCCCTATCACTCCCACTAAACCCCAACCCATCCTCTTTCTGCTCCCCAGGGATGGTAAGGCCTTCCACTGGAAGTCTTTGAAGTCTGTCATATCATTTGGGGCAGGGCCTAGGCCCTCCCACATGTGTCTAGACTCAGAATGGTTTCCCAAAATCCATTCATATACTAGGGATAAATATTGATCCATTACTAGAGGCCCCATAGACTGCCCAGTCCTCCTTACTAACACCCATTTTCAGTGTTCATGGTCATGTATACTTATAAAATGTGCAGTAAAAATCTAATTAAATATATTGCAAATGAATGGTGTATACAGGTTAAAAGAAATATGAAGAGATGTATGAGAAAGTTTTATGAGATGCTTCATCATTGAAACAGATGCATAATTTGTGATTAAAATAGTATTTCTTCCATATTTTAGGTAGGGGCTAATGGCAGATTTGATTTTTTTTCCCATTTACTTATTCAATTAGTCTATCAGTTCACAACCTGTGGATAATGACATTCTTGGAGGCTTCATATCAGATATACTGCATTTAAGATGGTTATAATATGATTCTTTTTTGTTTGTTTGTTTTTAATTTTTGAGACAGATTTTCTTTGTGGCTTTTAGAAACTGTCCTGGAACTAGCTCTTGTAGATCAGGCTGGCCTTGAACTCACAGAGACCGCCTGTAATGAACTCACAATAAAGTGATTCTCTCTACTGCAAAGTAAATATATATGTCTTATTTACTGTTAATACTGCTGTGATGAAACACAACGACAAAAAAGTAACTTGGGAAGGAAAGCATGTGTTTTGTTCATGGTTACATACGACAATTAATCATCAAAAGCAATGAGGGCAGGAACTTGAGCAAAGCAGCAACCTAAGGCAGGAGCTGATGAAGATGCCATGGAAGATGGGCCCTGTCCCACCAATCACTAATTAAGCAATGTCCTACAGCTGGATCTTATGGAGGAACTTTTTTTTTCTCAGTTGAGGTTCCCTCCATTCAGATGACTCTAGCTTGTGTCAAGTTGACAGAGGACTAGCCAGGATAGCATGCAAAAGAGTAAAAATTGTAAAAAGTGATAAAATAAACATCAGATTTCAAAGACTCACAAAATATACAAAGTATTTCATAATTATTGCATATTGAAGCAATGTTGGTTTTGGCTAGATTAAATAAAACCTTTGAAAATTTACTTCTAGTGGTAGGCAATCTTTCAATGATGGAAGTATTCATTTATTTTCATCACCATTCAATGATAAGCCAGAATTAGCATACATTTGTGGATAATATTTGAGTTAAAATTATAGCTCCAACATTGTCAAGTATTGTTAAAATTGTGGCAAGTTGATACTGAAATTCAATTTTTATTCTCTCATTGCATAATTAATTGATAAGTTATATTTGAGCTTATACATCAGCCATTTATTATGTCCCCACCAATTGTAAGTAAGTGTGAGAAAAACTAAAAATTTCTTAGTTTATGTCCCAAGGCATACCAAATATGTTGTTAGATGCATTGTTGATAAGCAGTAACCCAATAGCAAGATGGAATTTAGACTGCATTTACTGGAGAACAGTATCCCTAGTTTGTATAATCTTTGCCATTTGTCATTTGTCTCCTTTTTGTGTCCTTTCAAAATGAGAAGTATCAAAGCACTAATTTAAACTGTCACAACACAAAGGTTTGACAGTCATTCGAATAATAGGCATTATGGAGAATAATTGAAGACAAGTAAGGAAAGGAGAATTCAACTGATTGACTATACAAACGAGAACTTCTGATGATTGTGAACTAGAACCATGACAATTACAAATGCAGGGATTTCTGCTCTTTGCTCATTTCTTTCTGGCTTACTTAGTCTGTTATCACTGTCAAGAAAGAGAATGATTTAATACATAATGTCATTGTTGCAAAAATAAGTTTCTCCAAAAGAAAAGAATTATTTTTCATCTTGCTTCATAAGTAAAGTAAGCTTTGAGGCAAATGAAGTTTTGATAATATTTGCCATTTGCTGGAACAAAGAGTCTGTCTTATTTTTCTACAGTCAATATATGAGACAGTCCAAAGTCTAGCCAAAAATCTGTATACAATTTCAAGGCTGGTCATTGGGACTTTCAATTTATTTTAATTTTATCACTTGACAGACATCAAACAGTTCAAAGTCATGAGACCAAACTTTTAGTTATCTTTTTATATTTATTTATTTTATATAACCAAGTCCATTTAAATGAAAACAAAAACATTTATAGACAACATTTGGGAATTTGGGCATCGTTCTTTCCAAACTACATCCTGCTGATAAGGGGCATTTTGGAGATCAGTATGGCGGTTCCTCAGGAAAATGGGAATTAGTTTACCACAGGACCCGGCAATCCCCCTCTTAGGCAGATACACAAATGATCCACATCCATGCAACAAAGACATCTGTTCAACAATGTTCATAGTAGCATTTGTATTTGTAGCATTATTTGTAATAGCAGGAACCTGGAAGCAACCTAGATGCCCCTCAATTGAAGAATGGTTAATGAAGATGTGGCACATCTACACAATGGAATACTACTCTGCAGAAAAAAAAAATAATGGAATCTTGAAATTCACAGGCAAGTGGATGGCACTTGAAGAAACCATCTTGAATGAGGTAACCCAGTCACAAAAAGAGGAACACAGTATGTACTCACTCATATATGGATTATAGACAAAGAGGAAAGGATCACCAGCCTATAATTCACAACACCAGAGGAACTAGGGAACAAGGTGTATTCTAAGAAATTCATATAAAGTCCCTCACAGAACCGGGAAGGGAGAAGTCCCCCAGAGCACACGGGAAGTGGGGGGGGGCAGCACATGGAGAGAGAAGAAGGAGAAAACAAGGGGGAGGAAAGGAAAACACATGCGACCAGGAAGATTGAACCTGGTTAGGAATAGAAGACAGGAGAGAGAGAGAGAGAGAGAGAGAGAGAGAGAGAGAGAGAGAACATAAAAGAGGGAGCCAATATTGGTTTGAAGATAAAATTGAACACAAAGAAAGGTCTAGAGAACTACAAGACTGCTGCCAACTAACAATTTGAGCTTCCCTGGAAAGGCTACCATAAATGCCCTTCCCGGATAGTGAGATCAACAACTAACTTATCCATGGAGCCCTCAACTAATGTCTGTTGGAAACAGGAGCAAACCCCCATACATAAACACTGAGTCGAACTAGAACCCAGATGCAGATGGAGAGGACAAGACTAGGCAGCAGAAACACATAGAGACAGCTTACCTGAACAAGGAGGAGCTAACGGGCTACCAGACTGATAGCTGGGAAGCCAGCATGGGACTGACTCAGGCCCCCCTGAATATGGGTCTCAGCCAGAAGGACTGAGCAGTCTAAGGGACCTCAGACAGTGGAGCCAGGATGAATCCTTGGTGCACAAAAGGACCTTTCGAACAATCCCCCATGGAGGGATAACTGCTTTAATCTAGAGACAGGAAAGAAGCCCTAGTCCTTACTTCACATGACCTGTCAGATCTACATTACCCCAACTGGATGGCATTCCCCTACATATGGAATTGGGGTGGGGATAAGAGGGGAGGTTGGTTAGGGTGCATGTGAGTGGGCAGAGTGGGTAAAAGGCGGGGAAGGAGGGAAGGAGGGAGAGCGAACTGGGATCGACATGTAAAATAATAAATAAAAAATTTCTTTGACTTAAAAATTTAAGTTCAAGGACTAGTTACTGGGGAAAAGGATTTCTATTTTTGTTTCTACAGAAAATGAAAAGCTGTGGATTCCTTCCAGACTAATGTGGTTTCATCAAGCCAGACCGCCTGAAACAAAGTACCAGGTGATCCTACATTCAAAACAGCTGGACAAAGCAGCCTTGTAGACTACAGCCAGGATTTCTGCATCTTCTTCGAATCCCCTATGACAGCGCCCAAACTTTTAGTTTTCTGTATATATGATGACTCCTTCTGATTTTTTTCTTTCAGTTTTGTGAAACCAGTGTAAGTCTACTTCACATCCTGTGAGACAACATTACTGCTAAATTGAACTCACAGGTGGCTGTAATTGGTCTCTTTATTGCTCATCAAACATTGGGTTGATTTGTTTCCTTTTGAAGTTCTTCCTATTGAAAAGAAAAGATGATCCATTTGGTAAATGTGTAGTACACTATTTGGGCAAGGGGAGCTTACAGTTAGTGGTTTATCATAAAACTTAAAATTAGAGTCTGATTTTTAAAATAACTTTCAATGCCATAATTTATATAGTTTTCAATACTCATGTGTTGTATTCAATCTTCCATTACTCTGTTCCTTATTTTGTAAGAGTGGTCCATCCTGATATTACTGGACTTTGTTGTTCTTCCTTAATTTTCCATTTGCAAAATTTTAAAAATATTTTACTAGTACTTTGAAAATTTCACACACTATGTTTTTAAAACATTCACCATTCCCACTCCCAAATCTTTTGGGACCCAACCACCTTTCTCTTCCCAGCCAACTTCATATCCTTTATCTGTTTACAACTGAGGCCAGTTTGTGCTTCTCAAAGTTTCTTGAATTTCTAGCTATTGGTGCATAGCCCAATTACTAAGCACTACACTTTTAAAGAGAACTGATCATTCATCTTCTATCAGTTAACAATTACTAAGAACTCCTTTGCTAGGGATAGAAATTCACACTCAGTTTGATCTCAGTACTATGATTTTGTCTGAAATGGGCTTACATAAGTCTTGTACATGCTGTTACAACAACTGCTATGTGTTCATTTCATGAGTTACAGCTACATTTTCCTATACTACCTTATCATCTATGTGCTGAGTCCAGAAAATACTATTTACTTGTAGTCATCTACTCACTCTGGCTCTTAAACACTTAGAATCATTTTTTAAGTTATCCTTCATAGCATACTTTGCATTGTAATCTTGAACAATGTTCTTGTAATCTCAATTACAGAAAATTGACCACCTAATTTAGGCACATGAACAATAATTCACATTTGTCTGTGATAATCCCTGTTGTTCCTATTCAAATAGTATTTCTTCATAGAATTTTCTTTATTATTTGTTATTATATTATTTTCGTTGCCTGTCTGTCTTCCCTAGGGTATAAGCCAGTGAAAAAAATGTATTGCTGTCTAGCTAACAAATTTATCTTTAGCACTCAAACAATCAATGTAAGTGATAAGGTAAAAAAATATTGAATGAGTTGATACACTTTCAAAGCAACATATGATTTAAATTTAATGACGTAGGAGAGATAAGTTTGGATTCTTTCATCCATGAATTTCATGAAACATGTATAGAAAGATACTTCAAGTAACATTTGCTTTTTATTTATTTTTTATTTTTATTTTACATGTCGATCCCTGTTCCCTCTCTCTCCCTCCCTTCCTCCCTCCCTCTTACTCTCTCTGCCCCTTCACATGCACTCTGGCCACCCTCCCCTCCCATCCCCCTAGCCCAATTCCACATGTAGGGCAGTGCCATCTAGGTGGGGTCATGTAACATTTCCTTTATGTTGAACATTGCTAGTACTTGGGAGATGGTGGGTAAGGGTATTTTCTCCAAAGCCCATCTGATCTTGTTCCCTCAGTCTCACATGGTGAAAGTAGTAAACTAGCTACTGAAAACTGTATAAGAGCGTGCACTCACACACACATACATACCCATCCCCACACAAATATCTGTAGGAAAACATAATTTTAAATTCGGAATTCTATTAAAACCATTCTAAACTCCTACCTTCCAATACTGAAAAATTTGCTAGTGATAGCCTTGGATATGGAACTTTAAAATGGATATTTCATAACCTCTACCATATCTTTGTCTTTACTAATCCATTATTTACACTCTACAAGTTGATTTTTCAAAAATGTAAATGTAAAAACATCCACATGACTAATTCTGTTCAATGGATAACATCTAAAATCATTATCTTATTTTTAGAGTCCCAGCACAATCTGACTTTTTCTCCTCCAGACACTCTGATCCTTTTTCTGTTCTCAGAACATGCCTTGCCCTTTATCTTATTCTAGACCTTCACATATGCTATTCTTTTAGTCTGAAACACTCTTTCCTCTGCCTTATCTCTCTCCTAATTTAGCTTTCTCATATTAAATAAAATGTTGCTTTCCTCAAAAGACTTCTTTTGCCTTCCACTTGTTCAAAATCTACTATATGCTCAGACAAGACCATGTACACTTTATCTTTGTGCTTAAGGTGCACCTCTGTAAAGATATACTCCAGAATTTAGACAAGAGTATAAACACTCTGTTTACTGCTGTTTTTTTTAACATAGATAGTGTCTGCCACAGAATAAAAGCTCAATAGTTACCTAACTTAAGTTATTGGAAGTTGTGCATAGAGCTTAATCAGTCATATGTGTGTATATGACTAGTTTTAATTCCCCAAAAAATTAACTTAGAAAAAACGAAACATTTCTTGTTTTGTGTATTAAATTCCTTATTATTTTATTTTTATTCCAAGAAAAATCCTTCTTTCTATTTTTTGGCATAAAAATTTTATTGATTCTCTGGCAATTTCACATCATACATTCAGATCATGTTCACTTTCTTGTCTCTCTATCCCCCTATCTTGTGAAGCTTCCAAAAGAAAAATATGATAAAAAGATCCAATTTATATTATCCATATACCCACTGGTGTATGGCAAGCTTCTCAGTAGCCTGCCCTTTAAAAAGAATAAAGCCTTTCCCCTCCACACACCCACCATTGGTCATCAATTGTGCAGAATCACACTTCACTTCAGCAATCTCATGACCATTCTAAAGAGTTCTCTTGGCTTCATGCCTAGGATGTTATGGGGGGGACAACCTTGGGTATTGAGTCATCAATATCATAGTAAAATAAGCCGCCTTATACTTCACAGTCAGCAGCATCAAGGATCACAGGCCTTCAGGATGTCTCTTTTGACAACTCAGACCCAGAGCATGACCCCTGGCTACAGTGGGACCACATACCCAGACAAGGCCCCCAAAGGCATTCCAGACCACTGACATCAACATGACCAGGTGGCAGTGCAGGCCACTCAAATCAGTGTTAGCCTGGCATAAGCATGGCCAATAGACACCAGAGTGGTCCCAGGTGTCAGTGCAGACCATAGACATCCACATGCCCTTCATTGCTAGCATGAGAAATGGGCATCAAAACAGACCTTCTATAACATGACCTTCTATAACAGCACCAGATATCACCATGGCCCCAGGATGCTACATAAACCACCTACATCAGTCTGCTTCCCAAGGGCAGTATGGCCCATGGACATCAATATGGCTTCAGGTTGCTGAACATGCCATAGACACCTGCTTGTCCCTTCCTGTGGTTTTAAAGAAAATGGCCCCTAAAAGGAGTGGGATTATTATGAGGCATGGCTTTGTTGGAGGAGGTATGTTGGAGGGAGTGTGTCAATATGGAGGTGGGATTTGAGGTCTCATATAAATTTAAGCTATGACACCCAAAGCAGCTTAGCCACACAGCTACTGTGACAGGCTTAATAAAAACCAGCCAGGGAGTAGGCCTGCCTGAGTTTCAATTTATTGGTAGGCAATACCCAACTCCAGGAAAATCTGAAACTTGGCACCAGCCAGGAATGGGGCAATCAACATCTAAGTGGAAATTCCTAATGTTCTAAAGATAATACCTAATGTTCCAATAATTATAGATATCACCAAATGTACCTTAGCCCAGCATGCACCTATTCCCTTTTGCTAAGACACCTCTAGACAAATGTCAGCCAATCAGGGATCCTGTGCCTTAGAAATCTCCTCACTCTGACCTCTGACAATAAATACAAACTCTACCCCTACTGAGCCTTCAATAGAGCTGCTGTGTCAGACACACAGAGGGTCCAAGCTTAAATTTGAATAATGGCTGTTTGCTTTTGCATAGGGATTTGGACTCTTAGTTGGTTTTGTGGGGACTCCACCATCTGAGCATAACACAAGCCATGCCCAGTGTCTAAAACCACTCCATATTGCCTTTGAAGCAAGATTTAAGACTATGAGCCACTTCTCCAATACCATGCATGCCTGAATTTTGCATGTTTCCTGCCATGATGATAATGGACTAAACCTCTGAAACTGTAAACCACCACCTCAATTAATGTCTCCTTTTATAAGAGTTGTTTGGAACAGCCTGGTTTTATTCCGATCATATATTTTTTGATTTTTAAGTTTTCATTCTGTAAAGAATATAGACCACCAAAATAATAATTTCTGTTGGTGCTAAGCTTTCTTTTATTGTTAAATATTAAAACAGTAGTACACAGTGAAAGCCAAAGCATTATGAAGGCAGGATGTTGTCTACACTGCTTATTTCTTTTTTTAAATAATGTGGGAACAGTGTTGGACACATCATGTGTGTTGGACAAAGATCAATTAAGTAGATTTTTATAACCTATTGTCTTTGACCTGAAATGAGAAAAGACCTTTAGATTCTTGATAGTGCTTGAACACCTTCTGAAAGTTAACAACTTTGGCTTCCAAAAAACATGTTGTCGAACTTAAAGAATAATTATAAATAGTAGGGTAACACAAAATTCTCTAGATTTGTTAAAACTTAACAGTGTGATTCATGCCTACAGGCTCATCACCACTCAAAGCACAGGAAAGTGAAACAAAACAAAACAAAATGACTGTATGCCCATTGTTTACAGATCTTATTTAAGCAAAAGTAGTACTTTGGTTCCTTTTGATTATATAATAAAAATTAAAGTAAGGAATTGGTGACAATTTAGGAATTTACAGTAGTTGAGAATATCAGTTCTCCTGCATGTTGGTATAGTTTGTTAACCATAAGTTTATAACAGACAAGTTTTATTGGGAACTGACATAATTCCCCTATTAGAACATTTTAAATGTTATAACTCAAATTATTTTGCATTTTTGTACATTTTATAAATATTGAATCATATTTTAAAGTGAAAAATAAACTTTAAAACATGAAATATTGTTGGTCAAAATTCAAAGGAGCTTTGATATCTTAAATGTAATGAATTCATTTTTTCATGTGAATTTCAGTGACTTTGTCCAGCTGAGTGAAACCACAATTGTTTTCATAGTTAATTCCCATATACTCTCTTCCAATAAAAAGATAGGCACAGATAAATACTGAAAATATTGTATATCTGTACTTTAAAAATATCTCCTCACCATAGTAAAGAAGAGTGAATACCCAAATAGATAAGTTTTATTTGATTTAAAAACATAGATGAGAATATATTAAAATGTTCTAGTCTGAGTGGAGGACGAAGAGTATAAAGTAATTGTTGCCCAAACCTAATGAACTCATTTAAACCTGAAAAGATAAAAGAAAAAAAGAACTCCACAAAGCTGCCCTCTTATTGCCACACATGTACTGTGGCATGTACATCACTCTTCTCTCTCTCTTTCTCTCTTTCTTTCTCTCTCCTCTCTCTCTCTCTCTCTCTCTCTCTCTCTCTCTCTCTCTCTCTCCACACACACAATAAAATTGTTTTCAAAAATAAAAACCAAAATATTTTCTTACATTATAGTTTATACCTAGAGTTCCTTGATCATGCTGTCTAGACAATGTGTTGAAGCTAGTCTATATATGACAAGGTTTTTGAAGGTAAGATTTGTGTACATGTATATAATTATTTAATTAACATAAGGTAAACTTGGTTTAGATATCAAAATTGCTAGAATGTAGCCTAAATTTTGTTAGGTATATGATGCCTCATTTTATAATGTTGGAGGGTAGTTTGATTTTAAAATGAAAAAATATTATTTAAAAAAAATAAGTAGGACAGAAAAAGGAAACTTGAATTATTTAAACTGAACATTGTCACAGTAGCAACAAATTCATTGCATAGTCTTTAAGCGATTTTCATTCTTCCAAAGGATTTCTTGGTATTTTGATGGCTAGTTCCTTTAGTTCTTTATATATTTTGGAGATCAGCCCTCTGTCAGATGTGTGGTTCGTAGAGATATTTTCCCATTCTGTAGGCTGACAGTTTGTCTTATTGAACATGTCCTTTGCCTACAGAATCTTCTCAGTTTCAGGAGGACCTGTTTATTAATTGTTGCTCTCAGTGTCTGTGATACTGGTATTTTATTTGAGAAGTGGTCTCCTTTGCCCACACATTCAAGGCTATTTCCCACTTTCTCTTCTGTCAGGTTCAGTGTAACTGGTTTATGTTGAGGATTTGATCCATTTGGACTTTCCTTTTTGGTTAGGAGACTTTGGATGACTACTTCTATTCCCTCAGGGGTTATAGGTCCATTTAAATAGTTTATCTGGTCTTCATTTAATTTTAGTACATGGCACTTATCCAGAATATTGTCCATTAATTAATTAACTAACTAACTAATTAATTAATTAATTTTTTTTCTGAGACAGGGTTTCTCTGTGTAGCTCTGTAGGTTGCCTGGAACACGCTCTGTTTGGCTGGCCTCAAACTCACAGAGATCCACCTGCCTCTGCCTCCTGAGTGCTGTGATTAAATGCATACGTCACCATCTCCCAGCTGAATATTTTCCCTTTATTTTGCATTGTTTTAATTTTATGGAATACAAGTTTTCAAAGTATGACCTAATGATTTCCTGGATTTCTTCAGTGTCTGTTGTTATATCTCCCTTTCAATTATGCTTTTGTCAATTTGCATATTCTCACTCTCTCTCTGCTTTTTGGTTAGTTTGGATAAGTGTTTATCTCTTGAAGAAAATTTTGTTTCTTTGATCCTTTGTATTGTTCTCTTTGTTTCTATTTTATCGATTTTTCAGCCCTCAATTTGATTATTTCCTGGCATCTACTTTTCTTGGGTGAGTTTGATTCTTTTTGATCTAGATATTTCAGATGTACTCTTAAGTCCCTAGTGTGATTTTTTCCAACATGTTTATGTAGTCACTTAGTGCTATAAACTATCCTCTTGCTACTCTCCCTCATAGTGTTCCTTAAGTTTGAGTTTGCTATAGTTTCATGTTATTGAATTCAGGAAAGTCTTCAATTTCCTTCTTTATTTTTTTCTTATCCAGTGATGATTCAATTAAGAATTGTTTAATTTCTATGAATCTGTTGGATTTCTGCAATTAGTGTTATTGAATTCTAACTTTAAGCCATAGTGATTTGATAAGATACAGGGATTATTCCATTTTTTTAGTACATACTGAGGTTTGATGTGTTACTAAGTGAGTAGATTGTCAATTTTATAGAAGGTTCCATGAGGTGCTGAGAAGAAGGTATATTCTTTTGTGTTTGGGTGGAATGTTCTATAGGTTCAAATGGACCTATTATGCTCATTTGAGTCATATATCTGTTAGTTCCCTTATTTCTCCTTTAATTTTCTGTCTAACTGAACTGTCTATTAGAAGAGTGGGGTCCTGTAGACTCCCACTATTAATGTGTTGGTTTTGATGTGTGATTAATCTAAATAATGTTTACTTTTATAAATGTGTATGCACATGTATTTGGGGCATAGATTTTCAGAATTGAGACTTCATTCTGATGGATTTTTCCTGTGATGAACATGTAATGTCCTTCTCCATTTTTTTTTTTTGATTAATTTTAGTTTGAAGTATATTTTGTTAGATATTAGGATAGCTAAACCAGCTTATTTTTTAGGTCCATTTGGTGGGAAAATCTTTTCCAGTCCTTTACACTGAGGTAATATATGTCTTTGAGATTGAGGTGTGTTTCTTGTATGCAACAGAAGGATGTGTTTAATTTTTGTACCTATTCTTTTACTCTGTGTATTTGTAGAGGAGACTTGAGTTCATTGATACTAATAGATATTAATGGCCCATGACTGTTAACTCCTTTTATTTTTGTTTTATTGATAATGGTGGTTGTTTTTGTGTTTTTCCCTTCCTTGGAGTTTGCTGGTGTGAAGATATCTATTGCCTGTGTTTTTCTGGGTGTAGCTAACTTCCTTGTGTTAGAGTCTTCCTTCTTATACTACCTGTAGGTTGCATTTATAGATAGGTGATAATTAAATACTTATTTGTCATGAAATACCTTTTTTCTCTATCTATGATGATTGATAGATTTGCTGGGTATAGTAGTCTGGGCTGGCATCTGTGGTCTCTTTGTGTCTCCATGTCTGTCCAGGATCTTCTGGATTTCAAAATTTCTACTGAGAATTTGAGTTTATTTGTTATAGGTCTGCCTTTATATGTTACTCTATACCCATTTGTTTTGTAGCTTGTAATATTCATTCCTTATTTTGTATGTTTATTGTTTTGATTATTATATTTAGAAGCGTCTTTTATATTTTTCTGACATATCTATCTTGTGTTCTGTAATTTTCTTGTACCTTTATAGTCATTCTCTCCTTTAGGTTGGGGAAGTTTTCTTCTATGATTTTGTTGAATAAATTTATATGACTTTGGTGGGTAGTCTTCTTTTTCTATCCCTATTATTATTAGGTTTGGTATTTTCATGTTGTTCCAGAATTCCTTGATATTTTGTGTTAAGAATATTTTGGATTTAACACATTCTTTGACCAATGAAACTGTTTCCTCTATCATATCTTTGCATCTTAGTTTCTCACTTCCATCTCTTGTACTCTCTTTATTAGGCTTGCATCTTTAGTTCTTGTTCATTTACCCTGATTTTCTATTGGTAGAATCTCCTCATTTTCTGTATTCTTTATTTACTCTACATTTTTTCAAGTCTTAAACTGATTCATTTACTTGTTTGTGTTTTTCTTGGTTTTCTTTAAATAATTTATTGATTTCTCCCTATTTTCTGTTTTTCTTTTCCTATATTTATTGAAGGGAATTTTTCAATTTCCTGTTTAAGGGCCTCTACCATCTTTATGAAGTTAATTTAAGGTGATATTGTTCTGCTTAATCTGTGTTGGGATGTTCAGGTCTTGTCGTTATAGACACCCTAGTTTCTGTTGATACTATATTGCTCTTTATGTTATTGAAAGTATTATTTTTCATTTTTCTTACATATGGTTCCCAGTTCCCTCTCCATCCTTATACCCCTCCCTCTCTCTTACCTGTCCCCCACAAAATTTAAAAATTCAAAGGAAAGGAACAAATTTCTGGATATCTGTCACTTACAAAAATTAAATCAAGAACAGAAAAACAACTTAAATAGACCTATAACCCCTAATGAAATAGAAGCATTCATCGAAAGCCTTCCATCCAAAAAAGCCCAGGGCCAGATGGCTTCAGTACAGAATTCTACCAGAAATGCAAAGAAATGCTAGTACCAATACTCCTCAAATTGTTCCACAAAATAGAAACAGAAGGTTCATTACCAAACTATTTTTATGAGGCTGCAAATTACCTTGGTATCCAAATGACACAAAGACACAACTAAGAAAGAAAACTACAGACCAATATCCCTCATGAACATTGGTGCAAAAATACTCAATAAAATACTGGCAAACCGAATCCAAGAATATATCACAGAAATCATCCACCATGAACAAGTAGGCTTCATCCATGGGTTACAGGGATGATTTAACATATGAAAATCTATCAACATGATCCACCATATAAACAAAATGAAAAAGAAAAAAAAAACATGATTATGTCCCTAGATGGTGGAAAGCCTTCGAAAAAGTTCAACACTCTTTCATGATAAAGGTCTTGGAGAGATCAGGGATAACAGGAACACAATAAATGCAATAAACAGTAAACTAACATCTAACATCAAACTGAATTGAGAAAAGCTTAAGGCGATTCCTCTACAATAAGGAACAAGACAAGGCTGCCTTCCTTCTCCATATCTCTTCAGCATTGCACTTGAAGTTCTAGCTAGAGCAATAAGAAAGCAAAAAGAGTTCACGGGGATACAAATTAGAAAGGAAGAAGTCAAAGGTTCTCTATTTGCAGATGATATGATAGTTTATATAAGCGACCCAATAAGCTTTACCAGGAAACTCCTACAGCTGGTAAACACCTTCACCAAACTAGCAGGACACAAGAAAACTTAAAAAATCAGTATCCCTACTTCATTCAGGTGACAAAGGAGCTGAGAAAGAAATCAGAGAAACATCAACTTTTACAATAGCCACAAACAACTTAAAGTACCATGAGGTAACGCTTACCAAATAAGTGAAAGACCTATATAATAAGACCTTTGTGCCATTAAAGTGAGAAATTAAAGAAGATACAAGAAATTGGAAAGTTCTCCCATGTTCTTGGATAGGTAGAATAAACATAGTAAAAATGGCAATCTTGCCAAAAGCAATCTATAGATTCATTGCAATCCCCATTATAATCCCAGCACAATTTTTCACTGACCTTGAAAGGATAATAATCAACTTTATATGAAAAAACAAAACACCCAAGATAGCCAAAACAACCTTGTACAATAAAGGAACTTCAGGAGACATCACAATCCCTGACTTTAAGCTCTAATACAGAGCTGCAGTCCTGAAAACAGCCTTGTATTGTCACAAAACATAGACAAGTAGACCCATGGAATTGAATCGAAAATCTTGATATTAACCCACATACCTATGAACATCTGATTTTTGACAAAACAGCTAAAAGTATACAATGGAAGGAGGAAAGCATCTTCAACAAATGATACTGGCACAACTGGATGATGGTGTGTAGAAGACTGCAGATAGACCTATGTCTATTGCCACACACAAAACTCAAGTCCAAATGGATCAAAGACCGCAAAATAAATCCACCACAAGAGAAAGTTGGAGGTACCCTTGAACAAATTGGTATAAGAGATTGCATCCTGAACATAACTCCAATAGCACAGACATTGAGATCAACAATTAGTAAATGGGACCTCCTCAAATTGAGAAGTTTCTCTAAGGCAAAGGACACAGTTGACAAGCCCAAACAGTAGCCCACAGACTGGGAAAAGATTTTCACCAATCCTACATCTGACAGAGGTCTGATCTCCAAAAATATACAAAGAACTCAAGAAACTAGTCAACAAAACTTCCCTATTAAAAAATGGGGTAAAGAACTGAAGAAAGAATTCTCAATAGAGGAAATCAAAAAGCCTGAAAGATGTTTAAGAAAGTACTCAACATCTTTAGCTATCAGGGAAATGCAAATCAAAACAACTTTGAGATACTATCTTACTCCTGCCAGAATGGCTAAAATTAGAAACACCAATGACAACTTATGCTGGAGAGTATGTGGAGAAAGGTGAACACTCATCCACTGCTGGTGGGAGGGCAAACTTATACAACCATTTTGGAGATCAGTATGACTGTTCCTCAGGAAAATGGGAATCAGTCTACCACAGGACACTGCACTCCCCCTCTTAGGCATATACTTAAATGATCCACAACCATGCAACAAGGACATGTGCTCAACTATGTTCATAGCAGCATTATTTGTAATAGCAATAATCTGGAAGCAACCTAGATGCCCCTCAACTGAAGAATGGGTAAAGAAGATGTGTCACATCTACACAATGGAATCTTGAAATTTAACAGGCAAGTGTATCGAATTTGAAAAAACCATCCTGAATGAGGTAACCTAGTCACATAAAGAGGAACATGGTATGTACTTGCTGATATATGGGTTTTAGACCTAGAGCAATGGATCACCGGCCTATAATTCACACCACCTGAGGAACTAGGATACAAGGTAGATTCCAAGATAATCATATAAGGTCCCTCACAGAAGGGGATTAGGACAACTTTTCCAGAGCACATTGGGAATGGGGGAGGGGATGGGTCAGTGAGTGGATTGGCAACTAGGATAAAGAAAAGTGGAGGAGAGGAAAGCATGTGGGACTAGGAATATTGAGTCAGGGAGTAATAAAAGAGAGGAGAGAGAGGGGGGAGATACCATAAAAGAGGGAGCCATTGTAGGTTTGAAGAGAAAACTGAACCTAGAGAAATTAGCAGTGACCTACAAGACTGACCCCAAGTAACAATTTGAACAACAGTGGAAAGGCTACCATAAATGCCCTTCCCTGATAATGAGATAAACGTCTAATTTATACACCATCAGGGTGCCCTCATTTAGTACCTGATGGAAACAGAAGCAAACACCCACAACTAAACAGTGAGCAGAACTAGAATCCAGATGCAGAGTGGGAGGTCAATGCCAGCTGCAGAAACACATAGAGACATCTGACCTGAACAAGGAGGACCCAATGGGCCCCCAGACTGATAGCTGGGAATCTAGCATGTGACTGAATCAGACCCGATGAACATGTGTCTCATCTCGAAGGCCTGAACAATCTAAGGGTCCTAATATAGTAGAAACAGGATGTATTCCTAGTTTACAAACTGACTTTGTAGTCACTTCCCTCATGGAGGGATACTGCCTTATCCTAGGGACAAGAGGGATGGCCTCATCCTTACTCCAAATGACTTGACAGATTTAGATGTCTCCTCCTGGAGGGCATCTCCCTACATGTGGATGTGGGGAGGAAGGGAGGGGAGTGTTGTTGGGGTGCATGTGAGTTTGGGAGAGAGGGAAAAAGGGAAGGAGGAAAGGAAGGGGGGGCTGTGTTTGATATGTGAAATAAAAATAAGAAAAATAAAATTAAAAAAATTAAATTCTGCCCCTATAAAATATATTGCCTATAGAGTTTAATAGAATATGATTGGGGACCTAGATCTAACTCCAAGCAATTATAATTACCTGATTGTTTTAATGATGCCAAAAGTATACATTTCAGAAAAGACAGCACCTTCAAGATATGGTGCAATTCAAACTATCTTCAATGTGCTGAGAAAGAGAGAAACTAAATTTTCATCTCTCACCCTGCACAGAACTCAACTCCAATGGATCAAGGACCTGAACTAAGAACCGTCACCCTGAAACCACAACAGAAAAAAATAGGAAACACTTGTCAACTTACAGGCCCAGGAAGGGACTTTATGAATAAGATTCCAATAGCACAGGAAATAAGACCAACAGTCAACAAATGGAAACTCATGAAACTAAAAAAGTTTCTGTAGAGCAAAAGAAAGTGTGAATTGAGTGCCCAGACACCCCACAGAATGGGAGAGATCTTTGCTAGCCACTCATCTGACAGGATTAGTATCTAGACTATAAAAAGTACCAAAAAAGACTAAATATTAAGAAAACAAATAACCTTCCTTTAAAAAAAAATGGGTTATAGTACTGAATAGAAAATTCTTATAAGAAAAATGCAAATTGGCTAAGAAACACAGTTTTAAAACTGTTAACATCCTTAACCATCAGTATTAATAATGCTTCAAGATTCCATCTCACCTCATTGAGAAGGGACATCATCAGGAATAAATTCTCATGTGGAAGTGGCCAAGAAGTGCAGGGGGGCACTGTAATGATTCAGGCATTACGCTGGCCCTCCCCTGTCACCTTGCAGAATGCACTCAGGCAGTACTCTGCTCAGCCCAGCGATACATGAGTACCAGTCTGCAGGCAGGTGTAAAGGAACCTTTTAAAAACAGACTCGTGTCCACTTAATGTGCTCATTTGCTCTTTCTCTTTTGCTCTTTGCTCTTTCCAGCTCCTCTCTCTCTCTCGCTCTCTCTCTCTCTCTCTCTTTCTCTCTCTCCTCTTCTGTTCCCTGTGTCTCTATGTTTCTTCCCTTCCCCTCACTCCCCCTTTCTAAATAAACTCCTCATTTAAGCTCAAAATAAAAAAGAAAGAAAGAAAATTTAAAAAAAACTGATAGATTTGGCTAAAACAACTATTCCTATGCATATATTACTTAATATAACTTTTAAAATTATTTGATACACTTTTAAATAAAATGTAATTACATTACTCCATTTTCTTGTTTTCACTCTAGCTCTCTCTCTCCAACCCCTCCCATGTTCCCTCTACTCCCAAATTTATAGCATTGCTTTCTTTGATTATTGCTACACACATGATTGCTATTGCCCTTGTCTATCTGTCTGAAGATGACAATAAACCCTATGGATTGTTCTAACTAAATCTAATCAAGGAACATTCTTTGTGAAGAATGGCATCAATGGATGCCAGTAGGAGGAAATCTTTAGGGATCTCATTAATAGACAAAGAACTCTCCCACTTATGAGCCCCTTGATTGTTTATGTTTTTATGCAACACAAAACAGTTAACTATGAACCAATATGAACACAAACACCAAAGGCGAACTCAGTTGTCTGTATGTATATCACTCTATATTTAACAGAAAAATAATAATGTTAGAAATATTACAAAAAAAGGAAAAATAGTTACTATCATAAATATATGAACATGTTTCAGTCAAACCTATTTGAAAATATGAAATAAAATAAAATTATCAAGTGTCATAAACAGAATATTCTTTATAGTATCAATTATTTTTATGAAATAGTAATCTTCAAATAATCAATACTCAAATAAGATAGAATTTTTCAACTGTCAACCTAGGAACTGGTTATGAAAACATAATTCTGGCAAGAACATTGTGAAATTGGCACTCATATTAAAGGGAGATGAAGTGTAATTCAGAACAAATAATTTTGATGGAAACTTGGCAATGTAAAGACTTTAACAGTGCTTAACCTTATGACATAGTAATTCCACTCACTGAAATTTACTTTATAGTAACAACCAGACATATCTATAAAGACATATTTAAAAAGACATCTGATCATTATCTATTTTATTCTTTTTTCAGGATTAAAAATCATCACCCTATTTGTATCTTTTCAATCTCTCTTTTTCCACTCTTTCAACTTCTTTCATACCCTCCTCCTTCTCAAATTCACAGACCCTTCTTTAACTATTATTGTTATATATACACATGTATACTAAATATACCTTGCTTAATCCATTTAGTGTTGATCTTATGCATATTTATGTAGAAGACACTAGGTCATTGTACTCACAAATAAGTACCAGGGAAAACAGTAATTTTAAACATGCATGGATATTTCTTCAAAGGACACGATGTATAATTTGTTTTCCTTCTAGAAGGCTGGGAATGGATGTGGTTACTAACCTGACAATCTCTGTGCTACCTGTATGGCCAGATCACATCTAACTCCTCAGAATCTTTATCTAAGTCATCCTTCCCAGAGGATGAGCATTGTGTTCTCAGTCATTCTATGGAACCTATACTTAAGGGAGATATAAATTTCACTTTATAAATGGTAGCAAAGTTGTTTAGTAGCCTGATTAACTTTATGCTCCATAATAAAAAAGGCCATATCAAATCCCATCCATATTCATGGAAGAATTCATATGTACTTTATAAAGAGATTCAATGTAATAATGTCTTAAATTTAGTTTTATGCGTGGGTTTGAGTTAATGTCACCAAAAAACATTTTTTCTAAATTGTTCTGTTCCTAAATATGCACAAAATACACTGCCTGATATCAAACTTTCAATGCTTGAGCCAACACTGGCAACTGAGTTGCCTTGAACTGGACTTCCCTCTTGCTTCACATGGATTGACATTCTGCAGGCTGTGGTGGTGACGCGGGTGCCCACTTATGCGTGTAGGGTTAGTTGGGGGATTTGGATGGCAGTTTCAGGGTTTCATCCTTTAAGAAGTATTTTTCTCTTTCTATAAACAGCTATTAACTGCCTCTAGCTTTTCATGTATAGGTGGGGGTTGTGAGATTTTCCTTATCCACATTGGCATGTCACCTGAGGATATCATTTTAAAGATTTTGTTCAGATGGCCATAGTTTCTGAGATTTCATGGGGGCTTCAGGTCCCATAGCATATATAGAAAGAGCTGTCTTGCTGTAATCTTTCCACCTCTTTTTTTCCAGTGTTCCAAGTACCTTAGAAGTACAGGTTCTATTATTAATGTAAATTGGTGTGGGCATTCCATTTCTGTTATTCTCTGTATTTGATTACTTGTGGATATCTATAGTAGTCACTGTCTGATACAAAAGTAGCATATTTAATGAGGTATTAGAATTATACTTATCCTTGCTTATGAGGATAAGTATTTAGAACACAGAAATTATACTGGTTTATTAAATCAGTTGTAGTAGATTCTCCTCTAGGATCCATGGCTTCACTAGCCACATGACATTGTTTGTATTTAAAAGGACAGACAGGAATTCCTTCCTATGGAGCAGTACTTAAGTCCAATTAGATGAATATTGACTCCTCCTAAAAAAAGTATCATAAAGAAAAACGTGCTATGGTGGCCATTTTTTATGCTTCATAGGCTTCATATATGGTTCAGACAATGGATTGCTTTTCTCTCTAGGCAGCTTGCATAACAACTTCGGATGTTATGAAATCTAGTCTTCAGGGAATGAGTCTTCCAGGTCATTTCTAGATCAGTTCCTATGAGATCCATGCCTGTGTTCAGCAATAGGGTCTTACTTTCAAATATTGAGAGGGAGCCAAGGGAAACATCAATAGCATATTGCTACTATTATGTAAGGTTCAATGACCGCTTCTCCCAGACCAACAACTCAAAAGGAAGTTTCTTATGCCTGACACTAGGGTTTGTGTTTTGGGGAGGGTCTATAAATTCTATCTATCTATCTATCTATCTATCTGTCTATCTATCTATCTATCTATCTATCTATCTATCTATCTATCTGCTATCTCTATACTACCTATTGAATTAGACACTATATTTTTACATTTTGGCTTTTTGCAAACATGGTTAGTTTTGAACAGTCTTACTAGCAAGCATATAGTATCAGCTAAACTACTCAAAACTAATGCTTATTAAAGAATTGTGGAATGCTTATACCATTAAAAAGTATGTTTTGGGTTGTAAGTCAAAATTATTGCTAACCAATGGAGCTCAGAGAACCAATAAAGTGAAGAAACTGTTCATGCCCACTGAATTATCTGGGAGTGAGTACTGACATACTCCATGAAAGTGATGCAAGGTCTATAATATACAGAATTAGGAATACAAAGAAAAGAACGATAGATTATGGCTCTATACCTTTATTTGGAAAGAGCTCAAAAACAAGGAGTTATCATTAATGGGAAGTTAAGCAAGATTCAACTATCTACTTCCATTAGAGCCACAGATACATGCAATATTTGCAGAAAAATTGTGTATCACACTCCTGAACCTAATGCACGGAATTGCATGTAGTAGACAATATAACATTGCTCTGATAGAGATGTATATGTTATTTACCCTTTCTTCTGAGACTCGGGGTTTCCATGCTGTGAAATACAGACACTAGAACTACTGTTAGCAGACATTTTGATGTGAAGACAAGTGATCATTGCATTATCTCATACCTGAGACACACCACTACTGCTCTAGACCCACAAAGGGGGCTCCGGTATCCTGCCAGTCAATTGGCAGGATTGTGAATATACTGTGGATTGTGAATATATACATGCATTCACAAGATACTAGACATTAGTATCTCACTAGTCACAAAAATATCAATTCATATAGATTATGAACTTAAAAGATGAGAAAATATTCCAGATATTCTATGGAAAGTTATTATTTGTACAGAAGCCCAGGAAAAGGTTAGAATACCTACAAAATTGAGACAAATAATATTAAATTGAAATAAACAATTCTCAGCCAGAGAAAGATTTAACAGAGTGGAGAGCTATCTAATTTAAAAAGAGAAAATATGTCAAACTATGTATATTAAAGGACATAATATCAAGATTACATAGGGAACTCAGACACCTTAAAAATAAAAAAAGAAATTGGTCCAATTAAAAAATTGACAGCATATCTGGGGATTCATGTCAGTAGTAATAAGCTTGCCTAGCACATGGAAAGCCCTCAGTTTGAATGTCAGCATACTGAAAAAAGAAGCAATATAGCAAAATTGACATTTCTCAGAAAACTTAGAAACAACCAATATATATGGGAAAAGGTATTCAGTATCACATGTCATTATTGTGCATATCAAAGCAATTTAACAAACATTATTTCATACTAGTTTACAGTGGCTTTTCCAAAAAGAGGAATAATAACAGATGTCTGTAAAAAGGAAAACTTATATAATGTTGTGCAAATATTAATTAGTAGAGAAAATTTAGAGCACTTACTGGTTCCTCAAAAATGATATTAAAATGACCATATAATGCAATGGAAACCAGCATAGGACTGACCCAGATCCCAGACCCCTGAATATGGGTGTTAGGAGGAGTGGGTACTCTATGGGGCCTCTAGTAATGGATCGGTATTTATCCCTAGTATATGAATGGAATTTGGGAGCCCATTCCACTTAGAGGGATACTTTCTCAGCCTATACACATGGGGGAGGGCCTAGGCCTTGCCCAAATGACATAACATATTTTGAAGTCTCCCCATGGAAGGTCTCACTGTCCCTAGGGAGCAGAAAGAGGATGGGCTGGGGTTTATTGGGGGGTGATAGAGAGGATGGGAGGATGAGGGAACTGGGATTGACATGTAAAACATCCTTACTTCAAATTTAAATAAAAAAGGGAAAAGAAAGAAATGGCATGATTTTCCTTCCTTTCATCTTTCCCCTTCAGAGAGGTATAGATAATTGCAGATTTTTATTTTAACCTTGAATAAAATTGTCCCTAATCATTTTCCTCATTCTATTACAGATATAATATATATTATATATATTAAATTATACTCATGTCATTTTCTCCCTTCCCCTTCCTCCCTCCAACTCTTCCATAGTAGAAGCAAAGGTCAGAACAATGGTAAGAGCCTGAAGAATAGATAGATTGTGTCTTCTAGGAATGTCAGAGGTGCTACAGCCATGACTTCTCATTAATACAGCTGCCTAAACAAGGAGAACACCATAGAGATTTCAATAAAGACAGGACAAACCTATTGAGGCCTCAACCCTAGATAAACACCTGTAGGCAACTAAGGAAAGCTGAGAACTGGAGAGATATTATTTTTAGACAAAGCCTGAAAATTGAATCTATTCTTAAACTTTTATTAGAAAGACTAAGATATGAATTCCAGATTTTCTCAGTAATGTGTGGTACCTTTGACAGGGTTTTCCTAAACTTCTAGTAATGATATCCTAGCTTCTTTGACATTCTAATGTGGGCTGAAGGCCAGTGGCTTTCCAGAAATTTACTAAACCTTGATTTCCATTCTGAGACTGCTTCAATGGGTAAAAGAATACAATTAAACTCTTAAAAAATTAAACTTTTATTTCATTATTACCATCATTTTATAAATTATTTTAAATATATCTATGATTCATTTTGTTATTTAATTTATTGTTATGTCAGGGTCTGATACTGTAGGTAAACTTGACTTGAACTTGTGACTCAGTTTTCTGAGTGATTGGATTTCATACCTACAGTACCATATCCAAGTTACTTTCTTTTATTACAAAAGTGATTATTCTAAATTGCTAAAATCAACCCCTTAAAAGAAATTGTCGAAATAAATATATATTTATTCAGTGTCTCTTAACAACTGTTCTAATTGCATAAATTTGGTAGACACAAACAGTAATACTCCAGAAACCTGAAAGTCCTCAAATGTCGAGCGCTATCACCTTGCCTGCAAGAATGATGCTCAACAACAGGATTCTTCTGCAGCTATGTTTATTGCACAGCTCATTACAGCAAGTTGAGGGAAGACCCCTAGGAGGAAAAAGGGCTCTGCTTATATATGCTCAGAGGAGTCGTGTCCGTTACTGACAGGTGCAGCCCGCAACACTCGTAACGGTCACCCCATGATGTGGATTCCACATCCGCGCCTTGTTGGCTTATGGACAGGAAACCAGCGTGAAGAATTTATTACAGTAGGCTAAACTAAAGAAGCACCTGTCTGCGTGCAATGGGAAAAAACCCCGCAGAACGTTAGGGCTGTTTCTGGTTAAAAAAAAAAAAAAAATGGACACCCTAACCTGGTGCAATGTCATAGAAGACTCAGGGTGCAAGGGCTGTCCTATTGGAAAATTAATGTTCATTTTTTAACATGCTTAGCCACACAGTGGGAGAGAAGCCTATCTCCATAGCAGCTAGGGCTTGAGCGATAACCACTTTGTCATGTGTCTGTTGAGCACGTAGCTTACATACCAACCAGAGCAGGAGCACCACCCCACCACGTAACAGCAGGCCAAACCCCATTACACCTGCTCACTCCTTAAAGTGGGAAAAAGCTGTGGAGATCCAGGAGAACGATCCTTCTGATAGAGAGGCGTCCACACGGGTGGAATTCACATGGACGATGGCCTTTCGAAGTTGGTCCATGAGGCTATCAAATTCTCCTGTCCATTCACCTAAAAGATACTGAAAAAGTTGTTTAGAAAGGTTTGCAACTCTTGTATAATTTTCATATTGTACACTGGTGACACATAAACTGGAATATTTCCATTGACAGCCCAGTTGGGCTAGCTGCCAGAGTGTGTCAATTTGTTCCTGCACCAAATCAATTCTCTGATAGACTACCATCAATCCTCCTTTTAATCGTGAATCAAGGGAGGCCTGTGATTGGCTAAGATCATTCCATATGGCTTTTCATTCCAAAAATTGCCCCATAGTGAGGCATGCTTTTTTGACAAACATCCAGTCTGCAGGGGTCATAGTCATAGCAGACAGTCTCTCTACTTGTGAGGAGGTGTAGTTAGCATTAATGCCATAAGCACGGACAGATTCAGCCAATTCCTTAACCTGCTTATGTTCCAAAGGTTGATGAGTATGATTTCCATCCTCCTCAAAAACAGGAAACATCTGAGTCGAAACAAAAATAGAAATCCTTTTCCCCAGTAACTTGTCCTTGAACTTAAATTTTGGAGTCAAAGCATTTTTAAAATATATAAATTGAATTAATCCAGCAACATTTCCTTTAACAGTTGTTTCCTCAGCAGTCAAACAATACAAAGACACTATAATACCGTACAGTATCCAGATTCTCTCCATCTGTGGCTTTTTTATTATTCTGTTTCTTTTCTATTTTATTTTTTATATTTTTTATTTTTAATTTTTTGATCAGTCTCTCGGGGCTCTTTCACTTTCTCTTTGCTAGCCTTTTTCTTTTTGTGCGCACCCAACTTTTCGTCATGTTCTGCTTCTGACATGCTTTCCTGATAGCATGTCTATCAGAACTTACCTCATTTTGTTACCTGTCTGCCACAGTTCTGAATCCTCCCCAGCTGACTGAAGGGTCCCCCTTGTGCCGCTGATGTCAGGTT
Source organism: Phodopus roborovskii (assembly GCF_943737965.1). Taxonomy (NCBI): domain Eukaryota; kingdom Metazoa; phylum Chordata; class Mammalia; order Rodentia; family Cricetidae; genus Phodopus; species Phodopus roborovskii. Next base: position 262,438 of record NW_026126014.1, on the reverse strand, counting down.
CCCAGGTCTCGGCACCACTTCTCTAGCGCTATCACCTTGCCTGCAAGAACGACGCTCAACAACAGGATTCTTCTGCAGCTATGTTTATTGCACGGCTCATTACAGCAAGTTGAGGGAAGACCCCTAGGAGGAAAAAGGGCTCTGCTTATATATACTCAGAGGAGTCGTGTCCATTACTGACAGGTGCAGCCTGCAACGCTAGCAACGGTCACCCCATGACGTGGATTGCGCATCCACACCTTGTTGGCTTATGGACAGGAAACCAGCGCCATCTTCGGGAATGGCACCGGTGGCTCTCTACAATCAAAGTAGAAAATGTCATGCCAAATGAATGTGCCTTATAATATAGTGGTGAATGCAAGTATAAGTTTGGAAAAAGGTAAATTCAAAAGACACCACATAATTACATCAATCAGTATAGAGTGGGTAAATGAAATTCCATAGATGTGCAAACTGTTGAAAAGATCATATTTTACTATTTCCTAGGTCTTTTGTTTTTTATCTAGCTTTTCCTATTTTCATGATGTATTAAATTTTTTGATAAGCTTCACTTTTCCATAAGAATGGATTTGATCATTTAGCTTTGTATTATCTGGCATAAGTCCACTAGACCATGCATTCAAGGTAATTTCATTTTATCTGGAAGTATAATTGAGGAATTGCATTTTCAATGTTAGAAGATCTCTAAAATGGTTCCTAGCATGAACCTTGGTCAACTGGATATGATCCTATTTAATAGTGACTTTGATAGCAGTCATTTAAAACCCCAGTGCCAAATTCTGGGAGGGGGAGACATTGACTAAAATTAGTTTCTAAAGGCACAAAGAAAGTAACATGCTTCTTTTTTTTTCTGTCAGAATTGATGACAATCTTAAAATGTCAGATCTTCCTGCATTTAAATATGACATTCACAGAAAAATGAGCTATTTTTACATTGGATAAAAAGTACACATGTGTGGTCATAGAACTTCCGGAGGTTAAGTACCTATTTCATCTTCTCTTTATGTTATCAGAAAGCAGGTTGAAATGCCCTTACAAAACACTTTTACAATATTGGCAAAGAGAAAAAGCAGACAAGTAGTTTGACTAAAGTTCTAATAATTTTGAGATTGAAATGTAATTTAGTTATTTGTACTTTATTTTAATTTTAGCTCTTTTAAAATAAAAATGCATAGCTGTAGGACATACTAATTTTTATAGGGACTGAGTCACTTCCATTTACTTTAAGAACTAATTGGCACAAAAATATAGTTTAGAGATATTTATTTATCTTGATAAACAATCTTCTAGCTGCCTACAGTTTGGAGAATGCATTTTTTATTGTCCTTCACAGAATAAGAATATCAAGACCCATAGTTATAACTAAAAGAATATAGTCAAAAAGCACATTTTCACGTCATCAAAAAAAATTATGTGTTCTCATTTTGAAAATAAAAATAAGCTATGGAGACAAATGCAAGAGCCATATACTTTCCTTCCCGCTTAGGAAAATGGAGGAAAACCCATAGCAAACAGTTTGCTTGAAATGGAGTATGAAAAGGTTAAATACCTTACAGGCAACCAATAGCTTTCTGATCTCGAATTGGACACAAGATGTGCACAAAACAAAGGAAACCATACCTTCTAATTTTCATTCCTAATCAATCCTACTTCTCTTTGAAATAGAGAGATAACTGTATAGAAAACTATAGCTAATCAAACTGCAGAGTTTTGGAGCCCAGTCCCAATGGATACACCTACAAGCACTCCTGTATCTCAGGCTCAGAGGACATAGAAGAAGAGCAGGCAGAACGATTGTAGTAGCCAGAGTGTAAGAAAGTTTGCTGCAACACTGTGTCTCCTAGTAATGTCAGAATCTATACCCATAAAGACTCACCAGTGTAGTTGCTCAGACATGAACATAAAAAGGGTGATACCACTTGTAATGGCTATTCTTAGTTGTCAACTTAACTACATCTGGAATGAACTACAATACAGAAATTGAGAACACACTTGTGTGACATATTTTGTCTCATTTGGAGTGGGTGATGTTCGATCTTGGAGTTGCACAACGTTTCAAGACAAAGCCACCAAAGTTAGATGAGCAGATATAACTTCATTCCATCACTGTGGCGGTACCAGAAATTCTAACTAGTTAGGGTCACAGGCAAGTTATGTTCTGACACTGTGACCCCCCAACAGAGGAAGTAGGTACTTTTAAAAGCAAAAGCCACAAGTAGAGGTGAGGGTCAGGGTGATATAAAAATAATTTTTGCATTATGTGGTTAAGTCTTGGGTGATGGTACATTCTGGGAATTTACAACTTGTAATATTTTACAAATACTAGTACAATTTGTGATAACAAGGCATTGGGGGTTTGTTGACCCAAGTCTGTGCATATCTTAACATAACTCTTGCACAGTTGGAGTCTTGTCTTAATTTTTAACCAACTGTTGTAGAAACTGCAGAAAATATGGGATAATGTTCATACAAAAGAAGAAGTGGGATAGATGGCTAATAGTTTTGAATTATTGTGAACTCTACAGGTGGATCTACTTCTAGTCCCTAATCTTGAAGTAGAAAGACAAGAGAGAGAGGGGTATGGATTCATTTTATAAGTTCTGCTACTCTAGGGAACCCTGAATAATACATTAATGAACATCCAAAGCTGCACAGAGGGAAACCCACAAGGCCTCAACACTACAAAAAGAACTATAGGCAACTGAAGAAAGTTAGGAGCAAGAATGATGATCTTTCCCAGAGAAGAACACACCGATTGATTGTCAGGTGTCAAATATTCATCCATAAAAACATATCTACAAGTAACTTTATATTGACTTTATAGGTTATATTAGGAATGTTTATGTATATTCATATACATTTATGTATGGAATAATAGTGAAAAAAGAGGCTATACATTCAAAGGACAGCAGTAAGATTTAAATGAGATTGTTTGGAGGGAGGAAAAGGAAATGAAAAATGTAATTAAATTACGATAACGAAAATTTTTTTAAAATTTTCAAAAATATATGTTCTTTATGGACAAAATGAAAAGGAAAGGTTAAAATACTAAGATATATCTGGGTATAGTTTCCATAAATTATCTGAATATTATATCCAGATAATTAATTGTGAGGTCTGTTTAAAAAAAAACTAATGTCTTCTGTTTAGGGCATTCTAAGTTTTCTTATTACTGTTAGTTCTCACTGCATGTTAAGGTACTAGATAAACATTATATTTCCTTGACTTCTATAACCAATGTTGTTCTACAGTTTCCAAGTTAATCGGCAAACTTTCATCTTAGTTATCCACATATGTATTAGTAAGGAAGCAATTGTCTAGAACCTAAACTTGCAATAAAATTAGCTGAATCTAGATTTTAGGATCATGGAAGTCAGGTGTAGTATAGCCTCATTGTACCTCAAATTGACCCTGTTTAATACACTGGGATGAGTACACACATTACTTTTGGTATTTCTGATGTATTAGGCACATGTAGGGCAATGCCATCCAGGTGGGGTCATGTAAATCTGTCAAGTCATTTGAAGTAGGGACTAGGACTTCTCTCCTGTGTCTAGGTTAAGGCAGTATCCCTACATGGGGAATGTGTCCACAAGGTCCTTTTGAGCACCAGGAATACATCCTGTTTCCACTGTCTGAGGTCCCTTAGACTGCTCAGTCCTTCTAGCTGAGACCCATATTCAAGTGGGTCAGAGTCAGTCCCATGCTGGGTTCCCAGCTATCAGTCTGGAGGCCCGTTAGCTCCTCCTTGTTCTTTGTTTCTGCAACCTGGTCTTGTCCTCTCCTTCTGCATCTGTTTTCTATGGAGAGAGAAATAGGAGAAAGAGCAGGTGAGCAGGTGAGGAGAGGAAAGCATGTGAGACTAGGAAGATTGAGTCAGGGTAGGAATAGAAGTCAGGAGAGAGAGAGAGAGAGAGAGAGAGAGAGAGAGAGAGAGAGAGAGAGAGAGAGAGAGAAGAAGCCATTATTGGTTTGAAGAGAAAACTGAACCTAAAGGTCTAGAGACCTACAATACTGGTGCCAAGTTACAATTTGAGCAACCTTGGAAAGGCTACCATAAATGCCCTTCCTGGAGAGTGAGATCAACAACTAACTTATCCACCATCATGGGGCCCTCATCTTGTACCATACACTTTTATTTTGTTTAATATTTTATTTTCTGTTTTGTTTGAGAATTTCATAAATGAATGTCATATTTACACAATTTCTTCTCTCTTTCTACGAACTGTCCATTTCACCATTTCCTTCTCAAACTCATGTCTTCATATTTTTTATTATTGTTTCTTATTTATTTATCTAGGTCTCTATACATATAACTCACTGAATCCCTTAAATGCTATTAATATATAGTTCATATATATTTTTAATAAATCTTTTGTGTAGGTATTTAGGGTTGCTCATTTGGCTTTGTGTAACCTTCTAGGGGTCAATCCCCTTCCTGGAGAAGGCTAAAGCTCCCTCTCTTGGTCACCATTAATTGCTTGTAATTCTTCATGTAATGGTGAATATTGTGAAAATTTTCACATATACATAGGCATGTGAACTGATGTTATTGCTTAGGTACCAATATTTATTGTGGTTCATTAAAGCAAATTTCTTGACATATAAAGAAGATGTTACTTAATCCCACAGATATCATTACCTTCAGGATCTTAACAATATTTCTATTTTTTCTTCCATGGTATTCCTAAGCATTAGGTGTATGGAATGTGATATTGGTATACCAACTGGGAGGAGATGAACATTCTACTTCCAGTTGTTCTCTGAATTTTGACTAGTTGTGGGTTTTTGTAATAAACTCAGTCTTCTACAAAATTAAACTTCATGGTTGTGTACCTGAGTCCTTTGGTGCACCAGTGATACATCCTGGTTCCACTGTCAGAGGTCCCATAGACTGCCCAGGCCTACTAACAAAAGACTTAGGATAGCCAAAACAACCATGTACAATAAAGGAACTTCCTGACTTCAAGCTCTACTAGAGCTATAGTCCTGAACCCAGCGTGGTATTGGCACAAAAATGGCCCAGTAGACCAATAGAATCAAATAAAAAATCCTGATATTAACCCACATAACTAAGAACACCCGATGCTTGACAAAACAGCTAATGGTATACAAGAGAAGTAAGAAAACATCTTTAACAACTGGTGCAGGTGTAACTAGATGATAGTGTGTAGAACACTGAAGACAGACCCATGTCTATTGCCATGCACAAAACTCAAGTCCAAATGGATCAAAGACTTCAATGTAAATTCAGCCACACTGAACCTCTTAGAAGAGAAATTGTAAGGAACCCTTGAACAATTTGGTACAGGATATCTCTTACTGAAAATAACTCCAGGATCATTGACCCTGAGATTGACAATTAATAAATGGGACCCTCCCTGAAACTGAGAAGCTTCTGTAAGGCAATGGACATAATCAACAAGATAAAACAGCAGCCCACAGAATGGGAAAAGATATTTACCAACTCAATATCTGACAGAGGGCTGATCTAATCTCCAAAACATACAAAGAACTCAAAAAGCTAGCCACCAAAACACCAAATAATCAAATTAAAATGTGGAGTACAGAACTGAATAGAGAATTCTCAATAGAGGAATCCAAAATGGATGAAAGACACTTAAAGTGTTCAACATCCTTAGCCATCAACGAAATGCAAATCAAGGCAACTCTGAGATACCATCTTACTTCTATCAGAATGGTTTAAAAAAAACACAAATGACAGGTTATACTGGAGAGGATATGGAGAGAGGGGAACACTCCTCCACTGATGGTGGGAGTGCAAACTTGTACAGGCATTTTAGAGATCAGTATGGTGGTTCCTCAGGAAAATGGGAATCAGCAATTCCACTCTTAGGCATATACCCAAAAGATGCACATCCATGCATCAATGACATCTATTCAGCTATGTACATAGCATAATTATTTGCAATAGCTAAAACCTGGAAACAACCTATATGTCCCACAACTGAAGAATATATGGAGGAAATGTGGTATATTTACACAATGGAATAATACTCTGCGGGGGGGGTAATGGAATTTTGAAATTTGCAGGCAAATGGATGGAACTAGAAGAAACCATCTGAGTGAGGTAACCCAGTCACAAAAAGATAAACATGGTATTTACTCACTCATATATAGATTTTAATTTATTTTTTATACCACCTCACAGGATTCCATTGTGTAAATGTGGCAAATTTCCATTATCTGTCCTTTTGTTGAAGGAATTGTAGGTAGGTAGTTTTCATTTGCTAGCAATTGACTGAGACCAGAGGGCAATGAATATGGATGAGTAAATATCTCTCGAGAAGAATATGTAGTTATTTGGGCATTTATCAAGGTGTGGTGATAAAGCTGGGTAATAGCTTTTTGAAAATTCTTCACACTAATTTTTAGTAGTGCTGAACCTTTATGAAATCTGGCCTATAGTGAATGATGATTCCTTTCCCTATATCCCAAAATAATTTATTGTCGATTGTTTTCTCTATCTTAGCTATACTGGGATATGAAGAAATCTCAATGTAGTTTTTTTGTTTTGCTTTTTGTTTATTTATTTATTTATTTTATATAACCAAGTCCATTTAAATGAAAACAAACATTTATAGACAATATTTGGGAATTTGGGCGTTGTTCTTTCCAAACAACTTCCTGCTGGTAAGGGACGGTGTCATGGGGTATTCGAAGAAGATTCAGAAATCCTGGCTGTAGTCTCTAAGGCTGCTTTGTCCAGCTGTTTTGAATGTAGGATCACCTGGTACTCTGTTTCAGGTGGTCTGGGTTGATCAAACCACATTAGTCTGGAAGGAATCCACATCTTTTCATTTTCTGTGGAAACAAAAATAGAAATCCTTTTCCCCAGTAACTTGTCATTGAACTCATTCAGGATGGTTAGGGTAGTTTTTATATGCAATTTCCTTACTACCAAGTAGGTTGAATATTTTTTGAGACATGTCTTAGCCATTTTTATTTCTTCATTGTGGGATTGCTATGTTCAGACCCAGAGAACAATTTTATTTCATTTTTGTAATTAATTAATTAATTAATTAATTGTTATTTGTTACCAACCACAGATTCCCCTCCCTCCTCTCATCCATAGTTCCTCTTCCCACATCCAACCATGCAACCCCAACATATTCTTCCTTAATTTCTACTAAGAAAAGAGCAGATCTCATTTGGATATCAAAAAAATCACATGCCAAGTTGGAGTAAGACTAAGCTCCTCTGCTTGTATTAAGGCTGGGCAATGCAGCCCAGTTTGAGGAATAGGTTCTACCACCACCCAAAGCATTAGGGACAGCTCCTGCTCCCACTGTTGAGAGTCCTGAATGTAGACAAAGCTATACAACTGTAACATATCTGGAGTGGGCCCAGGGTGTTTCCACACAGGTTCCCTAGATATCAGTTCAAACTCTGGCAGCTCACCTAACCCTAAAATCGGTGAGAAGCTTTCTGTTAAGTTGCTGGTCAGAGTTGTCCAAGAGACTCCCAAAACATTATACCTTGTTGCTATTGCTTTTGAATGTGCCCCAGGGGTTAAAGGCAATTTCTTCTGAAGATACAATGCATTCCAGAAACAGTGCCCCAAATCCCCCCAGCTGTTACTAAGATAAAAGCACCCTCTCTGAGGACTACCTTTCATGGTAACAGAATATGTCATGCAACCTGTGAATGGAAGTGACCAAAATTTTTAACCAGCTGTGACAATTATTTATGCAGGCATACCTTGGATGTATTCAACAACCCTCCAATTATTATACTCGACAAAATAAAATAATGCCTATAACATGAAACTAGCCAACTCCCCGGGGTTAGTGAAGTCATGGATCTTGGAGGAGAATGTACAACTGGTAATTTTCCAAACTAGCATACTACATTCTAACTATTTGTCCTTATATAGACAGATTAGGTATAGTTCCCATTCATCTTCAAAGGCCCTTCTCATTGCAACTGATGGGAACTATTACATAAAACCACAACCAGGAGAAATGCAGTTTAAAGCTCAAGTCTCAGTGGATATACCTACAATAAAACTCCTGTAACCAAAGTTCAGGGAGCATTGCAGAAGAGAATGTAGAAACATTGGAAGAGATAGAAGAACAGGAATTTGCCTTGAGATTTTGCCTCCTATTAATAAAAAAATTACACACATAAACTTTTAACAATATGACTTTCTAAACATGAGTGGAAAAAGAACAAGAGTAATAGACACATTAATGTGGATGGTGAAAGCCCTGGTGAGTTTCGCCTTACACAAAGAGTTATAGGAACGTAAAAAGTTCTGAGAGTAGGAGAAATAGTCTTTTCCAGGAAAGAGCACACCATTGGCTATCCAGGACAAAAGGTCAGCCATAAATCATGCATATAAAAAGCATTTTCCTGAATGTTCAGGTTGAATTTATGTACTTAAGAGTACACATATACACATCTATGTAACAACAATTAATGACAAAAGAGGCTATGAGTTTCAAAGAGACCAAGGAGGAATATATAGTAGTATTTGGAATGAGGAAATTAAAGGGAGAAATTATAAAATTATATAACAATCTCAACAATTAAAAGAAATAATTTAAAAAGCTTCAATTAATATATTGATATTTTATATTTTTGGTAAGTTAAGGATGATTTGTTTCAAAAGAAAGAAATAATGCAATGTAGTATGCCCATGCTTATTATGCCATACTATAGCTTTCCATATTTTGAAATACGAATTCTAGCTTCTACAGAATCAACTTAAAATTATTCTTAAGCCCTGTATTTGTATAAAGTGTCCAGTTCCAAGTCAATGGAATTACTGCTATGAATAGGGGACTTACTATGGAGCTAATGGTTAATTTAATCAAACCACCAACCTATCTTTCCAGTTCTTATGTTTTTAGCAATGATTTCAAAAGCTACATAAGGGAAAAATCTGCTTTCATGGAGCCAGATGGGCCAAACATAGCTCAGAATTTGGCCCTATAGTCAGAAATTTTAGAATTGTTTGTCTAATTATATTTCCTCTCCAGAATTTGAAGAACATTATGTCTATGTAGTGGGTATAGTTTACTTTCAGCTCAATCAGTTTCTCTTTTAAATGAGATTCAGTAATGGGTCAGATGTTTGATAATTCAGATACTTCCTGAGATACGAATTTCAAAGGCAGCTGAAGATTTTTTTAAAGCATGAATCATTTATTTTTAAAATACACAAATAACACATGAAAATTTTAGGGAAATAAGGAATTATGGATAAGTAAATTTTTTTTAAATCAACCCTTCCTGAAGTATTTGGTACTAGCCATTATTAATATAATCAAGCCATTATTAATATAATCATATGTAACTATTTAGAAATGTGTGTGTACTGATTGAGTGAGATTTAATAATAAAAATTACTATAGGGTAATGTTTTATAACTTATACTTCAAATGAAGTAGTCACAGATACTTTAATATTCACTAACTTCATGTATTCCTTTCTTTCAGCTTCATCATATTCTATTGTGTGTATATTTGGGAATATGGAGGGTAGAGGGAACTGGGATTGGTATGTAAAATAAGGTTGTTTTAATTTAAATAAAAATTAATTTAAAGAAAGTGATATTTGTCAATGTGGATTTAAAATCTGAGATTTTTTTCACCTTATTTGCAAATCAAACTTTTTAAAATTCCATATTGTAAGAAATCTTTGTGCTTTTATGTGTAGACATTCTTTAATTTGAGGTTTCTACAAAATGACTCCAAAAATGCTACATGATATCATCACACAGAACAAGTTGTTCCAATCTTAGGGAAAAGGAATGGATCTATGTAATGGACAGTAAGTGGTCATGCCTGTTGTTTGTTCTGAAGTAAGATACAGTCTTTAGCTTTCAGAGAGCTCAATCTTTCAAGTTGTAAGGCAAACTGCTTCTTGGCATTCAGAAGCAACATTAGCATGGTCTTCTACCTTGCAGAGGTAGTCAAGAGCAAAGGACAGTCAGTATTTCTCCTTCCTGATCCAAATCAATGTCTAAAGCTAATGGAGTGGAGAATTTCCCCCTAAAAGCTAATTGACTCATAATGAGAGTGGACTTTAAGAAAAGTTATAAAAATACTCTAAAATATTCTTATAATTTTCACTGCTGTCAATTACTTTTGAAAGTTCCCACTTATTGGCATTTCACATATGTTGTATTTTTGCCAATACTTCAAATTATAGCTATTATTACCTATTTGCTTCATATTTAAAATTTTGAATCATCGTCTCTTTATGTTGACCATTTGTATTTCTCCAATGGTTAATTTGCCTATTAAGATGTCCATTCATTAATTATAGTGATTTTCATGATTTTACTTATTAAATTATAGATAACATTACAAAATTAAAACTTGGCTGTGTGTTACAAAATCATACTTAAAAAATCCTTGGTTTTGTGTTTTAACCTTATTTCTCTGAATTCATCAACAGTGCTTTTTTTCTCTCATGATTCATGTTCAGTTTGGTTAACTATATTGTCACATCAGTAAGAATGTATGATATTATGAATTGGGATATGTTCAAAAAGTTTAGCCCAGCAGAGCTCTTTTAATTCCAAAATATTCACAGTCATTGAATTTCTTTAGCAAGTGTCATGGCCTAGTCATGTGACAGCATTCAACAAAATTAAATATCTTATCCTCTTCAGCTCCTACCAAATATCTCATAAACTGACCACGGTTAGTGGCACAAACAAAGAAAATTCACTGCCTCAATCACTCCTTTCCCATGACTTTACCTTACAGAGAAGAAGCGTGCCTGGCAAATGGTAGAGTAGAAAGTATATACAGAACTTTTTCTTTTTTACTTGAATGAACTTTTGAAATGTTCTGTTTTATTGAAAGTGCCTCATCGAGAGAAAAATGAATCCAACTGTTATGTATTAGAAGGGAAGATTTCAAGTTATATTTTGGCAGGTATCTAAATATCATGAATGCTATAAATGTGGATATTTAATGGTGATACTGAGGAAGGTCTTTAATTAAAATATGAACTATCCAATTAATTAATCAAAACATTTATTAAATAGCAAAATAAGAAAATGAATTAACTATCTCATAATATGTTCAAAACTCAATTCTAGTTGGAATAAATGCTTTGATATGAAAAATCAAACTTAGATATAACTTATGTAAATTTAATGTAGTGATCATTTTAGGCTAAGTGAGCAACTTTTTAAAGCATATGATACACTATCTCCAAGGGAAAATATTGACTATACTGACTATATTTATAACAACTGACTAACGATGAATCAAGAGTAGATAAAAGAAACTGTAAAGTGCTCAGCTTTAAAAGGGACAAAACCTTCTACCTCCAAGGCTCAAGGATCATGCTAGAGGAAGTGAAATGGTTCTACTATCCAGAAGTAGTGGATATGTAATGTAAAGATAAGTACTTGCTGGACATGACAGGGTCATTGCAGACATGAACTCACAGTGTCTGTGAGTACATGCAATACCTATAAAAGTCAATATAGTCAAATATCCTAGAATGTGAAGCATGTCACCCGTGAAGTCCCACCCCTTGAGGAGGAGGTATTGACAGTTTTTGATATCAAGAGTAGAGTCAGTTTTCTTTAAGTATGCAGGCCCCATGCTCTACTAGATGATCTTAAACTATTATCTTTGTTATGCTTCTCACATTGGGAGGTCAATGAAATCAATAGAATTTATTCAGTAACCAAAATATAAGATTAAGGCATAGAGAAACAAAGAGATTTTCCCACTGGACCTACGGTTAAGCAGTGATTGTAATTCTTCCTGATTATTTGGCAGAAGGGGTGAAAATACTCCCAGTTCCCTCACTGGTAAGGGGAATATGGTTCCTTTCTTAGATGGCAATTCCTGAGTATGGAGGTCCTGAATTAGCTGCAATTTGTGTATGAACACTTCTTTGCAGTGTTGGTTTGTGAAAGTGGCCAGGGCTACTCCTAAAAGTAGTGCCAGAAAGATTATTTTATCTTTTATATCTTTTATCATAAAAAGATGATTTTATGATAGTGTAGCATACATCTATCTGGTATCAATGATGAGTTCATCCTGTGTGGAAAGGGTTATATAATTGTCAATTTTCTTTGTATTTGTGCAACCAGTTCACCTTTTTCCTCCTTCCTACACTTAGTGATGTGCTACTAAACCTTTCTCATTTTGGTTCTACATTATTTTTAAGAAAATAGTTTTCCACAACATGTTTTTCATGCCAGTATATTTTTCCTATGTTTCATTTCTTTGACCTCCTCAAGGACTAACCTTCCTATCCTTTCTATTCTCATGTTTTTTAAACACTTTGAATGCAAGTGTTTCTAGTGACTCTCTAACAAAATAAACAAATAAATAAAATACAGACAACTTATTGCACTAAACAGCAGCTGAGAAAATCCATTGCTGTGTGCTGAGTCCAATGAGAAAAAATATGAAAGAAAATAAATATGTATGAAAATTAGGGGAAAGTACAAATATTCAGTTCCTGATAGTGAAGATAGTGAAGCAAGTTTTCTAAATGTTTACTCATCAAAGATTTGTCACTACCCCTATATCTGAAGTTGTGTGTGTTACAAATGTCCTACTCTCTGTCCCCATTGTTTAATGCTGAAAATGTTCTAGAATGCAATTATGCACATATATACTTGAGAAATGAAGTCATTTTTGCTATCCAGATATTTATGTGTATATCACTAACAAGCTAAAATTTAACACTAACTCTGATGGTTAGACAAGTGAAACCTTTTGAGTGAAAAGTGCATTGGCATTAGAGAAAGCAAGCTGTTAAAAATCTCATTGCGTTAGGAAATGAGCAGCATGTCACAATAGGGAAAACTTCTATATTTTGATAAAATAGTAAAACTTTCCAGCTCTTGACATTTCTGCTCAAATCTTCCTAGATTGGTTCTTTCAGTTGCATGAACAAGCTTCCAAGTGTAGTCAATGAACCCTTTGGATTAGTTAACACATTTCACAGAACAGTTGTCATTTGAGGCATAAAAAGAAAATAGCCACTGAATTCCAAAACGAAATAGTTTTTGGTTCTTTTTTAAAGGGAAAGATCAGGTTAGAAAGGAAATGCAAGGTACAGGGCGACAAAAATAATTAGTGACTGAAAAGGGATATTTAATAAGATCAAGACTTAACTAAAATAGTGATGTTTATTAATATTTAATTCCATTCATCCAATTAATTCAGAATATATTATAAGCATTAGCTTAAATCCCAATGAAATCTCACCTTTAAAAGGTAATTTATACTGATGGAATTTTCTCCAGAAGACTTGTAGGTGATCTGGGTAAAATCAATAGAGAGGTAAGGTTATAGGTTTATTATTATTATTATTATTTTATTTTCTTCTTTTCCTGTTTGTCTTTTTGTCTTTGTTCTGTTTGACATTGTATTACTAGAATTTAGTCCTTTATCATTAATTATTCATTTTCTTATGTTTAAGTCAATTAATTTTAGAGTTATTTACTGTTCTTAATAATTAAATGTAGAAATTAAAGTGTGCTTTATATTACACTTGAATTTTCATTCTTAAATAACTCATGAGCATGAATCCCATGCTGGGTTTGAAGATGTAGTTTTAAGGGGAAGACTTTGAAGCACAGTGATGGGTATATCCATTCTTCACTTGAAAGAACTCACTTTAACAGGTTTTACAAGCCTGATGTTTATAAATTGGATAGTAAATGAGTACTAAATAGTCATTGTTTGTTGTGCACAATCATGGCCATTAATGGCAAAGCCAGTCTGTTTCTGGTATCCTTTATTAAATAATCACCTATTACATATGTAACTTCAACTGGGTTTGGCTTTGGGCCCATATTTGTAAGGCAAGTAAGCCTTGATGTCTGTTAATGCAATGCAAGATAAATGAGTATAATAATAAACAATTAGTAGATCTCAGAAAAGATATTGAACATTAAAGAACTCTGTACAAAGATGGATGTCCAATATTGTGGTCCCTCGTGGGAAACCTATATGGCCTGTTCAGTAATCTTAGCTAAAAAATGATGATTTAAAATAAATAGCGAGACTGATTTGATGGTTCAAATATACTACTTTTCTTTTACAAATAAAAAGGATAGGCATAGTCTGTTTTACTTTTACCTAAGGATCTAACTTTTTACTTCATACCCAAGTAGTAAATAGGAACAAATAGTGGAAAATTTTAGATAGTAAATGTCAGTGTATTATACACATAGGTTTGTGAATTCAAAGGTGATATAAGATTATGCATACCTCAAGCTTCATTGAGAAAAGTAATTGTTAAAGTAAAGTTAATGTCCAGTATAGTAAGCCTGGCAAGATTGACAGTCTATTTTCTATAATATATTATTCAACAAGAGCCAGAATATAGATTGATAATACAGCTCCGTAGTATGGTGCTAGCTTATAATATGTGAGGCCCTGGATTCCATCCCCAGCACTGCCACACTGCCAATAGCAGTTAAAACAATATGCAGGGTTAATATTTATTTCACAATAAGGCCTTTTGTCAGTTACAATATTCACTACTTTTAGAACCATGCCACACTTTGTCTCAGCAAATCTTCACATAACACTGTGAGCTGGATATGAGCACTAACATCATTTATATATATGGAAACTGAAGTTTAGAGATTACTGGGGTTAAAGGACCTGCATATATTTATTCAAGTTTTAGACAGAAGAGCCATGAGAACAAGCCTGGAAATGGCAGTGTGGTTATTTGCTGGGAATTACAAATTAGAGCAGTGATAGAGAGCCAGCTGATCTAGTTTCTTCCCAATGCTAGTCAGGCCACAGATGGCTTACCAATCTGTCTTTCTTTCAATTAACCATTCGCTATCATTTTAAAATGCCTCCCTTTCTTAGTTTCAATGATGTCCTATAGTAGCAGATTGGCTCAAACAAACAGAAATCCAATTGTGTATGAATTCTGACAATCTGTAGGGATCTTACTGATGGGTTTCTTTTTCTAAAATACTACTCTCTGGGATAATAATCTTAAAAATTGTTAGACTCCGAAGTCTATATGATCAGGAAGTGGGTCAACTCTGGCTACAGAATAAAGAATGAAGAATAAATTAGTGTATGAGGAGAAAATATTTATATAGATATTATCTTAAAAAAGAAACAAAATCACGATGGTGAAAATAGAAGACCTACATTCTAAGTAATGGATGCAGGTTCTACAGCAGATTCTAAATAGTCACACTTCTTTTTGAAAGTAAATTGATATTTTGTTCTGTTGATCTGGGAACACCATTCTAATGTTTTCAATAACCTACACACTGGGGGAAAAGTCTACTTCATTTAATTTTCATGATTGAGGTTTATGTTTTATTAATTTGATATTTATAAATCTAAAAATGTTGATATAATTTACTGCATTATCTTATAGTAAGGGTTTAGTTCATTGGTATAGAGTTGGTCCAGCATACACAAGAACCCACATTCTATCTATAGGTGCCTTCCTGTCCTCCTGCCTCCCAAAATGAAGAGCATAAAAGAATATCATGATCATATTTACTTTAAGAACTGTAGGTCAACGCTTGAAACAGAGTACCAGGTGATCCTACATTCAAAACAGCCAGACAAAGTAGCCTTACAGACTACAGCCAGGATTTCTGCATCTTCTTCGAATCCCCCATGACAGCTTCCCTTACCAGCAGGAAGTAGTTTGGAAAGAACGACGCCCAAATTCCCAAATATTGTCTATTAATGTTTGTTTTCATTTAAATTGACTTGGTTATATAAAATAAATAAAATGCCCTTACCCCCCCCACAAAAAAGAACTGTGAGTCAAAGGGCAAGAAACTTATTTGAACGAAAACTTAGCACCCTTGTTCTATGCACAACATTGTATTCCACTCATATTTCTGTTATTCCAGTATATTTTATAATGCCCTTAGCTTGTCCCAATTTTCTGCAATCCCACAGAATCTAGTTTACTTGTAGATTGTATATTTTTCTTTCCTTACTGACCTTTGTTTTAATCAGTGACGCCATTTGATAATATGGCATGATGCAATCCATATTGAACCTCAGTTTGTAGCCTTTGGGCATGGGATAGTGGCTTCCTTCTCCCTGCATCATCCATGCCCAAATAGACTACACATAGACCTCATTGGCTTCATAGGCCTTTTTAATTTCATTTTTTTAAAGTTAGAGTCATGTTATAAAATGTGATGATGAGCTCATTCTGAAAATACAACTTTAAACCAAGGTTATAGATTATGGTGCCAAGGCACAGGAATTCTAATCAAGCTCTTGGTATATTTTACCATAGTATATGAGATACAAGTGGGGGTTATTATTTCCATTTTACCACAGAGTATATTAAACATTTGTTACCATCAGTTTATCTTATTTGTTCTTGACTGCCTCAGCTATATGTACTTCACCTGAAATTTATTTTTATTAGATATTTTATTTCTTGGATTATAATATAATTACAGCCTCCTCTTTTTTTTCTCTCCAACCACATCCATCTACTGCTCTTGCTTATTCTCAAATTCAAGGCCTCTTTTCTTCAATTGTTTTTACATGTATAGTATTACTAAATATATAAATGCAGATCCCTGCAACCTTTACCCTGTAGGCCCACTGCTCTGGGTGAGCATGGGGCCAGAGTGCAGGTTCAACAACCCCTCCACCTCTGTGGAAATTCCTGGTTCTGCTCTGAGCACACTGGACTACTCTATCCATCCAGGACCTCTTGAGGCTGCAATCACCTGCCCTCTGCCGGAGGCGAGACCTCCAAGAGAGCTTGGATCATCTAGAGTTGCAGACATAAAACTCCTGACCCACCTATACCTACCAAGAGAGCAGGGTAGAGAAAGAGAGATTCTACCAGCCCTCATCATAAAAAGCGATGGGAAGACAGCAATACAAGAAAACACCCAACATTAGAAGGACAAGTATGACACCACCAGAATCTATGGACTCTATACCAATTAGACCTGAACACACCAAAGCAGATGAAGCAGAAGAGAATGACTTAAAAATTAACTTCCTAAAAATAATAGAGGCCCTCTCAAAGATGATATGAGAAAATCCCTAAATAAATGAAAGGAAAAAAAAAAACAAAAAATTGGAAGAAATACAGGAAATGACCAAGCAAAAATGCAAGAAATGAACAAATCTCTTCAAGGAAAAAAAAGAAAGAAAAAGAAAAAAGAAAAAAGAAAGCCAAGAAAAAACAATAAAAAAGATGAAGGAAACAATTCACTCAAACAGCTCAAGACCTGAAAACTCGAGACAATAAAGTAAATATATTTCTATATTTTATATTCCAATATATATTCTATATTCTATATTTCTATATTTCTATTTGGAAATAGAAAACCTGGGTAAACGATCAAGAACTACAGACACAAGCATAACTAACAGAAGACAAAAGATTGAAGAGAGAATCTCAAGCACTGAATATAAACTAGAGGAAATATATTCTTTGACCAAAACACATCTTAAATTCAACCTTTAAAAAAAACATACAGAAAATGTGGGACACTGAGAAAAGGCCAAACCTAAGAATAGTAGACATAGAAAAAGACAAAAAAGCCCAGCTCAAAGGTGCAGAAATCATATTCTACAAAATAATTGAAGAAATCTTTCCCAATATGAAGAAGGACATGCCTATGAAAGTACAAGAAGCATACCAAACACCAAATAGACTGGACCAAAGGGGGAAAATAACCCTCACCACATAATAATCAAAACACCTAACATACAGAATAAAGAAAGAATATAAAGAGCAGCAAAGGAAAAAGGCCAGGTAACATATAAATGCAGACCTATCAAAATTACATCTGACTTCTCCATGGAAACCCTCAAGGCCAGAAGGTCCTGGATAGATGCTAAGAGCCCACAGATGCCAGTGCAGGCTACTATACCCAACAAACTCCCAATCACTATAGACAGAGAAGATATTCAGTGACAAAAAACAGATTTTCACAATACAAATCCATAAATCCAGCCCTACAGAAAGTTCTGGAAGGAAAGCTACAACCCAAGGAAGTTAACTATGCTCACAAAGACATAGATAATTATTGCGGTAAATAAGGATCAGGATAAACAAATAGGCCGAATAGATGTTTATTCAGGGAGAAATAACTTACAACCTAGACAGATGAACACCAGGAAATTCAACCCGATCCTCTCCTGTCCGAGTCACGCCAGAAAAGGGGAGCGCCTTCCTGGCCCCTCCGACCTCCTTCCTCAGGTCACCTCCGCCCATTGCTCCACCCCCCCAATGGGCGTGGTCAGTGCTACAGAAGGACTACCTCACTACAGATAATCCCACTTTACCACAACCCGAAACAAAAGTGGAGCAAATATTTCCACCATACTCCTGCCAACAAAAAATCTAAAACAAACAATCATTCACAATCAATGGTTCTCTCTCCACATCCTCTCCAGCATAAAATGCCATTACGAAAACACTGAGATACCATCTTACACCTGTTAGAAGGGCTAAAATTAGAAAAACCAATGACAGTTTATACTGAATAGGATTTTGAGAAAGGGGAACACTCTTCCATTGCTGGTGCGAGTACAAACTTGTACAGCCATTTTGGAGATCAGAATGGCGCTTCCTCAGGGAATTAGAAATCAGTCTATCACAGGACCCAAAAATCCCACTCTTAGGCATAAACCTAAGTTGTCTACATCCATGCAACATATATATATATATATATATATATATATATATATATGTACATATACATATATATATATATATATATATATATATATATATGTTCAACTATGTTGATAGAAGCATTACTTGTAATAGTAACAACCTGGAATCAACATAGATGCCCATCAACTGAACAATGGATAAAGAAATGTGGTACATTTACACAATGGAATACTACTCAGGTGGAAAAAAAAAGAAAGAAAAGAAAACAATGGGATCTTGAAATTCACAGGCACATGGATGAAACTTGAAGAAACCATTCTGAGTGAGGTAAACCAGTCACAAAAAGAGGAACATGGTATGTAGTCACTCATATATGGATTCTAGACATAGAGCAAAGGATCACCAGCCTATAATTCACACCACCAGAGAAACTAGGATACAAGGAGGAACCTAAGAGTTTCATACAAGGTCCCTCACAGAAGGGGAAAGGAACAAGATCTGAGCATATTGGGAGTGTGGGGGGGAGGCAGAGAGTGGAGAGGGAGTTAGCAGAAAGAGAAGAGTAGGAGAGGAGAATAGGAAGGACTAGGAAGATTGAGTCAGATGAATAGATGAGAAAGAGAGAGAAAAAAGTGATACCATAAAAGAGGGAGCCATTATAGGCTTGAAGAGAAAACTGACTCTAGAAAAATGTCCAGAGACCCACAAGGATGACCCCCAGCTAACAATCTGAGAAACAGTGGAAAAGTTACCTTAAATGCCTTTCCCTGATAATGAGATTGATAACTAATTTATGTGCTATCAAAGAGCCCCCAGCTAGTAGCTGATGGAAGCACAAGCACACTCCCTCAGCTAAACACAGAGCCAAACTCCTGGAATCCATTTTCAGAGGGAGGAGTGCTAAGAAAATGGGTTCAAGACCAGTCTACAGAAACCCACAGCGATAGCTGACCTGGACAAGGGGAGCTCTTGGACCCCAAGACTGATAGCTGGGAAACCAGCATTGGACCGAGTCAGACCCCCTGAATATCAGTCTCAGAAGGCCTGGGCAGTCTAAGGAATCTCTTGACTGTGGAACTGGGATGTATCCCTGGTACACAAAAGGACTTTGGGAGCACATCCCCCATGGAGGGATATTCCCTTAGCTTATAGAGGCAGGGTGGAGGGCCTAATCCCTACTCTAAATAACTTAACAGATTTTGATGATTTCCTCCTGGAAGGCATCACCCTTCCCATGGAGTGTGACAGGATGGGATCAAAGGGAAATGGTGTACATTGGAGGGAGGAAGGGAGAGGGAACTGGGACCAATATGTAAAATAAGATAAAAATAACTATATATAAAACATGTAAATGCAAACTTCTCTGTCTGTATAATGTCACTTGTATGAGTATATATTCAGGGCCATCCATTTGGTATGGGATAACCAACTGGTGTACTCTTCCCTAGAGAGTACTATTTCTCCTGATTTTCCTAATCCTTTCTTGCTTCAAGTTCTTTCTCTATGGTTGGACCCTTGTGAGCTTCCTCTTCCCCCGTGTTTTATGTCTATAGATGTAGTCCTTTCTTATTCAGTCAGCCTCATAGATGAGACTTCTAGGAGTTGCTGTCTCTGTTCCTTTGGCTTCTATGAGCTTCCCCCACATTTCTACAAAGATTGCTGAGCAATTTAGATGCAGAACTTCAGATTTGGCACCCAACTATTTCTTGTTCTTTGCATTTTTATCAGTTGTGCTTTATGTCTCCATTTGTTGCAAAGAGAAGTCCTCGATGAGAGGTCAAAGCTATGTTAACTTGTGGGTAGAAGTATAAATATTTCAAAACTACCTCTTCCTGTATGTTGCCTTAAAAGGTGTGCACCATCACCTTCATGCTTTATGCCATATTGAATAGAGCTTATTTAATTCCTTTTAAAGTATTCAAATGCAACTTCTATATTTTGGGCAAGGCCAGTTCAATAATAGTAACAATAGTAGTAGTAGTAATAGTTAATATTATTGTTCAAAACTCTTGAAAGAATGTCTCTCCTTAATAATTGATAGAAGGTAAAGACAAAATTTATGTCATCATATTATAATCTCTCACCAATTCCTGGTCACAAATGATTTTCAGCATTAATTTACACTGACAAGTGATTTCTATTACTTCACTGATTCTGTAGAAAAGAATTTGGCTTTATATGTTATTACACTAGGCCTGATAGAAATGAATGGGTAAAACATGTTCATGTGCAGGATAATGCAGACCAATATCAGCACTCAATTGAATATTGTAAAATGTTGCATGGCCCATATTAAAGCTTCCTTATGCTTCTTTTTTCTTGTGGAATTTAGAAATTAGATAACAGATACCTGGATAGGATAGAAGATTATAAAAGAGAGGCATAACTTCAGTAATAAGCCAAAGAGTGTTCATCTGTAAGTAATTAGTTTGCTGGAATAAATTTTCTGTGGTAGCCGACATTGCTCAAATAAGTGCCTAGTTATGGATTGAATTACTGCACTAGGCAAAATAATGCTATACCGATGCTGTTGATGTTGAGTCAAAAGAAATTCTCCAAAGATCATAAAATTTTTCCCTCCAAGATTATTTTTAATGTTAATGTTACTAAAACTGTACTTGTAAAATTGATTTTTCTTATTTGGAAGATTTTTCTTGCTCTAAATTTTGTTATTTGAGAGAGCAAATGAGAATAGATATTTTGTCAAAATAAAAATGATTGAGTCAGGGTAGGAATAGAAAAAAGCAAGAGAGAGAGAGAGAGAGACAGAGAGAGAGAGACCACAAAAGAGAGAGCCATTATAGGTTTGAAGAGAAAACTGAACCTAGAGAATTGTCCAGAGACCTACAAGACTGACCCCCAACTAACAATGTGAGCAACAGTGGAAAGGCTACCATAAATGCCCTTCCGTAATACTGAGAATGACAACCATCATGGAGCCCTCATCTAGTAGCTGATGGAATTAGAAGCAAACACCCACAACTAAACACTGATCCGAACTGGAATCCAGATTCAGAGATGGAGGACAAGACCAGGGTGCAGAAACACATAAAGACAGCTGTCCTGAACAAGGAGGAGCTAATGGGCCCCAAGACTGATATCTGGGTATTCAGCATAGGACTGACTCAGACCCCCTGAGCATGTGTCTCAGCTAGAAGACCTGAGCAGTCTAAGGGACCTCAGAGAGTGGAATGAGGATGTACTTCTAGTGCACAAAAGGACTTTGGGAGCACATACCCCATGGAGGGATACTCCATTAACCTAGAGACAAAAGAAAAGGCCTAGTCCCTACTCCAAATGACTTGACATATTTAGATGACCCCTCCTGGAGGGCATCACCCTACATGTGGTGTGTGTGTGGGAGAATGGGACAAGAGGGTGGTAAGGGGGCATGAGAGGGTGGGAGAGAGAAAAAGAGGTAGGGAGGGAGAGGGAACTGGGATGGATAAGTAAAATAAAAATACAAAAAATAATAAAAAAAAGAAAATGCCAAAATGACCCTAGAGAAAGACCTAACTATGCGATGGAATGTGATAGAATTTGAACTTAATGCATGCAAAATGTAAGGAGAGTAAATAGTATATATCAATCTGATTGTATTGATAATAAGTACATATCTGTTTTAGTGTATAATAAAAGAATTTTAAAATTAAAAAAATGATAATTTCTTACAAAAACAAATAAGTTCACTAAAGATCAATGCAACCTCTCTGGAAGAGACATTAAGTCAACTGGAACCTTCATTGTATACAATGAAATCATAAGGACACCAAACTCATTAGGTTGGTAACTTTATAGTGTATGAAATATATGCTATAATTAAAAGTAATATTGATATAAAATGCAAAATAAAGCATGGCAGTTGGCTTAGTTTCTGTGGCATTCCTATAGTAATTTGCAAAAAAAAAAATTTAGTCTTTTCCTCACCAAGACACAACTACTAGATAATTGTTTATAATTCCTATATTTAACAAGCCTTTATGCCTTCAGCTAATGAGAGCTTTTGCATGACAATTCCTTGATTATGAAACATTGCAATATTTCTGACTCTTCCATACAAAGTAGAATTTACAAATACAATAAGAAAACACCTATAAAGATATTTCAGCAATTGAAGGAGGAAAGTTGTATTAATAATTCAAGGACAAGAATGCCTAGGAATTTCTGGGAAAATAACTCGTTTATATTCAAAAATTAGGACTTTTACATATATTTATAAATATTACCTACATTCTAAGCAAGCTTCAGTCGAGGAATTCTTTTTTAGAAAAATTGTTCTGGTTTTCCAGAAATCAAATAAACTATTGGAATAAAAAATTGTGAAATAAGAGAAAAATATATGTGCCATATTTTGATAGAGATGAATTAGCAACAGCAGGATCTGGTTTTAAGCATTTATATAATTGACATGACTCATTATTCCAGAGCAAGATATTATAGGCAAAAATGCAATAATATAAAATTTGGATGAAAGAACCATTACAAGCAATGTGATGATGAAAAAATAAAGTTGAAAGAGCAGTGGTCCTGAAAACTTACCTGTAATGAACAATAAAATGATAGGTCATTATCTGTTTGTAAGAAATTCAGGAAATTCATACACTGATATGGGGCCTAGAAAAGAGATGAGTGGAAGGCACCAGTGCACTGTCTGCACAGGAATTTAAGACCTGTTATTATGGAAAACCTGAATGTGCAGTGGAGTAAATAATAAATTAACAAGCTGCTGATTCAGGAATGAGATATCATCTTCCTATCAAGGGAAAGCAAATGGGTAGGTGAAGGGAGGAATGGTGCAATTTCATAAGATAGTCCCAAGAATGTAAAATTGAAGAGTTCTATATGAATAGAGGTGATGGACTTCTATATAGAGGAATTAAATTATAACCGTAGCACAGAACTTGAAGCTCTTTTTAGTCAGATGTAGCAAGAGGCTACATAGTGCAGCTGCTGCACTGATTCTGGGAGGAAATGTTTGCATATAAACCTATATGTGAAAATTCTTAGTTGGCAATCAGTGCAGCAGATTGTTATTTCTGCAACTGTAAGCTGTTTAGGGGACAAGTACACATTCTGAAGAGTCCTTTGCAAACTGTTGTCTGTATACCCTATGAGTCAGTAGTAGCATTCCCAAACTGGCTTAATGTTCTACATCTCTGCCTGTCTTTAACTGAAGACTTAGATTTAATGCTTAGAGAGAGCCAAGGCAGATGGGAACTGCCTTTTCAGAATTTGGAAAAACAAGGATGCTTCAATTAATGGGATGATGCTAGTAACCTCTTCCCTGAACATTTTACTCCAACATATATTTTATTCATTCACCCACATTCATGCGTATGATGTCTTTCACCTTTTAAAGAGAGGATGATCACTCTTTTATAATGACAGAATGTCCCCAAAGAGAATTCAGTATGTGTTACATGTAGTAGTTTAATTCAGTGGTAACAAAGAGAGAGGTATGCAATCCAATTTCAGGAACAAAGATGAACTACTAACATATTTGGTGAAGACAAGTCCAATTTCAAAACCAAATAGTGTCTCTCTCAAAGTGTGGCAGATCTAATTAAATTTAACTCTAATATTATGGAGGGCAGGAAAACTGCTGCTCTTGCTTGATATATGTGTTGAAAGAACAAGAAGTGGAGAACACATTCTACTTCCTACTGTGAGAAAAACAGTAACTGAGTAGGTTATATTACAAAGACTAGGAACTAGTGTTCAATTTCCTCTCAATTGTGGAATGACATTAATTCTTGGTTCTTAGCCAGATTTCAGGGAAGCTACTAGATAATTATAGAATACATAATCATATAACAATATTAGAATTCATAGCACTTCCCTAATTAATTGTTTATTGTTTTGTTTCCTTGTAAGAGTATAATGTGAAGAAAGTAGAAATTTCCAGGAAATAGGTTAAAAATAATATTTCTAATTAGAGTATAAGTTTTAGTATTAAAACATTAAGCAAATGGTATCATTTTACAATCATTTGTATCTTGGAGATTAACTAGGAAAACTTGAGAAGCAATTAATTGAGAAATGAAAAATAGTGAAACTGTCCAGTGTCATTCTTTGTCTGTAGTAAGGTGTTTTCCATTGTTTTGCTAGGCATGCCAGTTCAGTTCTCAGGTATATCTACAAAAATAATGTGTCCTAATTTTCAAGCAATGATTGAAATTACATTTCCAAATGCAAAACTTATGTATATTACTAAATGCATTTAGAGAGATATGAAATGAATACTTCCTATCTTTGCTAGTGGAAATGTCTAAGTGATAGATATTAAATAGGCTCTCCTTAATATTAATCTGCCTTTAATTGGAATGCTTTAAGTGGCTTTATCATTTAAAGAGAACAATGTTAGAAAATGTACAAAAGCATAGCAAAATGTGTACAACCATAAGTCTGCTTGCACAGGAAGTGAAGTAAGAAGTAGAAAGAGAGGTTTAACAAAATTCAGTAATAAAGTATAGAAAAATATTAGGCTAGCACAGCAGAGATCAATGGAAACAATAAGCTTTTGGTTTAGTTTTTGTATTGGAGCCTTTATTAAAAATGAAAAAAATAGCAAATATCTCAGAAGTTATATATCACATAGAAGGAATTCAGCCTGGAGGAAAGGAAATTTTCAAATCAATTAGCAACCTAATATAAGGTCAGATTTCTCCAATTATTGAAGAGTGTACAAGTTCTCAAAATTGAAATGCCATGGCTTGGTGGACTCAA
The DNA here is from genome assembly GCF_943737965.1 of Phodopus roborovskii. NCBI lineage: Eukaryota > Metazoa > Chordata > Mammalia > Rodentia > Cricetidae > Phodopus > Phodopus roborovskii. The sequence continues at coordinate 237,098 of NW_026126014.1, read as the reverse complement.
TCACTGAACAATATTTGTTAGTAATCTCTGGGTTTGTAACATTTTTATAAGTTGTTTCCACACTAAAGTGTTATCTCTGCCACTGATTCTCTATTTTACATAAGTTGTTCTCCACCTTTTTTTTTTTTTTTTTTTTTTTTTTTGGTCTTTGAAGTCATACAGTGTTTTATGATGAGAAATACTCCAAAAGGCAACTGGCAAGATGATTGCTGGATGAAATGGCTAAGCTTAAAATACTGTCTATTAATACCACTGATTTCCCAGAAATGTCTCCACTTTGTTCTGTACACATTTGCTTTTTGAATTCATCCCACTATGAATTTTGTCTTTGGCTTTGGTGTTCTAATCTTCTATTATCACTTTGACATTGCATGTTGCTAAGTTTCACAAAAATGTCTTAATGTCACAGGAAAGCTTGTCTTTTTGTCTGTATTAATGGAATTGTGGTGTGCCACTTAGTAAGTAGGAAGAAAGATTACATTGTGAAAGTGGATGATTATTTTAACTAGTTAAATATATTCATTGGAAGAAATGATAATGTGACAAATATGAGAGTATTTTGAAGTTGACTTCTATTTCTTTGTTTTAATTTTAGGAAGAATATTCATTCGTCATGACCCCCTATTTAGATTAATTGTGAATTTCTTCTATGTCAAAAACAAAGTACATATATACAGAAGGTGAAATTATTTATCATTTTACTTGAAAAAGTCCAACAAAAATATTTCTACAATTAGGAAGAGAAGTAGATATTTGGATTTTTATGATTAACTACTGAGCAAAATTAAATATAGTATAAATATAGTATTTTATTTCTCAAAGTATTGTCAAAAATGGCATAATTCACAACTATTCAAAGGCAAGAAGATTGAACTTGAGAATATTTAGTAAGCTGAGAAACTGGACAAGAACTCCATTTTTCTCTCTGTTTTTTTTAGTTGTAAAGTAACTTTTATTGAATTTATTCTTTGAAGATATTAAATATGTATATAAGTTATTTTGATTCAGTAATTTCCACCTACTTCCATCTCACAGCTATATGCCATCTATCCACCTCCGTACAATTCCCTTTCTCACAAACAGATCTTCTGGTATTGTTTGAGGCCCACTGAGTTTAATCAGTGTTGTCTGTGTGATCAAGAGATTGTACTTATTCCATAGAGCCTGGTGGGTACACATCTCACAATAAAGGCTGCTCCTTCCAAAATCAAACTGTAGCTACTATTTCAGCAGAGGTGTATGGAGTCTTGATTGATGAACGCAATTTGAAAGTCCCTTGTTTAGAACCATGGTAGGCAGAAATGGCTGTTGTAAACCCATGACTGCTGCACTAGTGCCACATCCAGTAGAGTACATCCCACAACACTGCTCCTCATCTTCTGGAGCTCTCATTCTTACTGCTTCTCCTACAATCTTTTCAACTTTAACAGTTTTTTATTTAATTTATTATTTTACATATCGATCACAGTTCCCTCTCTCTCCCTCCTTCCTTCACTGCCTCCCTCCCTCCCTGCCTTTTACCCTCTCTGCCTTCTCACATGCACCCTGACAACCATCCCCTCCATCCTCCCACCGCACTTCTGTATGTAGGGCAATTCCATTAAGGTGGGGTCATGTAGATCTGACAGGTCATTTGAAGTAGGGACTAGGGCTTCTCTCCTGTCTCTAGGTTAAGGTAGTTATCCATCCATGGGGGATGTGTTTGCAAGGTCCTTTCATGCACCAGAGACACATCCTGGCTCCACTGTCTGAGGTCCCTTAGACTGCTCAGTCCTTCTGGCTAAGACCCATATTCAGGGCGACCTCGGTCAGTCCCATGCTGGATTCCCAGCTATCAGTCTGGGGGCCAGTTAGTTCCTCCTTGTGCAGGTCAGCTGACTCTATGTGTTTCTGCAACCTGGTCTTGTCCCTTCCATCTGAATCTGGGTTCTAGTTTGACTCAGTGTTTAGATATGCGTGTTTGCTTCTGATTCCAACAGGTATTAGACGAGGGCTCCATGGATAAGTTAATTGTTGATCTAACTATCTGGGAAGGGCATTTGTGGTAGCATTTCCTTGGATGATCAAACTGTTAGATGGCGGCAGTCTTGTAGTTCTATAGACCTTTCTTTGGGTTCAATTTTCACCTCAAACCATTATTGACTCCCTCTTTTATGTTCTCTCTCTCTCTCTCTCTCTCTCTCTCTCTCTCTCTCTCTCTCTCTCTGTTTCACTCCCTCTCTGTGTGTGTGTGTGTCTCTCTCTCTCTCCTGTCTTCTATCCCTACCCGGACTCAATCGTCCTAGTCGCAGGTGTTTTCCTCTCCTCCCACTCTCTTTCTACTACTTCTCGCTCCATTCACTTCCCCCCCCCCTTCCCCTGTGCTCTGGGGGACTTGTCGCTTCCCACTTTCGTGAGGGAGTTTATATGAATCTCTTAGAATACATCTTGTATCCTAGTTCCTCTGGTGGTGGGAATTATAGGCTGGTGATCCTTTGCTCTAAGTCTAAAATCCATATATGAGTGAGTGCAAACTATGTTCCTCTTTTTATGAAAGGGTTAACTTATTCAGGATGGTATCTTCAAATGCCATGCATTTGCCTGCTAATTTCAAGATACCATTACTATTTTTTCCAAAGTAGTAGTCTATTGTGTAGAATTGCGAAATCTTCATTATCCATTCTTCAATTGAGGGGCATCTAAGTTGCTTCCAGGTTGTTGTTATTACAAGTAGTGCTGCTATGAACATAGTTGAACAGATGTCTTTGATGCATGGATGCGAATCCTTTGGGTATATGCCTAAGAGGGGGATTGCCGGGTCCTGTGGTAAACTAATTCCCATTTTCCAGAGGAACCGCCATACTGATCTCCAAAAGGGCTGTACAAGTTTACACTCCCACCAGCAGTGGAGGAGTGTTCCCATTCTCCACAACCTCTCCAGCATAAGTTGTCATTGGTGTTTCTAATTATAGCCATTCTGGCAGGGGTAAGATGGTATCTTCAAGTTGTTTTGATTTCCATTTCCCTGGTAGCTAAGAATTTTGAGAAATTTCTTAAGTGTCTTTCAGCCTTTTTAATTTCCTGTATAGAGAATTCTTTCTTCAGTTCTATACCACATTTTTAATAGGGTTTATTTGGCCTTTTGTTAACTAGTTTCTAGAGTTCTTTGTATATTTTTGAGATCAGGCCTTTGTCTGATATAGGATTGGTGAAAATCTTTTCCCAGTTGGTGGACTGCCGTTTGCTCTTGTGCACTGTGTCCTTTGCCTTACAGAAGCTTCTAAGTTGGAAGAGGACCCATTTATTAATTGTTGCTCTCAGGGTTTTTGCCTCTGGAGTTTTGTTCAGGAAGCAGTCTCCTATACCAATTTGTTCAAGGGTACCTCCTACTTTCTATTCTAAGAGGTTCCATGTGGCTGGATTGATGTTGAGGTCTTTGATCCATTTGGACTTGAATTTTGTGCATGGCGACAGACATGGGTCTATTTGCAGTCTTCTACACACCCTCATCCAATTATGCCAGCACCATTTGTTGAAGATGCTGTCCTTGCCCCATTGTATACTTTTAGCTGTTTTGACGAAAATTAGATTTTCATAAGTGTGTGGGTTAATATCAGGATTTTCAATTCGATTCCATTGGTCTACCTGTCTATTTTTATGCCAATACCAGGGTGTTTTCAGAACTATAGCTCTGTAGTAGAGCTTAAAGTCAGGAATGGTGATGCTTCCTGAAGTTCTTTTATTTTATAGGGTTGTTTTGGCTATCCTGGGTCTTTTGTTTTTCCATATAAAGTTGATTATTATCCTTTCAAGGTCAGAAAAGAATTGTGGTGGGATTTTAATGGGGATGGCATTGAATCTGTAGATTGCTTTTGGCAAGATTGCCATTTTTAGTATGTTTATCCTACCTATCCAAGAGCATGGGAAATCGTTCCATTTTCTGGCATCTTCTCTAATTTCTTTCTTTAGATCCACAAAGTTGTTCTTATTATATAGGTCTTTTAATTGTTTGGTAAGCATTACACCAAGATACTTTATCTTGCTTGTGGCTATTGTAAAGGGTGATGTTTCTCTGATTTCTTTCTCTGCCTCTATGTCGTCCGAAACAAGTGGGGCTATTGATTTTTTTTTTGAGTTTATCTTGTATCCTGCTAGTTTGATGAAGGTGTTTATCAGCTGTAGGAGTTCCCTGGTAGAGTTTATTGGGTTGCTTATGTAAACTATCATATCATCTGCCAATAGAGATAGTATGACTTATTGCTTTCCAATTTGGATCCCCTTGATCTCCTTTTTTTTTTTTTTTTTTATGTCATTAGCTAAAACTTCAACTACGATATTGAAGAGATATGGAGAGAGAGGGCAGCCTTGTCTTGTTCATGATTTAAGAGGAATAGACTTAAGTTTCTCTCCATTCAGTTTGATGTTGGCTGTGAGTTTGCTGTATATTGCTCTTATTATGTTTATGTATGTTCTGTTATCCCTGATCTCTCCAAGACCTTTATCATGAAAGGGTGTTGAATTTTATCGAGGCTTTTTCAGCATCTAGGGAGATGATTATATGGTTTTTCTTTTTCAGTTAGTTTATAGGGTGAATCACGTTGATAGATTTTTGTATGTGTAATCATCCCTGCAATCCAGGGATGAAGCCTACTTGTTCATGGTGGATGATTTCTCTGATGTATTCTTGAATTCGGTTTGACAGTATTTTATTGAGTATTTTCACATCTGTGTTCATCAGGGATATTGGTCTGTAGTTTTCTTTCTTAGTTGTGTCTTTGTGAGGCTTGGGTACCAAGTTTATTGTGGCCTCATAAATAGAGTTTGGCAATGAACTTTCTGTTTTTATTTTGTGGAACAATTTGAGGAGTATTGGAATTACTTCTTCCTTGAATGTATGGTAGAATTCTGCACTGAATCCATCTGGCCCTGGACTTTTTTGTTTGGAAAGCTTTCGATGACTGCTTCTATTGCATTGCAGGATATAGTTCTACTTAAGTTGTTTGTCTGTTCTGGATTTAATTTGGTAAGTGTTAGTTTTCCAGAAATTTGTCCATTTCCTTTGAGTTTTAAATTTTTGTGGAATTCAGGTTTTCAATGTATGACCCGAAAATTGTCTGGATTTCCTCTATGTCCGTTATTATGTTCCCCTTTTTGTTTCTGATTTTGTTATTTTGCATGTTCTATCTCTGCTTTTTCATTAATTTGTATAAAGGTTTGTCTATCTTGTTGATTTTCTCAAAAAAAAACAACTCTTCGTTGCATTGACTTTTTGTATTGTTTTCCTGGTTTCTATTTTGTTGATTTCAGCCCTCAAGTTGATTATTTCCTGGCCTCTACTCCTACAGGGTGTGTTTGCTTCTCTCTGTTCTAAGGTTTTTCGGTTGCGCTGTTAATTTTCTTATGTGACTATCCTCTCTTTTCTTCATATTGGCACTTACTGCAATGAACTTCCCTTGTAGCACTGCTTTCAAAGTGTTCCATAAGTTCAGGTATGTTGTGTTCTCATTCTTGTTGAATATTAGCAAGTCCTTATTTTCTTTCTTTATTTCTTCTTTGACCCAGGTGTGGTACAATTGCACATTGTTCAGTTTCCATGAGTTTGCAAGTTTTCTGCTATTTGTGTTGTTGTTGAATTCTAATTTTAAAGCATGGTCGTCTGATAAGATACAGGGGACTATTCCAATTCTCTTGTTTCTGTTGAGATTTGGTATGCCACATAGTATGTGGTTGATTTTAGAGAAGGTTCCATATGGAGCAGAGAAGTTATATTATTTTGTGTTTGGATGGAATGTTCTATATATGTCTGTTAAACCCAGTTGAGAGATAACTTCTGTTCATTCTTTCGTTTCTTTGCTGAGTTTCTGATTTGTGGTCCTGTCTAGTGTTGAGAGTGGTGTATTGAAGTCTCCCACTATAAGTGTGTGAGGTTCTATATGAGCTTTGAGTTTAAGTAGCATTTCTTTTACAGATGTGTGTGCCTTTGTATTTGGGGCATAGATGTTCAGAACTTAGACTTTGTGCTGATGGATTTCTCCTGCGATGAATAAGAAATGACTGTCTTCATCTCTTTTGCTTAATTTTGGTTTGAAGTCTAACTTGTTAGATATTAGTATAGCCATGCCTGCTTGCTTCTTGGTTCCATTTGATTGGAAGATCTTTTTCCAACCTTTTACCCTGAGGTAATGTCTATATTTGAAGCTTAGATGTGTTTCTTGTATGCAGCAGAAGGATGGATTCTGTCTTCGTATCCATTCTGTTAGCCTGTGTCTTTTTATAGGTCAGTTAAAACCATTAATGTTGAGGGAGAGTAAGGGCCATTGATTGTTGATGCTTGTTTGTTTTAGGTTTGTTTTTGGCAGTCGTATTGTGAATATATTTGTCCTGCTTTACCCTTGTTTTCTGGTGTAGTTATATTATCTGTTGTCTACATTTTTGGGCGTAGTTACCTTTCTTGTATTGGTGTTTTCCTTCCAATATTTTCTGTAGGGCTGGATTTGTAGATACATTTTGGGAAAATCTGGTTTTGTCATTAAATATCTTGTTTTCTCCATCTATAGTGATTGAGAGTTTTTCTGGGTATAGTAGCCTGGGCTGGCATCTGTCGTCTTTAATATTTGTAGAACATCTATCCAGGACCTTCTGTCCTTGAGCGTTTCCATGGAGAAGTCAGTTGTAATTTTGATAGGTCTACTTTTATATGTTACCTGTCCTTTTCCTTTGCTGCTCTTAATATTCTTTCTTTATTCTTTATACACTGAGAAGTTCTCTGATGTTATGTTGACTGTTGACTCCACCCTCTGTCCCAGTGCTCAACCAAAACGGCAGGACAGTGGGCAGGGTAGGGCACAGGGTAGGGGGGCAGGCTCATGGTGGGGGTGGGTGGGGGTGTAACCCATTTTTCTCTCTGTTATAAATTACACAATGGTTCACTGATTGTCATAATTCTTCAGGTCCAATATTTTCAAATTACTTCAGCCATGAATAACTTTGTCAATCTTTCAGATATCTAGCAATAGTGATTCTGTCACATTGGTATTGAGCCCAGGCACACTATAGAGGTCTGCAGAAGGTGTCCAATCCAGATAATCATAAATAAGAAAAATTTTGTGAAAACCTATAATTAAAATATATTTGGTATATGAAAACAATTATGATTTTGAAAATATTACAAAATGACAACATTTCAGTCCTATGCAAGTATTTTGCACCTTTTATATTGTTTATTAGTATTTAACATTCTTTTCAGAATTTTGTGAACCATAGAAATGTAATTTATGATATAATTTCAGGTTCACAAAATTGTGAAAGCTTTATGATAGTGTCAAATTTTAAAAGAATTAACAACTGTTATGTAAAAGTTGTTAATTTAAAGAAGTTTTGTATTATTAGTATAAGAGGAAAGATATGAGTGCAGGTGGATAAAGGGAGGGTGGGCTTAAACAGTGCATGATGTATGTGTGTATATTGAATATCACAATTAACCTCACCAATATTTAATTAAAACATAGTAACTAAGAAATTTATTATTATTTTTGCTAATATTAATTTATATTTTATGTCAGTTTACTTGTGTATAAAACAAAAACATTTTCTTTTTTATTGAATCTATATGTTTTCATACAAAATATTCTGATCATGATTTCCCTTTCTACATCTCCTGGAATAGCCTGCTCTACTTTCCCACCCATCCAACTCCACAACTTCCTATTCCCTTTCTTCAGAAAATGAAGAGCAAAGTGAAATAGAACAAAAATATAGAGAGTAAGAAAGGAAACTGAATGAGAAGAGTACTTGCGCACACATGCTGGCACGCACACACCAAGAAAATATAAAATCAGAAACCATGATATACAAACAAAAGAACACAAAGGAAAAAAAATACAATTATTCAACAAAACATGAGACAAAAACAACAACAAAAATTCTAAACTACAATTGAGTTTGTTTTGAATTGGAGATGGTTAAGATAGACACTGATTTATGGATTTGCTAGTCATGGTTGTCTGCCCTTGAATGTGGAATATGAGTTGTATATTCAGTGAGACTCTATTGGAGTAAACTAACTTTTCCTTTGCAAGTAGATTATCAGCTGAAGATTGTTTCTTGGTTAGAGGTGGAAACCTATGTCCACTCTCTCCTTTTAGTGCTGGGGCCCTATCTTGCTTAGACTTGTGCAGATCTTGTGCATATTGCCACCATCTCTGTTGGTTCAAAAGTTCAGGAAACCTGCTGTGTCTTTAAGGCATTGTTTCATTCAATCTCTACAGGCTCTTACAATGTTTCTGCCACCTCCTCCACAAAATTCCCTGAGATATGGGGGGGGGAGGCTTGATGGAATTATTAGAATTAGGACTGGATAATACAATGTCTGTCACTTCTGCACAATGTCTAGTTGTGGATTTCTCTACTTGTTTCCATCTACTGCAGTTTAAAGCTTCTTCTCTGGAGATGGTTAAGATAGACACTGATTTATGGATATAACAAAAATGTTGCTAGTTGTTATTATATTGCTATATTTCTTTTTCAGGTATTTTTCTCTTTCCTCCTTAGGTCTATGGCCTACCTAGTCCCATGCTCTTGGACACATGAACAGTGTAAGGCATGGGTTTCATCTCATGGAGTTAGCCTTAAATCTAACCAGTGGATGGCTAGTTATTTCCATAACATTGGTGACACTATTGTCCCAGAGTACCATGTAGGCAGGTCACTATTATAGATTGAAGGGGCAGTGTATGCTCTTTACCTCTGGTATCATGCAGAGTACCTTCCAGTACCATGATCTCTATTGAGTAGTTATAAGGGCTCTAGTTTGCCACTGGCTAGATTTTTCCATGTTCAATTTCTTATGTATTTGTTGTTTTCAGAAATAGCAACCAATAGTGCCGAGTTACCAATAGCCTTCACAATAGCCTACATTTTTTGAGGGTTTCTAGGATGCACTATTGGTCAACTATTCAATCAGATGTAGCACATTTCTGCCACTGGAGGCTTCACTTGATGGTGAGAGATGTCTAGTTGACATTATGTCATTATTATTTGGACATTTCATTTAGGTTTTTCTTTCTTTTTATTATTTTCCTTATTTATTTATTTATTTATTTATTATTATTTTTTATTTTACATGTCGATCCCAGCTCCCGCTATCTCACTCTGTCCCTCCCTCTTACCCTCTCTACCCCCTCACATGCACCCTGATCACCCTCCCCTCTCATCCCCCACCCCAATTCCACATATAGGACAATGCCATCCAGGTGGGGTCATGAAAATCTGTTAAGTCATTTGAAGTTGGGACCAGGACTTTTTTCCTGTCTCTAGGTTAAGTCAGTATCCCTCCATGGGGGAAGTGTCCGCAAGGTCCTTTTGTGCACCAGGAATACATCCTGGTTCCACTGTCTGAGGTCCCTTAGACTGCTCAGTCCTTCTAGCTGAGACCCATATTCAGGGGAGCCTGAGTCAGTCCCATGCTGACTTCCCAGCTATCAGTCTGGTGGCCCATTAGCTCCTCCTTGTTCAGGTCAGCTGTCTCTATGTGTTTCTGCAACCTGGTCTTGTCCTCTCCCTCTACATCTGGATTCTAGTTCGACTCAGTGTTTAGATTTTAGCATTTAGGTTTCTTTCATTTATGTATACATATATTATTTATACATACATACATATACATATATAAATACATACATACATAAGCTTCTGCTGTAGTAAGTTTCTATATGACCCCTCAGGTGGGACTTAATTTTAGCTGTCCTGTAGTGAGGTAGTCCTTCTGTAGCACTGACCACGCCCATTGGGGGGTGGAGCGATGGGCGGAGAGGACCTGAGGAAGGAGGTCTCTCTTTCTGGCATGACTCGGACAGGAGAGGATCAGGTTGAATTTCCTGGTGTTCATCTGTCTAGGTTGTAAGTTATTTCTCCCTGAATAAACATCTATTCGGCCTATTTGTTTATCCTGATCCTTATTTACCGCAATATCTGGTGTCAGAAGAGGATTTACCTGGGTTTTGCCCCCAGGCGGCAGAAGCCGCCCCCCTCCCCCACCTTCCCCAACGGGCAGGGTTTAACCAGGTGGACTCACCACAGCTTTGGGACATTTGCCTCTTTCTTACTGCAAAGGAGATCTTTGCCGCTAAAGCAGACCTGAGAAGGCACTTACCGCTTAACATTTTTTGCCCATTTCCGCACGGGACTTTGCATTTGCTCAGAGCCTCTTGGCGGCACCCGCCCAGCTTGCACGCATTGAGTCTTGTGTTACAAGTAACTCCAAAAGTCCCCTTTAAACAAAATTCTGCTTGCCATAGTTTGTTAAGAACTTTTTACAGGAACCAGGATCAGATGAGCCTCGGCGGTTAGGCCCTATTTGGTGACACACCTCCAGGTGTAGCTACCACAAGCTGAGATATACAACTAAAAGCATCAAAGTTCCAGGACAGCAGAATTACACCTAAGATAACGAATATTGGCAGAGAGCTTGCAGTAACTTTTTGGGAACAATTAGCAACAACTATCCCAAAACTGAGAGAATCAAATTCATAAAGAAAACGATTTGGATTCTTCCACGCATTGTAAGAAAAACACCTATTTCTGGAGTTCATACATTCTACACTGATGCAAATAAATCAGGTAAGGCAGGATATAAATCAGGAAAAATTAGCAAAGTGGTTCAAAGCCCTTACAGTTCTGTACAAAAGGCAGAATTGTATGCCATTCTCATGGTACTTATGGATTTTAAAGAACCCCTCAATATAGTTACTGATTCTCAATATGCAGAGAGAGTCGTTTTACACATTGAGACAGCAGAATTTATTCCTGACAATACAGAATTAACTTCATTGTTTATACAGTTACAAGATACTATCAGAAAGAGGACTCATCCTATATATATATAACACACATCAGATCCCATACGGGTCTGCCAGGTCCTCTAGCACAAGGCAATGATGAAATTGATCATTTATTGATAGGAAGTGTGCTAGAAGCCTCAGAGTTTCATAAGAAACACCACATGAACAGCAAAGGTTTAAAAAAGGATTTTTCTATCACTTGGGAACAAGCCAAGGAAATAGTAAGGAAATGTCCTACTTGCTCATTCTATAACCAAACTCCTTTACCACCAGGCAGTAACCCTAAAGGTATAAATAGGAATGAAATATGGCAAATGGATGTGTTTCATTTTGCAGAATTTGGAAAATTAAAATATGTACATCACACTATAGATACATTTTCAGGGTTTCAATGGGCTACTACTCTGAGCTCTGAAAAGGCTGATTCTGTTATAACGCACCTTTTAGAGGTAATGGCCATTATGGGCATACCTGCACAAATAAAAACTGACAATGCTCCAGCATATGTCTCCAGCAAATTGAAACAGTTTTTTTGAGTATTATAACATAAAGAACATAACTGGTATACCACACAATCCTACAGGACAAGCAGTGGTTGAGAGATCCAATCGTACTTTAAAAGAAATGCTCCATAAACAGGCAGGAGGAAACAAAACACCCAAACACAGATTACATAATGCTTTATTAACATTAAACTTTCTTAATGCTGATGAAAAAGGAAAAACAGCTTCAGAAAGACACTGGACAATAGAAAAAACTTCTGAACTAAATCAGCCAGTGTATTTCAAGGATGTACTGACCTCAGAATGGAAAGCAGGATATGTGTTACGTTGGGGTAGGGGTTTTGCATTTATATCTACAGGAGAAGAAAAACTATGGATACCATCTAAGTTAATCAAGATCCGAGTTGAACAAGAGAAACATCTTAATGAAGAGAAATGACAAGTCATCCAACAAACTAGGTCCTATGAGGTGTGCGGAGGCCTCTCAAAGGTAGGGGAAGTGTTCTGTTCTTGTTTTTACAGGAAAACAGAGAAAACCTATCATCAAACAGCCAAAAGACAATGAACATGTAGGTGCCTACAGAAGAGAAGACAGCTCTTCAGAAACAATCACTTAAGGAAGCAGAATCTGATATATGGTAAAAAAAAATTTAATTGTAGTAAACTATTTCTATATAAAAATCTATTTCTCTCTACTATCTAGTATTCCTGAAGTCCCAAATTTTGTAAACCAATGCTGGCTTTGGAGTTGGATTTGGCTTTCCTTCTCTAAATTCAAGCATGTTGTTAAGATTAAATTCATGGTTTCTGCCTTTAATCAAGAAGCCAATTGGTGTAAGGCAGAAGAAAACAAAATCTGGGGACTCATATCTTATATGCAATTTTCTCTCTGAAATCCTAATTTTCTCACATACTTTTAATGCTTACTGTTGTCTTTCCCTAATGCATACCTTAAAACTTGAAAATTTTACTTTAATATTGATGTGTAACTTTTCCACAAGGAATAATAACGATTTCTAACAGCAGTTTTTGAACTTTCCGGAAAGAAGATGGGGCCCCACATCACCGTTTCCACTTGACTCAACCTGATGTATCAGAACTACAAACATCACCCTAAAACCGGTTTGAGACTGTTTTGCTCGAGACAACTCATGACTAGCTAGCTGTAATGGTGCACCTTTTTATTACACCCTGGCCAGAGTTTCAAATAGAACTACAGTCAAGAATTTTCTGCCACACAGTGACTAACTACATATGTCACAGCCAGTTCTGTTGAGAAATTTGGTTGCTAAAAATTTTCTTCCTACAGGATCCATTGGAGCAATCATCGTCCCATTTCAGCAGGAAGTAATCTTAATATGACTACGCCCTTTTCCCTACCCTTGGAATTTTGGGATAATAGTCATCGTCTTTGGGTTGGTTTTAGTTATTTGGGATTGGGTGATGCTTACACTCGGGTTTATCTTTTAGACAGGAATAGGGAATGGTTGGTAAAGGTATGGTTTAGATGGGATATAGGTAGATTAGCCTATTTTCTTGAGAATTTGAGTAAGAATGAGATAGTATGTTACAGCTTACATTGTTGTGTATTCTTATGTGGTAAGCTATGTAAAATTAAGTTTATATTTTGTTATATTGTGTTAAATGTTTCCACTTATAATATTTTATGCACATTATTTTTTACCATATTCTATGTATGTATACTTTTCCTGTATTCAAGACATTTTGTATATTGATACAATTTGGGATATTTATCTTGCTGCCCTTTATAGTTCTACCTCTTGTCTTGACACTTATACTCTACCACTATTTTAGGGATTTACATGTAGGTATATATAAATAGTTATATTGTTTAAGTATTTGTTCCTGCTTTACTCAGGAAAGTTTTAATCAGTCTTTTTAGCTAAGTTCCCAAGTATTACAGATTATCTTCACTCACATTTTCTGTACCTATGAGATTAGTCAGATATAGATGCTTAATCTTCAATCACTTCATAGACATGCAGAACATGGCATTTAAATGTTTTAATATTAGTACTCCATTGACATGAGACACTGTTGCTCCTGACAGCACCGTGCACTTTCCCGAAAATATGTTGAACACTGTTGTTGCTCCTGCTGGAGTTCAATCTCGCCTCAGCTAATGGCCTGTTGGGCATAGAATTGCCCCCACCTTGACCACTGATTTGGACATGCAGTCCTATGTGCTTGCAGGAGACAAATATAGAAGACTGCTTGACCTTGCCAAGTCAGGGTAAGACAGCCATTCTATTTCCCTGCTGTTGTTGTGGTCTGTCAAGTTCTCTTGGCCTTAGCCAAATCTGGGTGTACCAACGTCGCTGTGAGACCTAGGGTGACTGTTCAGGTGGCTTGCTGTTTCTGTCCTTGCTGCACCTTTTGGAAGTTGTCCATCCGCATTTCCTGTCTACTCTAGTATTTTACTTTCCTTCTCAGGTCTTGATGAGGTTGAAGATTAAACTATCACAACTATTATTCTCTCTTCCTAGTTAGATATATTAGGTACTAGACTTACGTTTTCCAGCTTAGGACAACTCTATTGTAAACTCCATTATGCCCTCACCCTAGGACTAGATATGTAGGTCATTTTGTTCTCGATTTTCCTTTTCTTAGAGCACACTTGTTATTCACTGTTTTGTATATAGTTTTGTATTAAGCCTAAATCTTTTCTTTAGACTAAAAGGGGAATTGTAGTGAGGTAGTCCTTCTGTAGCACTGACCACGCCCATTGGGGGGTGGAGCGATGGGCAGAGAGGACCTGAGGAAGGAGGTTGGAGGGGGCCAGGAAGGCGCTCTCTCTTTCTGGCGTGACTGGGACAGGAGAGGATCGGGTTGAATTTCCTGGTGTTCACCTGTCTAGGTTGTAAGTTATTTCTCCCTGAATAAACATCTATTCGGCCTATTTGTTTATCCTGATCCTTATTTACCGCAATACTGTCCACACCTATATATTTTCTCTACCCCTTTCTCCCTCATCTCTCCCCATTTATCCTCTTTTTTAATTGGTAAGGTGAGTTAAGATTTACTTAGAACATGTTGTCAGACATTCATCTTTATTTAATATTCTGTTTTCAAGAATTTAACACTTTAGTTCTGTATTTACATAGTTTCCAACCCACACTCATCTCACCAACACTTCCTGTGAGATCACCTAACTACTTAACCACATGATCTCCTCTTTGTTTTATTACATATATGTATAAAGTTGCCCATTTCATACTCACTCACTCATAAACAGACACATACACAACTTACTGATACCATTTTCTTATGTCTATTTGAATATATGTTTAAGGGTGAGTGCTTGGTATTGAATCACTTCTCCCTAGAGAAGCCCAATTCTGTCTCTATCAGAGTCATTAATTGCTTATATCTCTTTTAGGTGTAGAGAAGAGAGATTTCTCCACTTCACATTGGCATGTCAACTAGTGTTATCATTATGTAAGCCATGCATAGATGTGGTGATTTGAGTAGTAATAGACACTGACAGGCTTATAAATTTAAATACGTAGTTTTTAGGGTAGGGAACTACTTGACAAAGATTCTTAAGTGTGATATTTTTATGGCAGGTTTGGCCTCATTGGAGGAAATGTCTCACTGTGGTTGACTTTATGGTTTCAGAAGCCCAAGTCAGGGCCAGTTTCATTCTTTTTCTGCTGCCTGCACATCCAGATGTAGAACACTGAGTACTTATCTAACACCATGTCTGTCTGGATGACACCGTGCCCCCCAAAATGCAATGGACTCAACCTCTAGCACTGTAAGCAATCACTAATTAAATACTTTCTCTTTTTGCTTGTTTTCATTTAAATAATTTATTTATTCTTTTAAATTTCATTTTACATTCCACCACAGTTCTCCCTCCCACCCCTCCTCCTGTCCCCTTGCCTCCCCCCACTCTGTGGTCATGGTCTCTTCACAGCAATAAAAATCTAAGATATTAGGCAGTGCTATTGTTGAGATTTTGTGAGTGTATTTTTCCTGTATGATGTAGAAGACACTATCTCACTGCAAACTTTCTACCACCTCTTCCGCAGTATTTACAGAGAATTAATGTTTTAGAGATGCCAGTAGGTGTTGGGAAAGTTCTCTGTACTTTGCCAATATGTGGATTTCTATAATAGTCTGTATATGCTAAAAAAGAAACTTCTTTGATGAGCAGTGAGATCTACACATAGCAGTGGATATAAGGGTAAGGAAAGTAGAAGCAGTAGGTTCTCCTGAGGGCCCATGACCTTACCAGCCAAAGACAGTTGTCAGTTTACTGTCCCAGAAAGGGACTTCCTTTGTAATGGACCTTAAGTCCAATTAGATGGATATTTATTTCTCCCCAGATATTAGTGCCACTATTTTACATTCAAGTATCTTGCTGTGATGATTGTTGTTGTGGTTCATATGCATTATAGATGCATAGGACTATTGATCATTTTTTTCTCTTGTCAATTTATGTGGCTCCTTTTAGTATTATGAAATATAGTCTTTAGAAAAGGTGTTTCTAAATAAGTGACAGAGAAATTCCATTAAATACTGTGTCTGATGTATAGTTCCTTCAACAATAAAATATTAACAATTTCTGGAAGTGTACCAAGGGCAATGACAGTAGTCTATACAATTATGGGAAATGCTTAGGCAACTCTAACCAACAGCATGAATGGAAATTCTGCATGCCTCCCAATTGGGTGTTGGGTTCGTGTATGGCTCTTAGAGGAACATTATCACTCCAAGGGATGTGCAGGTGGTGGCCCTGTCAGAGGACCTGACAATTGAAGGTTGAGATGTAAGTCCACCAGGAGGTGAATCCCTGATGGGTGATTCTCAGATAGAAAAAGCTCATAGACCATAGACCACAGAATGTCTTTTGCTTCTGCTGTGCCTTTACTTGTTTGTTGCTGGTATCTGGCATGGTGTGAATGGGTGTTGTAAGATCCACATTGCCTATTATATAGTATGTTTACCTCAAAGCAACATCCCATCTACTGGGCATCTTTATCTGTGTATTATGAAAATGATTTCCTCCTAAGATGTACTGTCTAACTGATAATAATGTTAGTTTAAATAGAGTTTTGACAATGAAAAGAATAATACAAGGAAGTGTCATATCCCTAGAACACATGAATTTCTATTGAGCTCCTATATAGTCTGTGGCTTAGGTTAATTATTAATACTGACTCCCAGTATCCCAGATAGTTTAAATTCCTTTAACCTTAATATTGAGATATATGCTCACAGGATTCAGAATGCATCATAGCTGAAATAAAGCTTTTAAAACAACTTAAAATTAGATTAAGATGTTTTTGTTTAATAGCTTTGAGGTGAAAAATCCAAGAAGACAATCCAAGGTTTTAGTTGAATGAGGAACTCATTGAGGTCAGAGAACAAGAACAAAGCAGCCCAATTATTAATAGCTGATGTACTTCCTTGCTAGGGTTCATTGATGATCAAAGGTGGTGAATAATTCCTTATATCCATTTCTACCCTCAATCTCGAGATCACACAACACAACACACACACACACACACACACACACACACACACACACACACATTGACCAATGAGTAAGTACCCTGAAGATTTAAAGCTGTCTTTCATGTATGAAAGTTTAGGTTTCTGATTCCTTTAAGATTCCTTATAAGATTAACTTTCAAGATAAGTAATAAAATGATTGGTCCTTTCTTTGTAACTGCAAAATGAAGGCTGCCAGTAAAGGCCTAGCTGAAAAAAATAACTTGCTTGCTTCCCTGTTAATATATAACAAGTTGCTTGGGTATGAATGTATAAGGATCTTGTAGATAATATGGATTTTTTTGTCTGTAATATGTAAACTGTTCAATCATGTAAGGACTATGGAAAACATATATTTATTTTATTTTATCTTGTGTTCAGTGTAACCATTCACTTGAAATATAAAATGTATCCATATTGTAATTCTTATATTGCTTGAAAGATTTTGTTGGGGTATTCAAGCTATAGAGAAAAAGTATACAGTAGAAGAATAGAGAAGAATAAAGATGAAAACACCAAGAGAATGTTCATTTCTTTCCTTTAACTCCTACAGATTAAAAATTCTTGGTTTGTGCCAAATCTGTGGATGCCTTTCGAGCTCTGTGCTACTGGTGGCTGGCCTACCAGGCAGATCCAGGCAGATAGTGTTGAAACTTCATTCAAATTATAGGCTCATATGTCTGAATGCTTGGACAGTAGAGAGTGATGCTTTTGATGGGAATTAGGAAATGTGACTTTATAATGGGTTTGGAGGAAGTATGTCAGTGGGGGTGGGCTTTGAGGTTATCAATGCTCATATCAGGTTCAGTGTTGTTCTCCTTCTGCTGTCTGCACATTTGAACAAAAACTCTCAACTTCTCAAGCACCATATCTGCCTCCATGCCCCCATGCTTCCTGCCATGATTACTAAATCTCTGAACTGGAAGCCAGTCACCCATTAAAAGCTTTCTTTTATAACATTTGTAGTAGTCACAATGTCTCTTCACAGCAATAGAACAGTGACTAAGATACCTAAATATAGATCAATGATCATGTGTCTTTCTGGGTTTGCAAACCCTATATTTGAAGAAATTTATCTTATTCTCTTGAGATGTCTCCGTGGGTAAAGTGCTAGCAAAATACACATGATAATCAGTGTTTGATCTTTGTAACTCATACAAATGAGAGCACCAACTACTAATTTATCCTCTGATTTCCACATGCACATCATAGAGTGTGAACACACATATACACACACACACCATAACATGCATATGCAATAATTATAAGTAGAACAAAGCAGAATTTTATTTCAGAGAAAGTCTACTATCTCAGGTTAAGTTCCTCTGTGTCAGAGATTCGTGAATTAAAAGGCTTAGAACCCAGGTTGTTTCACTAATTTAAGTTGTGGAAGAGTGAAGGTATAGTGGGGTGTCTTGTGGTCAAGGAATGCCCCTAAAGGAGGTTATAACACCATGCATGGCCTTTTTTGTTTCTCTACTGCATCTTAGCTATTTGGTGATTCTTTTCTTATACTCTAATCATACATAATGACAAGCCTCACCTCAAACTCCCCCCAAAAAGAGTGAACTGAATAAGGATACTTGTAAATGTTAGGCAAAATTGCCTTCTTTCGTTGTACATTAATTATTTTATATTTATTGTTATATAGGTGGTACATTAATTGCTTTTCTGTTGTGATAAAAAATGATAACATTGACAATGGGAGCTGTTATGGGCTTAATGAGAAATCTACCATTAGGGAAATGTCCAGAGATCTACAAGGATGACCCCAACTAACAATCTAGGCAATAGTGGAGAGGCTACCTTAAACGCCCTTCCCTTGTAATAATATTGATGTAAAGAGTAAGGTTTTTCCTCCCACCACTGGTCTTGTCACGCAGCTGCACCAGTCTCAAATCACACACAGAGACTCGGAATTTGATATAATACTGTTGGCCAGGTAGTAGTTTGTTATCGGCTAGCTCTGTCTTAAGTATTAACCCATTTATGTTAATCTACATATCTACATATTTCCATTTGCTTTCATCTTACCTGGTAATGGGCTGACATTGTGCTCTCCCTGGTCTTTCCATCTTGACTCCTCCTTCTTATTCCTTCCTCTTTCCTCCTTGCCTCCTAGTCCCGCTTATCTTGCTTTCTTGTTGGCCAACAGTGCTTTATTCATTAACCAGTATGAGAAACATATTTACAGAATGACATCTCCCATCATTTCCTCTTATCTGTCTAAAATAAAAAGAAGGGGTTTAAACTTAACATAGCAAAATATATCACACAACAGTTATCAAGAATCACAGTTAACAATATTTAGTCCATTAACATTTAGCAAGATCTAAAAAAAATACTCCATCATCTATTCTATCTTTGTGTGTCTAAAGTCTATGTAACTTATCTTTAATTCTTCAAAGACCACATAAGGATAATATATAAACTCTAGAAATGACGGAGATATCTTGCCTTGTCAGTCACCTTAAGTTCTTCTGTAACCTTCCATCTTCAGCCCATAGGCCATAGTGCATCTGGCAGACTCTTCAGCAATGCAGGAAACTTTAAACTGTCTTCTTGTATTGGCAGTTTGTCAGTCACTCTTCTCTGTGTCCTGCGGACACTCTGGCAGACTCTTCCATGAAGCACAAACTCTGTAGCAATGTCCATCTTGAATCAGCAGTCACTTTTCTGTGGGTCTTCCATGTCCAGTTTATACAGCACAAAGTCAAACAGTCCATCCAGACAAGAGCAGGATCTTGTCCAAATGGCTATTCTTTCCATATTGGAGGCAAACTCCATAACGTGTTTCTTTAATGTCCATCTTCCTTTCTGACACAGTGGTGTTGCCAGGAGAAATTATGTCTCATTGTCAAGAAAACCCTAAACCATTTTAAATGCCATATTCTGTAGGTCTTTGAAAGGTTTGAAGAATTCCTATCCATCTCAAATACATCTCTATATATCTAGAAAACCTAACTAACCTATAAATTTTGACTATTACAGGTAACTATAATCTGTACTAAATTATACATTACATTTTTATATGAGCTATATAAACACAATACCTAAACAAGAGGAGAAATATACAAATCACAAAATTGACCTTAAATTGTATCAATAAATGCAAATTCATTCCAAAACAAATTATTCATGCCTATACCATAATCCCCTTTTTACCTTTAAAAAGTGAATGGTTGTGGTTATTAACCATGTATAAGCAAGCCCACTTAAATGAAAACAAACATGTATAAACAATATTTGGGAATTTGGGCGTCATTCTTTCCAAAATACTTCCTGCTGATAGGGGGCGCTGTCATGGGGGATCCTAAGATGATGCCGAAATCCTGGCTGTAGTCTGCCAGGCTGCTTTGTCCAGCTGTTTTGAATGTAGGATCACCTGGTACTCTGTTTCAGGGGGTCTGGCTTGCTCAAACAACATTAGTCTGGAAGGAATCCATAGCTTTTTATTTTCTGTGGAAACAAAAATAGAAGTTCTTTTCCCCAGTAACTTGTCCTTAAACTTAAATTTTTGAGTCAAAGCATTTTTAAAATATATAAATTGAATTAAACCAGCAGTATTTCCTTTAACAGTTTTTTTTTCCTCAGCAGTCAAACAATACAAAGCCAATATAATACCGTATAGTGTCTAGATATTTTCCAATTGTGGCTTTTTTATTATTCTGTTTCTTTTCTATTTTTTGACACAGGTTTTCTCTGTGTAACTCTTATCTGTCCGGGAACTCACTTTGCATACCAGGTTTACTTGGAATCACAGAAATCTGCTTGCCTCTGTCTCCCAAGTGCTGGGATTAAAGGCGTATGCCACCACACCCAGCTGTTCTCTGTCTTTTTAAAACCATTTTATTTTTTTTTCTCTCCCAAGCCTACATATATTTTAGAACACACTGTAAACCTTTAGTGGTTTTTCTTAATGTGAATCTGTCTTTACTGTAAATCTTTGTCTGGCCACGAGTCTTTTATCTGGTAACAACAACATTGCTAAAATGAAAATTATAGTTGTTTCTGCCGCGGTTTATCAAAGATGGCAGTGGCTATTTTACCACTAGCAGTGAGAGGTGTGGTCACTGTCTTGGTCTATGCTGTCATCCAGCTGCATGTTGTCGGCCTGGAGATGTGGT
Organism: Phodopus roborovskii; assembly: GCF_943737965.1. NCBI lineage: Eukaryota > Metazoa > Chordata > Mammalia > Rodentia > Cricetidae > Phodopus > Phodopus roborovskii. The sequence goes on along the minus strand of NW_026126014.1, from coordinate 216,134 downwards.
CATTGCCATTGCCAGCTCTCGTACACACCAATAAATTGTTAGCAGTGCTTTTTTAAAGCCGTGCGTTTTTTTTTTTTTTTTTTTTTTTTTGCTGCTTATGCTGAGTCAGGAATCTTCCTTTAAAGGAGTCTTGCAAGCCTTGCAAATATCTGCTTGTCTCTCACAAAGCAGAGTCCAACTGAGAAAAATGCTGCTACCAAGAAACCTTGTTTGTCTCTGTTCTTTTGTTTCTAAAACCCTTTTTTAAGCTTTTGTTAAATTTTAAGTGGAAATTCTTATTAGCCACATGGGCCCCATATGTTAGGAGTAAGGTTTTTCCTCCCACCGCTGGTCTTGTCTCACCACTGAACCAGCACCAGTTAACACACAGAGACTCTGTATTTGATATAATGCTGTATTTGATATAATGCTGATAGAAGCCAAAGCAGACACCCACAGCTAAGCACTGAGCATACTCCTGCAATCTGGTTGTAGTGAAGGAGGAGTGATGAGCAAAGGGATCAAAACCCACAGAATCAGATTACCTGAGCAAGTGGGAGCTCATGGCCACTTCACTGATAGCTGGCGAGCCTGCATAAGACCAAACTAGACATCCTAAACTTGGGTATCAGTTGGTGTGCTTGGACAGCCTATGGGGATACTGACAATAGAACTAGTATTTATTCCTGGTGCAGGAACTAGGTTTTTGGAGCCCATTCCCTATGAAGGAATATTCAGCCTAGATACAAGGAGGAGGGCCTAGGTCCTGTCCCATATGATGTGACAGACTTTGAGGATCCCCCATAGGAGGCCTCATCCTCTCTAAGGAGTGAATGAATTTGGGATGGGGGGAAGGTTGGAGAAGCTGGAGCACAGAAGAGAGATGGAACTGGGATTTCTAAGTAAAATAAGATTGTTTTGAATTTAAATGAAAAAAAATCAAATAAAAATCAAATTCAAAAAGAGTTTATTGGGGCTTGGAGTTCTAAAGGAAGTACATCATTGCAGAGTGGCACAGCAGCAGGAGTATGAAGCTGAAACGTCATATTTTTCAACCCCAGAGATAAACAGAAAGAACAAATGAAATGAAGTGAGGGTAGTCTTCTCGGAGCCTGTCCCCCTGAAGTATTTCCTCTAGTAAGGCTTCACTACTTCCTCAAACAGTGTTACTAAATGGAATCAAGCATTCAAATTCCTGACCCAATGAAATACATTCCTTACTCAAACCATGAGTGGAAACAAAGAGGTACCCAAGAGCATTTCTTGCTAGTATATCTAAGTGAATATTTAAGGTTACAATAATTACTTTATCTGATGCTTCTATTCTCCCTATTGTATCAGCTTTACTCCTTAAAATAACAAAAAAAGTGTTTTCCTAACTAGAAATGTATTGCTTCTCTACAGGTGAGAAAATTTGGCTCAAAGACAGGGTTTCCACTTTCTTCAAGGAAAATTATAACTGCCTTTTATCAAGCCATATTTTTGTATTATTCTACTGAATTATGTGGGGATTTTGACTGGAATTTCATGGAATTTGTAAATGGCTTATGGTAGCATGGCCAGTTTTCCAATGTTAATGTTACCAATTCATCCGCATAGGGTGCCTTTCCATTATCTAGTGTCTTCTTGTATTTCTTTACTGAGAAATTTAAAATCTTAATCTTAGACCTTTATTATCTCCATGGTCAGGGTTAGTCCTAAATGTTTTCCCTTTTCTTTTGTGTTTATTTTTGGTATATGGGAAGCTTCTGAAGTTTATTGTGTATCTACTTTGAGGAAAAGATTGTTCTTTTCTTGTGGGTATTTTTTTTGTGTGAGTTGCTCTGTTTATTATCATGCCATGCAAATAGGGGAAGTTTTACTTCTTTTCTTTTACTGTCCTATTTTTCTAACTAATTCTCTAATTACTATAATGAAAAGGAATGAGAATAGTAAACATCTCAGTTTTATTCATGATTTTAATGGGATTGTTTCACTATGAGTTTGTCATAAAAAGCCTTCATTATCTTAAGGTATATCACCATCAGTCCTAATTTCTGTAGGACTTTATAACAAAGTTACATTCAATTTTGTCAAAGACCATTTCAGCTTATGTTGACTGAAATGGTCCTATGATTTTTGTTTTTATATCCATTTGATTTATTGCACTTATTGACTTGCACATTCTGAACCATCCTTGTATCTTTAGAAGAAAGCAAAATTAATAATGGTAGATGACATTTTTTAAATTTTTTATCAATTTATTTTTTTACCTTCCAATCGCAGTTTCCCATGCCTCCTTTCCTCCTGCTTTCCCTGTTCCCTTCTACTTCCCACCTGCTCCTAGGAGAGGGTAAGGCCTACCCTAGGAAGTCTATTAAGTCTGTCCTATCATCTAGTTGAGGCAGGGCTAAGGTACTTCTCCATCCCCCCAACATCCCTGTGTCTAGACTGTGTAAGGTATCTCTCCAAATAGAATGGTCTCCACTAACTCAGTTTGTGGATTACTGTTAAATCTTTGACCCACTGCCAGTAGCCACATATATTGTCACAGTCACACTGTTGTCACCTATATTAAGGGAATCTAGTTCAGTCTTATGCAGGTTCCCCATTTGTCAGACCTGAATCAATGATCTCTCACTAGGTCAGGTCAGCTGATTCTATGGGTTTCCCCAGCATGTTTTTGACTCCTTTGTTCATATTGTCACTCCTCCATCACTTCGATTGTACTCTGGTAGTGGAGCTTGGACCAATGATTAGTAGTGGATTTCTGCATCTGCTTCCATCTGTTTCTGGAAAAGGGTTCTAGCTTCTCTGGTCTTGTGGAATGTATGGTTGGAATCTTTTGATTTATGTTTGCTATCCACTTATGAGTGAGTACACGCTATATTTATCTGGTTTTGAGTTAAAGCACTCAAGATTTTTTTTTTTGTGTGTGTGTGTGTTTCTGTCCTTTTGTCTGTGAATTTTGGAATATCATTGTTTCTTTTCTTGCCACCAAGTAGTACCCGATTGTGTAAATGTACCATATTTTCTTAATCCATTCTTCAGTTGAGGGGCATCTAGGCTGTTTCCAAGATCTAGATATTATTAATAATTTTGCTATGAACAAAGTTGAGCAAATATCCTTGTGGTATGAATATGCTTCCTCCAAGTATATGATCAACCGTGGTATTACAGGAGCTTGAGGTAGATTGATCCATAATTTTCTTACAAATCACCATACTGATATCCACAGCAGCTGTACAAGTTTGCCTTCCCACCAGCAATGGAGGAATGTTCCCCTTTCTCCACATCCTCTTCAGCATAAACTGTCATTGTTTTTGATATTAACCATTCTGATTGGTATAAGATGGAACCTCAGAGTGGTTTTGATTTGCATTTCCCTGATGATGAAGGAAAGATGTTGAGCATTTTCTTAAGTGTTTTTCTGCCATCTGAGGTTGTTCTGTTGAGAATTCTCTGTTTTTTAATTTTTTTAAATTTTATTATTTGGTAGTTTGATGTCTAGATCCTTGAATTATTTGTTTATTTGGGAGATCAGCCCTCCCTCAGGTTGGTGATCTTCTCCCATGCTGTAGGGAACTGTTTTGTCTTTTTTGAACATGTGGTTCCTGATCATTTACCTAGATTTTCCATTACTAGTATTCCCTCAGTTTGTGTTTTCTTTCTTGTTTCTATTTCATATTTCATGTCTTGAATTGTTTCCTTCATTTGTTTGATTGCTTTTTCTTGGTTTACTTTAAGGAATTTGTGGTTTTTTCCATTATTTTTTATTGTCTTTTTCTTCTTTCTTTAAAGGAAATTTTTATTTCCTATTTAGGGCCTCAATCATCCTCATAAAGTTGTTTTTTAGGTCGGTTTTTTTTTCTACTTCATCTTTATTGGGATGTTCAAGTCTTGCTGTTGTAGCACCACTAGTTTCTAGTGGTACCGTATTGCTGTTTATATTGTTGAGTGTGTTCTTACATTGTTGTCTACATATATCTTCCTCTAATTAGTGTAGGTGGAGTTAATGCTTCAAGGGTCTCTCTTTGTCCAATTGGTATAGTTGGAGGCTGTGGCTCCATTGACCCATCCTTCAGGCACAAGTAGAGCAAAGCTTCCTGTGAAAGCTCCTCCAGGTAGAAATGGGCCCAATGCTCAGTTGGTCACTCTTTGAAGTGCAGGTATGTCTTACAGCTCCAGTGGATGCTCCTCCTATTGGAGGAGTAGGTGGGGCTGAAGGTCCAGTGGTCCATGTAGTAGCAGCATATATCCAGCCAAGAAATGGCAGTGAATGCTGGCTGGGACACAGCTTCTCTTTCCCAGATGAATTTGTTACAATAGTTTCTGGAAGGTGCTGGAAACTGCTGCTGTCATTTCACCGAGCGATCACTCCTCACTCCTGGGCCTGAGGCTGGGGACTCCCTCTGACACTGCTCATCAGTCTGAGGCAATTGTCTACCTTGCTGCTGCTATGGACATGAAGCTCTGGCATTCCTCTGATGCTTCTTCCAGGCTGGGACTCTGGCCTCTTACTGCTGCTGATCCAGGCCTGAAACTCAGGACTATCTCTGACCTTTAACACTGCTCCTGGGTCTGTGTAGATGATCTTTAACGTGTTTCTGTATTAAGTTAGCATGTTTCTGTATTCAGTTAGCATGTTTTGAGGGTTTTCGTATATATATGCATCAGGATACTCACCTGAATTTTTGCTTTGAGCTCTTTAGGTGGTATTGTGTTTTGACGTGTTTTTTGTTTGCTTGTTAGTTTTGGTTTGGTTTGTTTTTTGTTAGAGCCATACTGACTTTTTAGAATGTTAGAATTGATTTTTCTGTTACCATTAAAAATTATTTAAGAGTAATTTGCCATAGATATTCTTAAAAGCCTTGTAGAATGCTCCTGTGAATCCATCTGAGCCTTGGTTTTATTTTCACTTGGAATATTTTTTACTACTTACTTTATCTCCCTGTTTATTATTGCTCTGTTTATATTGATACCTTCTTGTTTTTTTTTTTGTTTGTTTTTGTTTTTTGTTTTGTTTTAACTGTGGTGGTTTGTATTAATCTAGAATATATTCCATTTCCTTCAGATTTTTCACTTAAGTGATTACAGATTTTTAAATCATTCCCTTAAAATATCCTGGATTTTCTTGGTGTCTGCTATAATGTCTCCCTGTTCATCTCTGTGTCTGTTAGTTTAGATGTTCCCTTTCTTTTCATTTATTATTTGGAGAAAGACCTGCTAATCTTATCTTCTCAAAGATCTACTGTTCCATGTGCAACTTGTGTCCGTATGATTATGGTGTTCCTTAATTTGGATAGGGTGTTTATTTTATGTACCTTCATAATATTGGATCTATAACACTGAACTAGTATGTTAGACCCACTTCTGTACCTGTAATTTAAATATTTGTTCTTTTTGTGGTGTAGCATCATTTTAGCATGTTCCTTTCATATGCCTTTTTCATATTCTTGGCTAAAGCCATAGAATTTTGCTATTAAATTTTGAAGTTGTGACATTTTATCTTCTAATCAATATCTTTTACTATAGTTACTTTACTCTGACTTTTCTAATTGGATTATAATGAGTTTCAAGTTCATCTTCATATTAGCTTAATTTTGTTTTACTATTTACATATAATAATATATCTATCAAATCTCTTTTCACTCAGCCATACATTTGTCTTTTCTTGGACTCAGACAATTATTTATTGCTGTATTCTCTATGGTGAGTGAACTGTTTGTTCATTTCTTTTTTAAACTTCCTATATTCTTTGGTCATATTTATTATTTTTTCATACTCTGTGTCCTGAGGTTCACAAAGCCAATTTTCACTAAAGACTACTTCTATATTCCTGATGTGTTTTGTGAAGGAATGTATATAGCCTTGGCCTTACAACTCTTTATGTTTTTCTGATGTAACCTGAACATGTGAACTTATTTCTTTGGCTATATGTCTAACATGAGGTCTTGTTTGTGGAGGGACTGGCTAGTATAGGAGCCTTATTTCCAGACGTAGGTTTGGGAGTTTGCAGATGGTGTAGGTAGGCTTGGTTCCAAAACTCACCATGGGAAACCAGCATGAGAGCTGTTAATATGTAGTTTGGAAAACTTATTATTTTTTAAAGGAGCTTAAAATATTGCTGGAATTGAGCAGGCAGATGGGGATGATAAAGAAAAAAAAACAGCAGCAACAACATTAAGAATAATAACTAGCAATTAATCTCAGTAGCAAAGGATAAGAAAAAGAATTCAGGATGTCCATGCATTGCACATTCAGTTTTTTCTTGTTCTCAGTGTTTTATTGTTCAGTCTTCTTCAGAATAGGCAATATATTTGTGTGTTATTCTGACAACTAAGACCATAGTACTTATGCAACCATAAAATACTCTGGTCATCAAGAGAGAGAATATAATACAAAATTATCTGCATCATTATGGTAAGCTTTTTTTTATCACAGTAAAGTCCTGCTTTAATAGTATAGAATTGTGCAGAGAAATGAAGGAGCAGTGAATCTGGGGAAAGGGGAGGTTAGAGGTCTGGGAATAGTAGAAGGAGGGCAAGCTGAAGTTTTGGTGTATTGTGTGAGGGAAAACTAAATAACACAGAAAAAAGTCTCATAAGAGTAATGATTTAGTTAATATTTTGATAAAATGAATAAACCACAGTAAATTTGCATCCAGGTGCATTAAATTCTTCATTAAGTATAAAATTAATTGAAGTGAATAGTCAATGTTGTGATAGTGACCAGGGCAACTTCATCATGAAATGAAGGGACTGAAGCAACATATGGGAGCACAAAGAGATTGAGAGAGCTATATAACTAATGGGTTAATGAATAAATGAAAGGAATTTAAAATTATTACATGTTAAATTCAACAGAAGTTATAATTGTGAAACAGAATTCTGCCAATTAGTAGTGATTTAAGATTTGTTGTGCAAGTTACTTTGAAAGACTATAAAATCTGTCTTCTGAAGTTGTTAGGTAAAGGAACAAGTAGTATCCTTCTTTCTTTCATTTTATATCTGGTTAATCTTTAGAGATATATCCATTTATTGGGCTGGACAGATAGCTTAGCAGGTAGGAACACTTACATGTAAGGAGTATGGTTTTTCTGCCCGCCTCCTAGTCTTGTCCTGCCGCCGCGCCAGCCCCAAATAACACACAGAGACTCTGTATTTGATATTATACTGTTGGCCAGTTACTACTTTCTTATCGGCTAGCTCTGTCTTCAGTATTAACCCATTTCTGCTGATCTATTTATTTCTCTTACCGGGGAGCCGGCCGGCATACTGCTTTCTCCAGACTCTCCATCTTGGCTCTCCTTACTTCTTCCTCTTTCCTCCTTGTCTCCTAGTCCCTCCTATTTTCCTTTCCTATTGGCCAACAGTGCTTTATTCATTAACCAGTATAAGAAACATATACAGAATGATATCTCCCATCACTTACAATTCTTGTATAGACCTGAGTTCAATTCCAAGCACCCATGTTGATACTTACAACTGACTGTAACTCAAGTTCAAGGGTATCTAACAATTTCTTATAACCTCCATGGGTACCAAGAATACATATGGCACACATACATACTTTTATCTTGGCAAAACATGCATGCATAAGTGTAAAATAAAATAAGTACATATTGAAAAATCTATAGAACCATAGTAGTACTGAGAAGCAATTACTTTTTTTTTGGACAGGACATCATTTATTCCCATTTTACAGATGAGGAGGCAAACAGATGAGGAGCTTCTGTGATCACCTCAGGTCACTGACTTGGCTGATAGGGAACAGACTCTGACTTCAGTTGCTCAGCATTCTTGGGTTCCCTACCTTCCCTCCACAGCCATGACACAAGTTACTTCTTAAAATTGACATGCAAAAGCAAGTAAGAGACTTTTCAGCTGCTTCTGACAACCACAGCAGACATACATCCACCAGATCCCACACAGCGAGAGGGAGGTGTATTCAGAAACTCAAATCTGGGTGTGGCCATACTGGCTCAATATGGCTGATTTCATCAGAAAACTGAATCTACACTGGAGAGCAGAGTGCACAAAAGAACACCAGTGCTTTTTTTTTTTTTTTTTTTTTTTTGGTCAATTACTTCTAGTGTGAGTTCTATTTTATTTAGAGCGTATTCTGTCCCCCAGCTACTTGACTTGGGACCCAGAACAAGGTAGACAAACAAGGATTCTGCCTTTGTGAAGCTCATGTTCCAATGCATTCTTCAGCAATTCACAAACTAGTGCTGGAGGCTTAGTGGCAGAGCATTTGCCCAGTAAGGGGCTGCAGCTATGGCTGAGCAGGAGAACCTTTGCTGAGAATCTCCCCAGGACTGCAAAATGAAAAGTAAGGAACAATCCTTAAGTGCCAATGAGTCTGATGAGCTGCATCTTACATCAGTGTTTGATGCAGTTCACAATGGTGCCTCATTTCAAGGTAAGGTACCGACATTTAATTTCTCTGAAACTGGCAACTCTGGGAGGATTCTTAAACAATACATAGCAGCTATCAACCTTTATGCATCCAGGACACAGGCCCTCCAGCCCACTGCAGTCTCTACCATTTCCTCCCACTTCACAACTAAGTGATCTGCCTACTTCCCACTTTTGCTACACACATAACTGCCCCTGTCACTGGCACTGGAGCAAAATACACAGCCAAATAAGATCATTTCAGAGACTACCAAATCATACAAAAGAAAGAAAAGCACTAACGGACCTGGCAGGGTAGGATTGGTGGAAAGGGCTACTTTGGATGGAGTGTTTGAAGAGGCAACTGTTTGGACTGAATCACATTGACAAGTCTGCCAACAGAAAGGAAAAATGCTTGCAGCAAACAAGAGAGACCAGCCCATACTGGGTCCTGTGAACTGCTTGGGTCAGCAAAGAAACAGCAAGAATGTGGTGGGCTGGATCATTGCAAAGAAAGACCCCAGGAGGTATTAAATATCACTATACTATGCAGGCCACAAAGACAGTTCAGGGTTTTAACCTAAGAGTAGAGGGAAGCCTTTCTAGGGTTTCTAATTGGGGAATGGCATGATCTGTTTTATGTTTTTCAAAAGCTGGCTAAACTATGTAGAAAAGTGACTTGAAGTAATGAAGTTGGAAACAGAAGTTACTATACATACAGTATGTGACAATGGCTAAGACCAGGATGGTAACAGAACATACGGAGAGGCAGCAGATGCTGCAGGTCATCTGGGTGCAGTAGTGGTGGTGGAAGGAGAGGGGGACGACAAGGGAGCCATCAAGGTCAACTTCAGGGTTGTGCCTTTTCTAACATTCTGTAGCATTGAGGATGCTGGAAGAAGCCTTACTTATAAGCTAGAGATCAAAATTAACTGTGATGAATATTTTTTGCCAGATTCACACCTTCCTAGGTTCCTGTCATCTTCCTCACCCCTTGAATCTAAGTAGTCTTCAAATGTATATGTCTGAGATCCAATCTCTCATTAGATGTATTCTACTTCATCCCCATTATTGTCTTAAATTCATTACTGTCAAGCCCCATGTCTACATCCCCTGTAGCTGTGAATGAAGAAAAAGCACTTCAGACACCAGCTTCTAGGTCCTTCCCACCAATTTTTACTGTGACAGCAGACCCAGTCTTGTGTTAGCCGGCATCACTAGCTAGTTTCATGAAGCAAGCACTGAAGTGATGAGTCCAAGAGGTCTCCAATAGTGAGGAGTGCTATGTTAAGATGGCATTACTTCTCAAGGCACATGAACCAAATCACCATATGCAACCAAGATGAATGAGCAAGCCAAGCCCCAAGAAACTTGGGATCCCCGAAGGCTGTGGTTTTTTCCCATTTGGTTGCAGACCACAGTTTGATCCCAAGTTTACCTGATAGTTAAGAACCTTGAACAGCATTGTTATATTCCATGCAAGGGAACTTTGGAACGCTCTTAGCCTCACAACATCTTTTCAAGAAGGCCACAGAGAGCATCGTTCCCCATTTTACAAATAAGAAAACTGAAGCCCAGAGCAAAAAAATCTCTAGTCAAGATTTCTCCATATGGAGCCTGGGAGGTCCTGGAATTCATTATGTAGTCCAAGCTGGACTTGTACCCTTGATCCTTCTTCCTGTCGTTGCCTGTAGTGTACTGAGATTATAGAACAGTGCCTTAATTATTTCTTGCTGGTAACAGGAGCCTGGTCCAGGTGGAGATTCACCTTATAGCATTATAAAACACATTCTACATCCTTATAAAACAGCCACCTTGTTCTCTGGTATTCCTCAGGTTTTACCTCGACACTCACAAACTTCTTTGGGTGTCAGAGTCTTTTGCCACAATCAAAGGCTTTGATCTCTCTCTCTTCTCTCTACTGCTCTTCTCAGTGCTGGGTGAAGACAGAGTCCACCCTTGGCCCCATGAGAAAACAGCACCTTTCAGTTTGGGAGGAGTCAAACAAGAAGAGAGAGAGATCTAAGTATGCAAGAACAGTTTCAATGGGAAAAAAGTGGGGGCCCCACCAGGAAGAATACTGGGAAGTTCCTCCAGGACCTCCACCCCAGAGGCACCTGGGAAGAAGAGTAGCAACCACTGGGGCAGGGAGCCAGACCCATTCAGAGCCAGAGTCATTTCTTCAGGGCACCCAGGTTCTTTAGGGCCTCCTGGGCCTGGGCCAGCTGTTGCTGCAACCTCTGGCGGGTGCTCTCACTGGATGCCCGCTTCAGGAGGCCTTTACCACATCCCGGTGCATCTCCTTTACCACAGCCCGGTGGCCAGGAGTGTTGTGGAAGAGCCACACTGCACGGTCCCCACAGGAGGCCAGGAAGTGACCAGTGGTATCAAAAGTCAAGTCAGCAATACACTCCCTATGGACACACTCGAAGCATTCCTCCTTCTCCCTACTCTTCGTGTTGAAGAGATGAATACTGGTGCCAGTGGCCAAGGCCAGGACATGGTTGTCAGGGGAGAGTGCCAGACGGCAAGGCATGTTGCTTGCCTCTTCAAAGCAGCCTGTCCATAGCAAGTAGGGTTCCTGCTTCTTGCATTCCACATCTGTGTCCCACAGCTTCCATGTGTCATCCTTGGAGACAGAGGCCATCCTCCAAGAGTCATTGGAGAAAGCGAAAGAGTGGACAGAGGCAGAGTGGCCCTTCAGCTCAAAGGCTCGCTGCACCTCCTGGAATTCCCCTTTCTTCCCGAAGCAGACCTCCCAGATCTTCACATCTGGGGTGAAGCCACATGAACCCACAAACCTGCTACATGGGGAGATAATAGCGTAAGTGTTATTCATCTGGTTGGTATTGATTGTGGACAGCACCTGACATTTCAGATTCCAGATAAGAATAGTTGTGTCACTGGAGGCTGTCATGATAAACTTCCCTGTGTCAGCAATGCCAATGTTGATGATGGACACCTTGTGCTTTTTAGGAAAATAAAGCCCCCATCTTCTCGCTTGGCCATCTTAAAGACACGGAGGGTATCACCATTGGCCAGCCAAACAATGAAGTCTCTGCAGTCAGGATTGAAGCACACCAAGGTGGCTTGGTCCAGCTCCACATTGGCTCTCATACTGTGGTGTTCCTGCTGAAGGAAATCTTTGGTGCTCCAGATTCGGACAGTTTGGTCATCAGCACAGGTGGCCAGATACTTGCCATTGTTACTGAAGTCCATGCAGGAAATATTCCCACTATGGCTCTTTAATGCTATGGCCAGAAGGCGGAAGTTGTGTTGCTGAGGCTTCTCCTTGCGAATCTGCTGATTCTGTTTCTGCTTCTTGGATCCTGAGTTTTTGGCTTCATTTACTTTTTGGCACACGGGTTGGCTAATTTTGTCCTCCTTGGCCTGCAGCCAGCCTCGGGCCACTGCCACCATGGCCACTAGGGCCAGCAGCCCCACCAGCAGGGATAGCCCCACGAGCTCCAGCATCTGCCGAGAAGCAATTACTTTGTTATATAGTTTCTAAACTTTTCTGAAAAATGTTTGGACATCAAAGAGTCTTTTAAAACCTGGTCCACATTATGTATCAACTTTTACATTTATGAAATATCAAGGTATAATGCAGAATGGCACATCAAAAACAGTGCAAAATACATGAAAATAAAAATATATAATACTGAAGTCAATTTTTGCCTTGTAGTGAAAGTTCAGTTGACATTTAAAAATGTTTTAGGTAGTGTGTGAATTAACATCTTATATTATGTGTTAATTCGTTTACTTTTGCTGTGATAGATACCATGACCCTTGGGGAAGATGCTTTTACATGCTTCATGATTCTAAAGCCAGAACCATGTGGAGGATACTATTAATGTTGGTGGCCCGTATAAGATAGACCCTTGCACTCTTGAATCATTGTTGCACCAAATGTGCATTTAGTTGCTTGCAGTGAGCAGAAGACTCCTAGAATCTTTTTATTTTAGAAGGTGGCTTCTGTTTGGGGTCATGCCTGAAAGATACTCTTTTCTTCATTACCATATAAATCAGACTTCCACTTAATGACACTAACCATCATAACAACTAAAACTTTCTGTTTACACAAGCTTTGACTGAAACATTAATCTTGGAAGTGTCCTTATCATCTCCAAACTGTTCATTTTATATTTATTTCTGTCCCAATGATTGTTTTTCTTGTAGCCTTAGAGTGATTATTAATAATCATGTGACAGTTAACTTTAGGCTGTCTTGAAATCTTATCCATGAAAGCAATGCAATTAGTTTGTTACTTTTAAATTTAGCCTCAGGAATGCTGTTAGATCATTCCCCATGGTGAGATACTCTCTCAGCCGAGATACATGGAGAAGATCCTAGGCTTTGATGATCCCCCATGGAAGGCCTTATCCTCCCTGGGGCATAGATAGGAGGTGGGACGGGTGAGGTCCTGTGGGGGGTATGGGAGAATGAAAGGGAGAGGGAACTGGGATTGATATGTAAAACTAGATTGTTTCTAAATGAAATAAGTAAGTAAGTAAGTAAATAAATAAATAAAAAGAACATGGGAAGAAATAAGCAACAATTTTGCCCCAAATAGCATACAAATGATTTCTAGTTCTGTTGCTAATAATGTTCCCCTATGAAACCTCTTGGCAGAGTCTCAATAGACTGTATTGCTCTCAGTACAACTGACTTTCATGATACAGGTAGGATGAGTCATTATACACCTGCTTATAGTTTTCAACTCCTATTTAGTCCAAGGTTCAAAAATCTTTCAAAAGTATTTTGAAAGACCGCATGGTAAGGTCCTTCACAATAAAACCTACTATCCTATACTAAATTCTATTAATCTCTGGTCTGTTGAATGAGCTAGAATTAGCATGAGACTTTAAATTCTCTAAGAACATAGCCACTGACTACTTCTTTTAGCAAGGCCACATATCCTAAGCCTTCTCAAATAGTACCAATAACTCAGGATCAATTATTCAAATGCCTAAGATTTGGGAGATATTTCTCATTCAGCTACAACACATGCCTTACCTACAGCAAAACAGCATTATTTAAATTTGTTTGACTATTATTTTACTCCTAACATTAAAGGCTGAATATAAAATTTTCCCTAGGTTTAAGCTACAGATTATTAAAAATCATGAATATTTCATGTCATCCAGAGTTTATATAACAAATAAATCTGAGAATTATTATAATAGAATATTATATTCCTAGGTAGAATTATTGATTTGCCTTTCTTTTCCAAGCACTATTCTGTAGGATCAAAGAAAATCTTCTAAAAATCAAACATCAACTCAAATAAAAATTTTTGAAATATATCTCTAGATCCATGCAAGGGCATGTGCCAAATTTAAAGATAAATTACTAGCTTAAATGTGGCTCTGAAATTGTGGTATAGAGGCAGAATATACTTCTATGTATTCTCCATGAACATACTTATATGAAATCACTATGAACACTGTCATTATGATTTGGGAATTGACATAGTCTTGGTTTTATATAGCAGCACATACCCACTCTAAATTTTATGTTGCTTGGATGTTTAGTATATGATTAGTATATTATTAGTATATTAGTATATTATTTGTATTTATATTTACTTGCGGGATCAATTTTAGAAGTATTATTTAGTTTCTATATATCTTCTCTTTGTAAGCCACTTTAACATACTTAGGCCTTACTTTTTTTTGTTTTTGAGTATTTGTGATGTTCATTTTATTTATAATTCTAAATGGACACTTTCTGCTCCTTTCTTTATTTTGTTTAATATTTTGCTTTTTTTTTTTTTCCTTTTGGACAGTAGCAATCCAAAGCACTAGACCCAGGTGTCATTTGAGGTGGGTCTGGTGCTACTTTCCCTGTTGCCTTTTCTTTTCTTTCTTTCTTTTTTTTTTTGTAATAGTTTAAAACTGATTGCCCCCCCCCCAATCTCATAGGGAGGGACACTGTTAGACGTGGCTTTGTTGGAGTGGGTACGGCCTTGTTAGAGGAAGTGTGTCACTGTGGAGTCAGGATTTGAGGTGTCCTATGGCCAGGATACTGCCCAGTGTCTCAATCAACTTCTTATTTCCTGCAAGATGTAGTACTTTCAGCTACATCTGCCTGCATACTGCCTTGCTCCTTGTCATGATTATAATGGACTGAACCTCTGAAACTGTAAGCAGGCCACCCACCTTAATCAAATATTTTCTTTGTAAAAGTTGTCATGGTCATGGTGTCTCTTCATAGCAATAATAACCCTAACAAAGACACTTTCATGCTATGTCACATGAAGTGCCAGAATAAACAGCTAAATTAGAAACACAAATAGAGGCTAAAGAGGCTAAAGATAAGAACATAAAAACTTTTGATTGAAATTTCACAACCTCTCCTTGTCATTCTATGTTTATTTTTCCAACTTTCATTCTACTGGTTAAAACAGTCTACAGTAATGATTACAGTCAGAAATGGCCATAGTAATTGCTCTTAATAACAGAATATACATACTTTTATTATATATTTTACAATATACACATTTATACCTCTAATTTTAGTGTATATATTAGTGTCTCCAGATTATGAATAAAAAGAAAAACAAGAGTATAGAGTAGACATTTTATTTAAGTCTTAGCTTCCTCAATGTCAATTTTTCAAATACATAATTATGAACCAGGAATGTTTTATTCACAGCATGCTTGTAATCACTTTGCCTTGAGGACATTAAACATACTTTTCACTTTCCTAATTTTTTTTCCTCCTATTTCTGAAAATATTTGTTTGTTTTAGATTACTGATTGTAAAAACTATGATCTAAAACAAAGCTAGAGGCAAAAAGCAAAATAAAAAACAACCAAATCATAACAGATCTATTGCTTTAGTAAAATTCTGAATTATGAAATTATGGTTCACAGCAAATTCACAGATTAGATTTCTAATACATTTTAGCATTTTCAAATCTCTCTTTCTCTATTGTTTACAAATATAAATATATGTACATATGTGTGTCTTAAATATGATTTATATGCTTAGAAAAATAACACACTCTAGGTTCAGTAGGCATATTATGAAGGGAAGTATATTTAATTCAAATTTGAAGTCATAGGCACATTCACATTTTTTTCTTTTGCTTCTGGATAGGCTTGAGTCTGAACCACTGATTCATATTTTCTCTTTCTAAATTTATAAAAGTATTTATTAATGATATAATGGGCTATTGAGAGAAGATATGTCAGGACAGTTGAGACATTAGTTTATGGCAGATAGCTACATCCTGTCACAACTTAGAGTGATTAACAAGATGCATTTTTCTGCCAAAAATATGAATTTCTATTTCATTCATGAAAGTCCAATTGCAAATATGATACTTTATCCATATGACACCAAGGTTAATCTTTAAGGCTAACAGAGAGAGAAGATTAAACATTTTAGCTATCATCTGTGAGCACAATCTAAACAATAGGCAATATATTTGGATCAAAACTGTATAGTTTATGGAAGAATTGCAATATCCATTGAATCGGCTAGGTACTGTTTTTATACATATATAGAAAAAGAAACTATTAATAATTCAGTTAAAAAAGAGCATTATATGAATACCTCATGATAACTGATTTTGACATTGGGAAAAGTGCAGTAATAATAGACCATATGGGTCAATAAAACACTGATTGACCAATAGCCAGGCAGAAAGAATAGGTGGGGCTACCAGACCGGAAAAAGGCCGGGGAGATGAAAGCAGATAGAGGCTGCCAGATATGTTATGTAGAAGCCAAAGGATTAACAGGGAGCTAGAGGGTAAGAAGCCATAGTCATTGGCCAATAAGTTCATAATTAATATAGTGTGTTTATTTGGGGCAAAGTGTCTGTGAGGCCACGTATGACCAGAAACTCCATCTTCAGTTTTGAAAATGACATATAGAAACATACTACTTTGGAAGCTTCTTAATGTGTATGTATGTATGTATGTGTTTATGTATACTTTTACATGCACATACACATACATGATATGTATACATGCATGTACGATTACATATATACTTACATATTCATATTTAACTGTTTAAATGGAGCTACTCCTTGATGGGGGGGGCAATGTTTTTTGTAAATATCATAGGTTATCAAATAAAAGTTCAGTGACAGATACAGACTATTCCTTTTTGAGTTGTTATTTCAATAGGTTTTCATAGACCACAGCAAAATGTAGCAGACTATTTTCAACACTATTGGTTAGAAACTAGAATTTGATAAAACAGACTAATTGCTGAAGATATTA
Organism: Phodopus roborovskii; assembly: GCF_943737965.1. Taxonomy (NCBI): domain Eukaryota; kingdom Metazoa; phylum Chordata; class Mammalia; order Rodentia; family Cricetidae; genus Phodopus; species Phodopus roborovskii. Next base: position 199,538 of record NW_026126014.1, on the reverse strand, counting down.
CATATTTGATTCATAGTACATGGATAAAAGAAGCAGGCACTCACCTGGAAACTACATACCTACTGGCTACCTTTCATAGTGCTAAAAGGTTCTATGTACACTTTTAGAGGAAAAAAGTAATCAAAACTCTTGCACAGCTTTTGAGCCCAGTGAACTACAATACCATCTAATCGTGTAAGACATGCCTTTTATTGCAAACCAGTGGTACAAATGTTTATGTTTAGATTTAAAGCTCACTCCACATGTGAATGCTCATATTTTGTATTATTAACTGGTGTGGGAGAACTCATAGTTTTCCATGTTATAGACCCTAGGGCTAAAGTTAATATAATTATTCTGCTTAGTGGACATAGAATTAAAATTTCCTATAAGTTCTCATCTTTATACTCATAAATTTGAGAATGTTTGTCCAAGACATGCAAAAGAACAAAAGTGAGACAAAATAACATCCTGGACAGCAGAAGTGATCATTAAGACACATAGGCAGTGGAAAACCAATTGGAAACTATTTGGGAGAGTAGCCTCAAACATGCAAACCCAGAGTGGGTACCCATAGTCTAGTAAATAGTTCTACACATATGCATGTAAAGTAGGTATTATGTGGAATCTGTGGGTTTGAAACAACAAACATTAATTTAAGAACAATTAGTGTGAATGGGATAGAGGAGATGTTTGAGGCGAGGGAGGGGAGTAGATTTGTTCAAAGCACATTATATGCATGTATAAAACTTTAAAAAATTAAAACAATGTAATAAAACATCTTCAAACATTTCTGGAAAATAGAGCATCATTGTTAGACTGACATAGTAAAATATTATGTTACAGTTCTAGAATCAAAAGCAGTCCAAGTAGCTGCCTTTATTGTTCTTCAATGAGCTAAAACTAAACTGAGGCTTCAATCTTTCTTGCTGTTGTATTTTATCCCATCTCTGTCATTGTTGATTCTGTTTTCATTCTTTTAAGTAACCATGCAACAGTTCCTTTTTGAAAAGCTACTTTGACTCAATCAAGAAGTTATTAATGAGGATTTCAAAACACCCGAAAACAAGTAGGATATTGTCATTCTGTATTTAGTTCATTAATTAATGAACATACTACTCATAAATATGTCAATTCTGGTAATAAATTCTAATTTGTAGCCATAGATATTTGCTTGTCTAAGAATTTTAAAACTATAATATTGCAATGAGCCAATAGCCTATTGTTTTCCCACCAAACTAATGTTTCACTGGAACTTAAAACAAGTGCCATTTTCCATTCAATAACCCCTGGATCTTTGATAATTTTCTTCCACTTATATGCTAATTAAGGTTTTTTTTGTCAACTTGACATAAGCTAATGTCATCTCTCAGAAGAGGATTTTTCAACTAAAAAATATCTTCTATCAAATTGGCCTACAGCCTAGTCTGTAGGGACATTTTCATCATAAGTAATTGATGTAGGAGGTCTCAGCCCTCTGTGGAACATGCTACTTCTGGTCAGTTGGTTCTGGGTTGTATTAGAAAAAAAGCAAGTTAACATACACTGTGATCTACAAGGTGACATGCCTATAAGATATGCTAGTATAATGGTGGTACAAATGTAGGAATAACTAACCACTCTTTAATTGTGTTTAAGGCCAATTTAATGATATGGAACCCATACCTGACATGGCTGTGGTGGCCAAAAACCTGAGATTGGATAGACCATTGGTCTAGAGGAAAACAAGTTACTATTGTTCTACTAGAGAAACATAGCCGTAAAATAACTCATTATGATAATCTGCTATACTCATAGATAGGTTCCTCATTCATCCATTATCTGAAGCTTTCTCTTGCAATAGATAGGAGCTAAGACAAAGATCCCCAGTTGGCTAATGTGTAGAGAATCAAAGATTTGGAAACACTCAGTCCTAAGCGGGATGCCTTCATCAAACCTCTGCATTTGGGGATCAGCTATTTGAAAGATGAGGCAGATAGATTATTAAAGCCAGAGGGGAAGAATGATTCCACGGTAAGAGTGGCTTCCAGACACAGCAGGACTAATGCACGTATAAACCCACAAAGAATGTGGCAGCATGAACAGTCTGAACATGTTGAAGTCAGATCAATTGTCTGTACTGAGATGGAAATGGACATTGGCTTTCACCTCTAGTCAAGAGGGTATCTATAAAAGACACCTGTTTGCAAAAGAAAAATTAGTGCTCTCCAATGGAGTCTCACTGTGTTTGTTAAACACATTTGATTAAGCTCTATGCCAACAGAAATATACTCAATGGTGTTTTGGTAGACCTTTTATCTTATATTACTTTGTTTGGGAACTTTTTCCTATTGAACTTTTCCTTGAATATTATGTTTTCTGATTTTGTAGATTTGGTTTACATTGTGGATGTGTCTTTTGATTTCTTCCTCTTTTCTTTGTTACTGTTACTGTTTGTTGCTTCCTAAGGAAATAGAGAAAGAAAGGACATGGAGTTGGGTTGTGAGGATACGGAAAGAATTTAGGAAGCATTGGGGATGAGGAACTGTGATCAGACAATATTGTATGTAAAACACATGGATTTTTCAAAATTAGAAAATTGATGAAGCCATGCAACATTCTGGTGAGTTATGTTGTTCTATGTTTTCTGTTTCAGTTCCTGCATCCAGTTTCCTGTTTGTCTTACTGTAATGGAGGATCATAGTCTGATATCCAAATAAACCTTTTTCCCCAAGTTGATTTAATCCTGATGTTTCATCATAGCAATAGAGTAAAAAATGAGATATAATTTTAACCTTGATCATCAAAAACCTGAGAAAAATAGAGAGTCAATGTAATCAATGTAGAAAAATATATGTTCTTCAATAGTATGTTTTATTGTGAAAATGTGTTTAAACTATTGTTATTTTGTAAATTGGATCACATCTGTCTTTAATTTATAAAGATACTTGATATATTTTACTTGTATTAAATAACGAACAAGTTCTCATTTAGGCAGAAAATTTTCTTGACTGTAACACTGCTTTTAACCTGTTACTGACTACAAAATTGGCAGTAATAGATGACTGTAATTACAACTGATTAATTTAAAATGCAGGCAACTATAAAATATGCACTCTGAACTAAGTAAATTATCTCTTCTTTTGTTTGAATATAGGGCATGTAATAGATAGCTAGAAGGTCCACAGTTCCTTAACAAATAATATTGGCCAAGCTTGAATGATATTTTGTTTCATTTGGACCTCTATCAGAATGCCTAGAATTAAGACACTAAATAAAATATAGCCTTTAATGTGATTGTCTCACACACTTATAATTTATACAAGCATAGAAAGATACTCAAAAGTAATTTTCTTTGAAATTTTTACCATAAAGCAGGGAAGAATGAGAAAGGTTGATTGTTGAATAGATAGTGGATTGTAGGTAAATAATAAATAAGCGTTCTATTGTGTTATCCAACAGTATAATCACTATAAATACTGATTATGTATTGTAAATCACAAAAAGCTAAAATAAAGGGATTTGTAATGATTTTGCTGAAAAAATATGGCAAATGTTTGGGGAGATTATAGAATTTTCACAAAATCAGATCATATATATATATATATATATATATATAATCCCTATTACTACAGTAATCTAAATTTCATTTAATACAAGTTAGAGCACTATATTTAGCAGTTAAAAGAATGACTTAATGATGAGATCTCAGGACACAATTTGATGGTCAGCAGACTGCATATCTAAGAATGATGATGCTGGTTATGCAGTCCTCCAGATTTTCAGTTAAAGGTTAGTATTTTGAGGTCAAGAGAAATGCTGAAATATGACAGTTTCTTACTTTGACACAGATGGTATAACTGAAAGAGCCAGAATTTGTGAGTATGTTGTCCTTTCTCTATGGGAAACACTTTTAAAACCATTTTCAAAGGATAGCTTATTTTCTTCTCTTCTGAATTTGACCCATGAATTCCATGAGCCTCTATTTATTAGAATATTTATTTAGAAGAGTCCAACAAAAGCTGTTTGTTGAAATTTTAAAAATGCTACATTTAGCTTTTTGAACAGGCAAGACCACTCTGTATAACAGATGGTTCAGCAGTTGTAAGAAAATTATTCACAACCCAAAAGCAGCATAAACAATCACTTGAAAACACTATTTGTTCTCAATTTACATATTTTAGGAGATAAATTGATTGTGTTTTGTCTCCCTCTCTTAATATGCCTTTGAGTAGACAATGCATTTTTTTTTTTAAATTTGAACATAAGAAAATCTAGCCTCTAGTTGGATACTGGATTGATGTCATTCTTATCAACAGATTTTAAGAATTGTGAACTTGTTGATAATAATTGTGATATTTACATCATATTAAGCTTTATTTACTGATATTTAAGTAAAAAATAGGATGATGGAAATTATTTTTAAAGAATAGTTTTCTATCAGAAATTTGTGCAGCTCATTTTGTGCTTTTTTGTGTTATGGGAAAGAAAGTCAAGTATTCCAATAAATAAGTCCATGGAAAAATTCTTTTAAATGAAGTCTTCTAGTTTTGTTTCCATTGTTGTAATAAATACCATGATCAAAACTAGTTGGGGTGAAGGAAAGAGTTTATTTGGCTTTATAATGTATGAATAGCAAGGCAGACATTTGAGTTGGGAAACAAGAGATAGAAACTGAAGAAGAGATCCTTAGAAACACTGACCAATGCTTTGTTTCCCCAGGCCTGCTTAGTTGGTTGGCATTCTTTTATAGCCCAGGCCCACCTGGCCAGGGATGAAAACAATGTTTTTTTGGCTAGGCCCTCCTACATCATTTAGCAATCAAGAAAATATTCTCCAAATATGTTCCCAGGCTATTCTGATGGATACACATCATCAATTGTGGTTCTTCTTCTCAATTACATCTAGATTTGTGTGAAGTTTACAATGACAAACCAACTATGATGATGGATACAGTCATAGTTGTTGTTTAATTTACTCCTTTACTCTTTGGCCTTTCAGGGGCTCTGCCACCAAGCTCAAAAATAAATCACATGGAGGCTTATTCTTTCTTATAAATTCTGACCTTACCTTGTCTTGTTTTTAGCCAGCTATTCTTACATTATCCTGTCTACCTTTTTTGCCTCTGTGATTTTCTTTCTCTATTTCTATCTGCATACCTTTTTAACTTCTTTCCCCATTGTGATTTGCTGTGTAATAGTCAGGTGGCTGGCCCCTTGTGGTCTCTTCTCCTGCTTTTCCTTTTGCTTCCTCCACTTTTCAGATTTCTTCTCCTATTTATTCTCTCTGCTTGCCAGCCCTGACTATCCTACTCCTGCCCGGCTTTTGGCCATTAAGCTCTTTGTTCTACCAATCAGAAGTTTTAGACAGGCAAAGTAACACAGGTTCACATAGTTAAACAAATGCAACACAAAAGAATGAAACATATCTTTGAATCATTAAACAAATGTTCCACAGTATAAACAAATGCAACACAAAATAATTTTCCAGAATACACAGCACTACTTTCAACTCTATCTGAAACTCAATTCATATGGAATTTCAAAGAATTTCAGTAGAATGGCCATTTTGAAATGGTCTACTTCTTGCTTTGAATGAAAAAAGTATATTCTCTACTTATATTATTTCTACTTCCTAATCATAGGGCTATCTGATAATGAGACTTACTCTTATTTAAGTAGAAACTCAAGTTTCTAGGTCCAGTTATCTGGCTTGAACAAACTATTCAAGCTTATTTGAGATATATACATAGATTTTGGTTGAGCTCTCATTGACCTGTGCCCTTTTTGTTTTAGTCAAATGACTCTTATTTTGGGAAGAATTGTTAGTGCTGTAGAAATAGATTTTTTTGTATCTGAGGAAAACTAGATAGTATTAGAATAGATCCAGTTACAATTGTCTATGCTAATCACATAATATGCTATTTACTCTTTATATTTAGGAAATGAGTGCTTCTTTTAATTTTGAACAGAGTATGTAGATTCAACCCAAATTTGAAGACACTGCACATTTCTATTACCTCAAGTAGAATAATAGACATATAGATGATGGACTTGTATAGTTTGTTGTTTTATAGCAGGATCTTATATCATAATTCAGGTTGACTTGAAATCACTCAACCTTTTGCCTTAACCTCCTTACTGCTAGAATCAAAGGGTCATCACAAAACTCTTAAATATATCTTAAAAGATAGTTGTAAGAGATAACTATCTTAAAAGATATTCAATATAGTTTTGTCCAGTGCATTAACTTCCAAAAAGGTAATATTAATATTATTTCAACATTGAAAAGGAATAAAATATGTTATTCAGTAAAAAGTCATACTCTTTGGAAATGCTTATTTCTTTAAAAAGTTAGAAAAAATCAAACATTTTCCAACTTTGATTCTTAATTTCATTTGACTTTATTTTCCTTTTGGAGGAAAGAAATATCCAAAATTATTTAGTTATAAGTTTAAATCAAGATACCCATTCAGATGTCTAAAAGGGAAAATGGTTGGGATAGAGTCTCTATGTATAAATTATGCTTTCAATCTCTTTTCTTGGGGAAACATCTGCTTACTTGTTTGTTTGATTCAGTTATATTATTTCTTTATAAAGTCAGACCTCTCATCACTGTAGTGAAGAGGACTACTGTTAACACACACAATCTACTTTGTAGAAAACATGATATTTAGTTAATGTTTGTCTATCAAGAGTAGCAGAAGTCTCCCTTTCTCATAGATATTGCAGAGGGATAACAAAGTCATGTCTTACCCAGTAATGCTTTCTTGTCTCTAAATGTAAGCATTCATGCTAATTCCCTTGATGACATTGCAATAGCTATTTGTGTCAGCAGTGTACATAAGTGATCTATGCTCAGCAAAAGAAAGTCCTATTTTCCTGCCAAATCAATGCCAGGAACTGTGTTTTACATCTCCCCCAAACTGGTGTTTGGGGAGAAGATTTATAGGGGATATCAATCAGTAGTAGCCGCTACCAGATCAGATTGATTCTGATAGTTAAAATTACCTTATGGATTGCAGTCCTGTGAACATTGTGCTGTTTTCAAAATTGTTTGTATTTTAGATATTTCCTCACCCCTATTTCCAGGATAAGATGCTACAGTAACATATTGATTATTTTACAATCCAAAGCTATTTTACCAGAGCATTTCCCATACATTTGTTAATTGATGCTTTGGATGCCAGCCATAAAAATGACCCACAGGTTGATAAAACTAAAAAACGCAAACAAGCAAATACTAAACAAAACAGCAAAACCACATAAAGTAGTTCTGTATCTTCTCATGTATGAACTTGAATCATATATAACATTTCTCTGGAAACATTAAGGAAAAAATTTATTCTGCTTTGTCTCCTCATTTTTAGTAAAAGAAAAATTAAGTGAATATTGACATACTAGGAAAAAATAATAGCTTTTAATTGTTAAGCATCAATCTCATCCCTTGCTTCCTATCTTGTTCCTATCTTGTTCAATGAAGTAAAACAGGAAAGTCACATAACTCTGCAGAGCCTCAGTTTTCCTCCTTTCAGAATGCAACAAAACAAGGAAGGTGCTTTGAAACAGCCATGAATTACACTAAATAAAAGGTGGCATTGTTAATATTGCTCTGAAAACACTATGCACTACACATTTTGCTATCCTTATAAAACTTAAATAAGCTCTACATTAATTTTCCCCTATTATGAAAGAAGTACTAATATAATGTCTTGAATTCTCTTGTTTCTTTCCAAATAAGTTATACGTTTGTGAAAGTTTGCATTTTGGAGGGATTCATTACTATGCTTAGACTTGAAACTATTATTCTCTAAGAACCAAGCCTGTCTTCTCAAAAAAAATCTTATGAAATAAAGCAATGGAAAGAACTATATTCTGAGCTTTTGCTAGAATGGAATTCAGTTTTCTGAAACCATAAAACATTTTTCTTCTGATGTTTCTATTCCACGCAGATTGGTAAATGCCTGAGGGAGATAGTATTCTGCTATATTGCTTGACTTGCTCTTGTCCCTCCAAAAAAAGACTCATGAAATGTCAACAGTAGAAGCTTTCTTTTGCTATGTAAGCAGGCATTAGGTTCCAATACATTCAAAGTCTTTGTTGGTGTGCTGGATCTCTCATACTGTCTAATTGAGGACATGAAGCAGTTGGTATTCAAGAAGATGAAGAAGTATATTATCTGTAGGGATAAAACTAAACTCCAAATAGACTCTGAAGTGTTCATCCTCTAGATTGGTTGAAGCCCAAATAGTCTAACATTAGGCATAGCCAGAATGTGGTAATCACCTATTGTTTCATAGGATTTTAGAGCTCCAACATAAGATGAAATTCATAACTGGTACTTTGAACCTGGGCTGAGAATGTCATTCGTAAACTTACTACAGTACTTTCATTAAATTATCATGGTACTTATCTACCTTCTAAATATATATATATATATATATATATATATATATATATATATATATATGCATGCCATGGGCAGAAAATACTCATAAGCTTATTCAGAGAAGCCTGTCATTGAAATGACCAGAGGAGTCATGCTTGGCTTCTTGGAGTGCAATGCCTTTACAGTACCTATGGCTTTCTTAAATAGGCCTACCCAATATTATGTACACCCACAGTTACTAATGGGCTGGAGATGTGCCCAGGAATGCCATACTTTCCTGTTGAAGTATTGGCTAGGGATGTGCTTACCAGGCTTCAATGGATAGTTCTAAATCTGTGGTCATACAGATGATCTCACTTAAAGTCAGTGGGTTTCAAAAACAGGCTTACATGAATGTTTGAATAATAACTATCAAAAGCTAAATTCAGTTAAATTTATTTTTTTTTACAATAACAGAAAAGTACAGGGATTGTGGCACTACTTTGGTTTGCTCAGAACCCACCAATATGAACTATTAGCAGAACTCTAAGAACAGTGCTTGACCACTGAACAGTGCTACTTCTAAATAAGCTTTCCTCCTACTAAGATTCTGAATTTGGGAAGAAAAATCTCATTTAATCTACACAGGAAGTTCTACTAAATACCAGCTATGGCACTGGAAGATATAAACACTAAGGAGAAATTTAGATCTCAGGAAGAAAAACATAAAATTTGAAGTGAGAGCCACTAATATGCAGAAAGACTATGAGAATGCAGTTTTAAATACTCACCTGCTTGCTTACAATGCAACTCTGAAAGTTATGATCATTAAATTTATTGTGTTTGCTGTTTTTAAGTTGTTTTTATATGTAAACAAATGTTTGCTTGCATATATATATACACCATGTATATGCAGAAGTCAGAAAAGAACATTTGACAATTATGAACAGTTGGGAGCTACTATGAGGATACTGAGAACTGAATTGTTCCCTTGCATATGTAGTAAGCACTGTTAACTGCTGAATCATCTCTCTAACCTTTATTCATGCTTATGTTACATTTGGTTTATTTCCTTTTTAGCACTAAGGATAGAAAGTTAGGCAATTGTTTTGAGAACTTTCTCATGAGATATTTTTCATTTCATTTTGTGTTATAAATCTAAAATTTCTAGGAATTTTTAGTGCTAAATAGTCTCTTAATGAGACATTATTAAGATAACTGTCCTTTCTTTTCCACCTATCCATATGCCTGAAAGATCTATTATATTAAATAATTATCATATTCATAAAGGGATAGAAGTACTTTACAGTGATGACACATGCAATTTAGAAAGAGAATATTGTGGTTATTTGAATAAGAATGTCCTCCCCACCAATAGGCTTATATTTGAATATGTAGTCATCAGGGAATAGAACTCATTGAGTAGATTAAAAGAATTAGGAGATGTGGCTTTGTCGGAGGAATTGTGTCACTAAGGGTGGGCATTGGTGTTTCAAAAGCCCATGCTAGGCCTGGACTCACTCTCGCTCATTTTCTGCCTGTGGATCAACATGCAGCTCTCAACTACTTCTCTAACATAACATGTGCCAGTCCTACTGTTTGTATTCAGGCATCTGTACTGGCCTATATTTATGGTTTTGACACCCTCAACTACAGCCACTAAGATCACCATGTGTGCATATTCATTATGTTCCTTTTTAAAAGGGACTTGCTCACCTCCCATCCCTTTCTTCCATTCTCTCCCTCTGTCTTCTCCTCCTATTTTTTCTCTTTCCCCCCTTTCCTCTTTCCTGCTGCTCTCATTCCCAGAGGGTGGTCTCCCTCCTCCCCTTTTCCTGATCCCTTTCCCTTAAGAAAAAAAAAAAACTCTGCCTGAACCCTGTCTCATGGCATCTTTCCCTTGTATATTACAACACCTATTGTCATACTTCCTACCATGATGAAAATGGACTAAAACTCTGATACTGTGAACAAGTCCAAAATTAATTCTATGGCTTCTTCATTTTGATCTTGGCCCCAAGAAAGTAATATATTTCTTGTTGTAACTCAGCTATGGCCCTTATTATACACACTGAAAGGCTTATATTTGTATTAATTATATTAAATATAATTCTGTCTGATTATTTCTAGTATTTATACTCTATTTCAATTAATTTGGGGTGATATAACTTTTAGTCTTCATATTTTAAAGAAATATTTTAAAGAAATAGTATAATAAAATGCATTATAAATAATATAAATAGTTAATTAATAATTCATAATATATTATAAATTATATAAATGTAAATAACATCATTTGTTGTTTACTATATTGATAACATTTTTATGATTACAATACATATTATTTTATGTGTATATGTGTGGATAAGGGCATGGATGTGAAGTATATATGTGCAGTACTAGAAATTACAAAAACAATAGCATCATACCACCTGTAACTGTAGTTTCAGACAGATGTGAGACCAGAATGTTGGTCTAGAAACAGATTAATGCAAAATCTAAGACTTCTACTGAAAATACTTGCCTTGATCTTGGTTATAAAGTAATACGGTCCTTGAGAGCTTGTTTGGAGGTTCTAGCAGGGGAGTGCAGCTACTCATATACCCTTGACCGAAAACCGGTCCTCCTCTATTTGGGGAAGGTCGTCCTCTTCGACCGAGCGCACAGCTTCGAGAGGGATGCACATGGAGCGGTGAGGGAGGAAGGGGACACCCGCCTAGCCAGCCAGATCAGCTGAATCAACCCTGGCGATCAATGGGGTGACAGATGTCGCAGCCAAAAAAAAAAATAATAATAAAAAATAAAGTAATACGGTTTCACCAATAGTTTTATTCTAGTAATGATATATTTGACTATTTTTACCATGACATTTTATGAATGATTGCTGAATTTTATAATTTTTTCTTAATAATTGAAGATAATAATATTGTTTTCATCTATAATTATTATGTAATGAGGCATGTTAATGAGTAGTGCATTATTGATAACTAAATTTTCTAATATTGCTGCATTTTTGCAGTATGTGAACCAAGTCACAATAGTAATAACAAACTATCATGTTTTGTTATTTTTATTGTTTTCTTATTATTTCAAGATTTTTTTTTCATCTGTGTGAAATAGGATTCAAAGTTTCCTTGTCATATTTTGTTTATCATAATAGTGTCAGAATAAAAATTAGGGAACAATTTAAGTAATGCAGAAGTTTTCTTAGAAGATAGATAATACTCTTGGGCATAGTAGACCTTACTTTTGTAAAAGGAAAATGAGCTCTCAAAGGATGAAACAGCACGATATGAAATGGAAATGAATTTTGTTTTGTATCTCACTGAACAGAACTTTATTACAGTGAAAAGTACACAGCTTTAAACCATATCAGAAAAAGTGACTGACTAGAGCTCCGTGAAATCTAATGCAGAAAAAGATGAATGTTCTTAAGAAAACAAAATGTCATGTGTTATTCCCAGTCAGGTCTACAAATCCAAGACACTACTGGAAGATTTCAAATTTAAAATATCCAAGGAAAGGTAAATAAAAAGAATGGGGAAACCTTTTTCAACATAATGTTCCACCAACTGATTACAGACTATATGAAAGTATTTGAGAGCAGTAAATATGAATATTGGTTTAAAATGATATTAATAAATCATTAGGTGAGTTTCAAGGCAGTGGATTTATTTAAGGTGAGAATTATGTGGCAATGCATTTTAAGGGAGAAAATGTAGGAACAGAAAGATGGTTGCAAAAATAAGAAATTATTAAAGGATAGTGAAAGAGGACAGTGATATATCAAGTTCAGACTAGGTTAGAACTGACTTGAGAATATCTCCTGGATACTATTATCCAAATCTAGAAGATGAAGGTTGACATATTTTGTCTGAAGACTAAATACTTTGACATGCTCAATTTTTAAGGACTTTTTCAAAGTTTTACCATTATGTGGGGCAAATGAAGATGTAGTTTGAAGAATATATTACAAAACAAAATATTTGCATGAGGAAATAAAAAAAGAAAACAAACTGAAAGAATCCATCCAACTGAAATGTATCAGTACTCTACATATGCTACTAGAAAATGAATGGACTTAAGAAAGCAGTTTAAAATTTTCCACTGAAGGAAATAGATCTAAATCATATTCTACCTTTTCAGAGAAAAGAAAGAACAAAAAAAGCAACTAAATTTTCTTACATTTTTTTGAGAATCAAAAGAAGGTAAAAAACATTAAGTTTAGGGGCATATGAGACAGTTACAGATCAGTAAGTTCTCCTGAGAGATATGATTCAGAAATCTAAACATTGCCTTCACTTCAGAAATTTATTGATGGTGATATTCCAGTAGAAGAAAATTTTGCAATGAAAATGAATCCTTCTTAAAAAAAATTCACAAAACTAGGCTTATTTTTTTTTATTTTAAAAAGCAGAAGCCACTGTGATATAATGCTGAAAATGCTTATTCTTGTATTATATTGAAAGCTTTTCATTAGGGTTTGACTATATTCAGTGTAGCTTTAGGTTTTTATAAACATAAAAGACAAAACATAAAATGGAATGCATTTAAGGTGAAATTTAAAAAAATGAATAGAGGCTTAAAAGAAAATTACCTGGGTTATCACAACATCCAATAGATAGCATTTGCCTGAGATTATAAATGTCTCAAATGATACTTCCTGAGCTATTAAAGAACACATAGATATGCATTATTTCCAGTTAAATTCTGCATAGTTTCCAAACTAACCTCTATAGGAGTATTTTTCCATTGTTTTGAAGTTCACAAGTCATGGACTTTGATAAATTGGCATAGACTTGTTGGTATTTTCAAGAAACTTCAAAAATTATTTTTCTCTGTTATTGTTCCTAGTCAGTAGACATTCTTAGTAAAAAAAAAAAAAAAAAAAAAAAAAAAAAAAAACAACAGTAGATTATAGACTTACAGTTAAAATTAGTAGGCCTCAGAGGAAGAACTTTAATTCCCTTCAGAGAACTTCATGTGATTTCATTAGAAATTATGTCTATCCAAATGTGAGCAATATATTAAAAGCCTGTCTCTTTCCTAATTGCCCCCACCTCAAGCTATCAACTGTCAAAAGATCCTTAAATAGATATGACATTTCATATACACTATTCCTTTTTCTGTTGTGATTTTGTCTGGCTTAAGCCTGGACAGATCTTGTGCACATTGTCTTATTTGTTAAGAATTCATGATTTCAGGTGTCATGTTTCCAGAGAAAATGTTTTCTTGTATTTGTTAACTTCATTTGGCCCTTACACATTTTCTGTTCCTTTTGCAATGACCCCATGAGCATTGTGAAGATTGTGACATAAATGTCTCATTTAGAGCTAATTATTCTGCAGTCTCTAATGCTCCACACTATATGATCAGTTGTGGGTCTCTGTGTTAATCACCATCTACTATGAATGGAAGCTTCTCTGAGGATGTTTGAGAAATTTATTAATATCTATGGGTATAATGATATGTAATTAGAGGTCAGTCTAATGTTATATCTACTTAGCAGATTAATTGTAGTAGCTCCTCTCCTAAGGCTCATGACTGGTTTAGCCATAGGTTGTTGGCTCCTATAACAATTTCAGTCACAGGTTTTACCTTGTAGAGCAGGACTTAAATAGAGTCATAAAGTAGATAGTTACTCTCATAATATTCATGCCCCGATTGCAACATTGGGCACACACTGACACAGCATTGATCATTTTAGTTGTCAGAGTTCATAGGTGTTTAAGGCTGATAATAACTTTATTTCTTCCAGTATTGTGGAATAATACCTTCTAGCACTATGAAATTTAAGCATTTTGAGTAGGGTTTAGGCCCTCCCTATTGTCTCTAGGTTAAGGTAGTAGGCCTTCATAGGGAATGTGCTCCCAAAGTCCTTTCTTGAACCTAGTTCCACTCTCAGAGGTCCTGTAGACTGCCCAGGTAGGCATGGGAGGATGGGAGGGAGAGGGAACTGAGATCAATATGTAAAAAAGAAAAACAAAAACTACATGATAAAAAACAACAAAGAAATTAAGCAATAGAGGTGAAGCTCACATGTCAATCCAAGTTTAATTTCTACATGTTCTATATCTCAAACACATACTTACTTAAATAGTAGAGTGTAACAATCTAATTTTGGAGGGGTACCAAAAACATTGGTAATAATCTACAATGTATATGGATATGTGGTACATCACCGGACCATGAGCCCAAAAGACATAATTCATCCCTGATTATGAATTTCCATGTGTCAGCTTGGGGTGGCTAGTAGAGGCATTATTACCTTGTTTATATATTCTTTTACAGTAGTAGGTAGTTTTTTATATGGCTTTTTGAAGGGGCTTTAGTTCTTATTTATTCCTCCTTACATTCCCTCCTCTCTCATGCAACCTATCCTCACCCCTTTGATACTATTCTTCTCTCATCCATTAATTCTTGTTAAGCCTTTATACCACCTCCTCCTGGCTTCTATGGATATTTCAAATCAAAAACAAATGTTTAAAGATTTAAAACTAACATCCACAGATGAGAGAAAACTTACTAGGTTTGTCTATTTATGGATCTGGGTTAGATAAAGATCAATATATTGAGGTACCATTCAAGTATAGAAAACTGCTAATGATAACATTCTCCATTAAAAACAAATAGATTGTTCCAGGTTTCATCTATTACAAGTAATGCTGCTGTCAACATAGTTGAATAAATGTCCTTGTGGTATGATTGAGCATCCTTTGGGCATATGCCCAAGATTGCTGTAGCTTGGTCTTGAGGAAGATTTTTTTTCCAATTTTATGAGAAAACACCATACTTATTTCCAAAGCAGCTGTACAAGTTTTCATTCCTACCAGCACTGGAGTGTACCCCTTACTTTGCATCCTCTTCAACTTAAGCTATCATCAGTGTTTTCGATCTTAGCCATTCTGATCAGTGTAAGATGGAACATCAGAGTCATTTTGATTTGCATTTCCCAGTTTCTCCTACAATTATTGATCATTTGAGGGTCTTCTCTTGAGAATTATCTATTTAAGTCTATAGCCTGATTTTTAATTGGATTATTTTGTATTTATTTATTTATTTATTTTATATAACCAAGTCCATTTAAATGAACACAAATATTTATAGACAATATTTGGGAATTTGGGCATCGTTCTTTCCAAACTACTTCCTGCTGATGGGGGCACTGTCATGGGGGATTTTAAGAAAATGCAGAATTCCTGCCTAAAGTCTATAAGGCTACTTTGTCCAGCTGTTTTGAATGTAGGATCACCTGGTACTCTGTTTCAGTGGGTATGGTTTGCTCAAACCACATTAGTCTGGAAGGAATCCATAGCTTTTTATTTTCTGTGGAAACAAAAATAGGAATCCATTTCCCCAGTAACTTGTCCTTGAACTAAAATTTTGGAGTCAAAGCATTTTTTTTTTATTTATTATTTTACATGTCGATCCCAGTTCCCTCTGCCTCCCTCCCTCCTTCGCTCCTTCCCTTTTACCCTCTCTGCCCTCTCACATGCACCCTAACCACCCTTCCCTCCCATCCCCCCACCCCATTTCCATATGTAGGGGAATACCATCCTGTTGGGGTCATGCAGATCTCACAGGTCATGTGAAGAAGGGACTAGGGCTTCTATCCTGTCTCTAGTATAAGGCAGTTATCCCTCCATGGGGGATGTGTTAGCAACCTCCTTTTCAGCACCAGGGATACAGCCTGGCTCCACTGTCTGAGGTCCCTTAGACTGCTCAGTCCTTCTGGCTGAGACCCATATTCAGGGGGTCTGAGTCAGTCCCATGCTGGCTTCCAAGCTATCAGTCTGGTGGCCTGTTAGCTCTTCCTTGTTCAGGTAAGCTGTCTCTGTGTTTCTGGCTCCTTGTCTTGACCTCTCCATCTGCATCTGGGTTCTAGTTCAACTCAGTATTTATGTATGGGTGTTTGCTTCTGTTTCCAACAGGTATTAGATGAGGGCTCCATGGATAAGTTAGTTGTTGATCTCACTATCCGGGAAGGGCATTTATGGTAGCCTTTCCATGGATGCACAAATTGTTAGTTGGCAGCAATCTTGTAGTTCTCTAGCCATTTCTTTGTGTTCAATTTTATCTTCAAACCAATATTGGCTCCCTCTTTTATGTTCTCTCTCTCTTTCTGTCTCTTTCTCTCTCTTTCCTGTCTTTTATTTCTAACTGGGCTCAATCTTCCTAGTCGCACATGTTTTCCTTTCCTCCACATCTTTTTCTCCTACTTCTCTCTCTGTTCGCTGCCCCCCCCCCCACTTCCCCTGTGTTCTGGGAGACTTATCCCTTCCCGGTTCTGTGAGGGACTTTATATGAATTTCTTAGAATACACCTTGTATCCTAGTTCCTCTGGTGGTGTGGATTATAGGCTGGTGTGTAAGGTGTATAGGTTTTTCCACCCGCCGCCACTCTTGTCCGGCAGCCGCTCCAGCCCCAAATAATACACAGAGACTCTGTATTTGATACAATGCTGTTGGCCTGGTTACTTGTTTCTTATCGGCTAGCTCTGCCTTTAATTATTAACCCGTTTCTGCTGATCTATGTATTTCTCTTACCAGGGAGCCGGTGGCATACTGCTTTCCCCGGCCTCTCCATCTTGACCCCTCCTTCCTACTTCCTATTTCCTCCTTGTCTCCTAGTCCCTCCTATCTTCCTTTCCTGTTGGCCAACAGTGCTTTATTATTAACCAGTATGAAAAACATATACAGAATGACATCTCCCATCATCTCCTCTTTTCTGTCTAAATAAAAAGGAGGGTTTTAACCTTAACATAGCAAAATATATTATACAACAGTTATTAAGTAAGAATCACAGTTAACAATATTTAGTCCATTAACATTTAGCAAGATTTGAAAAAAATATTTCATCATCTATTCTATCTTTGTGTGTCTAAAGTCTAAGTAACTTATCTTTAATCCTAACTAATGAAAACTATAACCATAACTATCTGTCTTCAACTCCTTCAAAGACCACAGAAGGATAATATATAAGCTCTAGAAATGACAGAGACATCTTGCCTTTTCAGTCACCTGAAGTTCTTTTGTAATCTTCCATCTTCAGCCCATAGGCCATAGTGTGTCTGGCAGACTCTTCAGCAAAGCAGGAGACATTAAACTGTCTTCTTGTATTGGCAGTTTGTTAGTCACTTTTCTCTGTGTCCTGCAGATTTTTCCATGAAGCAGGAACTCTGTAGCAATGTCTATCATGAATCAGCAATCACTTTTCTGTGGGTCCTGCATGTCCAGTTTATACATCACAAAGTCAAGCAGTCCAGACAAGAGCAGTATCTTGTCCAAATGGCTAGTCTTGCCATATTGGAAGCAAACTCCAAAACGAGTTTCTTCAATGTCCATCTTCTTTTCTGGTGCAGGTGGTATTGCCAAGAGCAATTATGTCTCACTGTCACGAAAACCCTAAACCATTTTATATGCCATATTCTGTAGGTCTTTGAAAGGTTTGAAGAATGCCTATCTATCTCAAATACATCTCTGTGTATCTTGAAAAACCTAACTAACTTAACTCTAAACTTTGACTATCATAGATAATTATCTATTATCTGTACTACATTATATATTACATTTCTAAATGAGCAATATAAACACAATACCTAAACAAAAGGAGAAATATACATCTCACAAAATTGACATTAAATTGTATCAATAAATGAAAATCCATTCCAATACAAAGTATCCATATCTATCCCATAATTCCCTTTTTACCTTTAAAAAGAATATTGGCTGTGATCATTAACCATTTATAACCAAGTTCATTTAAATGAAAACAAACATTTATAAACAATATTTGGGAATTTGGGCGTCGTTCTTTCCAAACTACTTCCTGCTGACAGGGGACGTTGTCATGGGGCAATCATAAGAAGACACAGAAATCTTGGCTGTAGTCTGCAAGGCTGCTTTGTTTAGCTGTTTTGAATGTAGGATCACCTGGTAGTCTGTTTCAGGGGGTTTGGCTTGCTCAAACCACATTAGTCTGGAAGGAATCCACAGCTTTTCATTTTCTGTGGAAACAAAAATAGAAATCCTTTTCCCCAGTAACTTGTCCTTGAACTTAAATTTTTGAGTCAAAGCATTTTTAAAATATATAAATTGAATTAATGCAGCAGCATTTCCTTTATCAGTTGTTATTTTCTCAGCAGTCAAACAATGTAGAGACAACACAATAGCATACAGTAACCAGATTCTCTCTGAGCTTTTCATCTTTACGTGGCTTTATTATTACTGTTTATTTTACTTTTATTTTTTCATTTTTTGAGACAGGGTTTCTCTGTGTAACTTTTATCTGCCCTGGAATTCACTCTGCATTCCAGGTTTACTTTGAAATCAGAGATCTGCTTGCCTCTGTCTCTGGAGTGCTGGGATTAAAGGCGTGTGCTATCACACCCAGTTCCTCTCTGTCTTTTTAAAATCATTTGTTTTTCTCGCCCAAGCCTCCATATTTTTTAAAAACACATTGTAAACCTTTAGAGGTTTTCTTCATATGAATCTGTCTTTACTGTAAATCTTTATCTTTTTCTGCCCACGAGTCTTTTATCAGGTAAACAACAACATTACTAAAATGAAAGTCTTTGTTGTTTCTGCTGCAGTTTTCAAAGATGGTGGTGGGTACCTTTACCGCCTGCAATGAAAGCTGTGGTCACTGCCCTAGTCAACGCTGCCATCCAGCTGCATGCTGCCGGCTTGGAGATGTGGTCACTGCCAATGCCATCTCTCATACACACCAATAAATTGTTAGCAGTGCTTTTTAAAAGCCATGCGGTTTTTTGCCACTTATGCTGAGTCAGGAACCTTCCCTTAAAGGAGCCGCACGAATATCTGCTTGTCTCTAGCAAAGCAGAGTTCAACTGAGAAAAATGCTGCTACCAAGAAACCTTGCTTGTCTCTGTTCTTTTGTTTCTAAAACCCTTTTTTAAGCTTTTGTTAAATTTTAAGTGGAAGTTCTTATTAACCACATTGGGCGCCATTTGTAAGGTGTACAGGTTTTTCCACCCACTGCCACTCTTGTCCGGCAGCCGCGCCAGCCCCAAATAATACACAGAGACTCTGTATTTGATACAATGCTGTTGGCCCTGTTACTTGTTTCTTATCGGCTAGCTCTGCCTTTAATTGTTAACCCATTTCTGCTGATCTATGTATTTCTCTTACTGGGGAGCCGGCGGCATACTGCTTTCCCCGGGCTCTCCATCTTGACCCCTCCTTCCTACTTCCTATTTCCTCCTTGTCTCCTAGTCCCTCCTATCTTCCTTTCCTGTTGGCCAACAGTGCTTTATTATTAACAAGTATGAAAAACATATACAGAATGACATCTCCCATCACTGGTGATCCCTTGCTCTAGGTCTAAAATCCATATATGAGTGAGTACATATTATGTTCTTCTTTTTGTGACTGGATTACCTCATTCAGGATGGTTTCTTCAAGTGCCATCCACTTGCCTGCGAATTTCAAGATACCATTATTTTTTTCTGCAGAGTAGTATTCCATCATGTAGATGTTGCACATCGTCATTATCCATTCTTCTAGTGAGGGGCATCTAGGTTTTTCCGGGTTCTTGCTATTACAAATAGTGCTTCTACGAACATAGTTGAACAGATGACTTTGTTGCATGGGTGTGGATCATTTGGGTATATGCCTAAGAGGGGGATTGCCGGGTCCTGTGGTAAACTAATTCCCATTTTATTGAGGAACCGCCATACTCATCTCCAAAAAGGCTGTATGAGTTTGCACTCCCACCAGCAGTAGAGGACTATTCCTCTTTCTCCACATCCTATCCAGCATGAGTCATTATTTGTGTTTCTAATTTTAGCCATTCTGGCAGGAGTAAGATTGTATCTCAAAGTTGTTTTAATTTGAATTTCCCTGATAGCTAAGAATGTTGAGCACTTTCTTAAGTGTCTTTTTGATTTCCTCTATAGAGAATTCCTTCTTCAGTTCTGTACCACATTTTTAATAGGGTTTATTTGGCCTTTTGTTGACTAGTTTCTTGAGTTCTTTGTATATTTTCGAGATCAGCCCTTTGTCGGATATAGGACTGATGAAAATCTTTTCCCAGTCTGTGGGCTGCCATTTGGTCTTGTCCACTGTGTCCTTTGCCTTACAGAATCTTCTAGGTTTGAAGAGGTCCCATTTTATTAATTGTTGCACTCAGTGTCTGTGCCCCTGGAGTTATGTTCAGGAAGCAGTCTCCTATACCAATTTGTTCAAGGGTACCTCCCACTTTCTCTTCTAAGAGGTTCAATGTGGCTGGATTGATGTTGATGTCTTTGATCCATTTAGACTTGAGTTTTGTGCATGTCTACAGACATGGGAGTATCTGCAGTCTACTACACACCCTCATCCAATTATGCCAGCACCTTTTGTTGAAGATGCTGTCCTTGCCCCATTGTATAATTTTATCTGTTTTGTTAAAAATCAGGTGTTCATAGGTGTGTGGGTTAATATCAGGATTTTCAATTAGATTCCATTGGTCTACCTGTCTATTTTTATGCCAATACCAGGCTGTTTTCAGAACTATAGCTCTGTAATAGAGCTTAAAGTCAGGAATGGTGATTTCTTCTGAAGTTCTTTCATTGTATAGGGTTGTTTTGGCTATCCTGGGTCTTTTGTTTTTCCATATAAAGTTGATTATTATCCTTTCAACTTCAGTGAAAAATTGTGGTGGGATTTTAATGGGGATGGCAATGAATCTGTAGATTGCTTTTGGCAAGATTGCCATTTTTACTATGTTTATCCTACCTATCCAAGAGCATGGGAGATCTTTCCATTTTCTGGTATCTACTTTAATTTCTTTCTTTATAGCCACAACGTTCATATTATATAGGACTTTTACTTGTTTGGTAAGTGTTACACCAAGATACTTTATGTTGCTTGTGGCTATTGTAAAGGGTGATGTTTCTCTGATTTCTTTCTCTGTCTCTTTGTCGTTTGAAAAAAATTTGGCTATTGACTTTTTTGAGTTTATCTTGTATTCTGCTAGATTGCTGAAGGTGTTTATTAGCTGATGGAGTTCCCTGGTAGAGTTTATTGGGTCGTTTATGTAAACTATCTTATCATCTGCAAATAGAGACAGTTTGACTTTTTCCTTTTCAATTTGGATCCCCTTGCTCTACTTTTGTTGTCTTATAGCATTAGCTAGAACTTTCAGTATGATATTGAAGAGATATGGAGAGAGAGGGCAGCCTTGTCTTGTTTCTGATTTTCGAGAAATTGGCTTAAGTTTCTCTCCATTCAGTTTGATGTTGGTAGTTGGTTTGCTGTATATTGCTCTTTTTTTTTTTTTTTTGAGAGAGCACAGGATAACTTCAATTTATTCTTAGAAAATTCATTAGCATACATATATTTTTTTCCATACAATTTTTTTTACATCTTTTTTATTTAATTTTATATAACAAAGTCCAATTAAATGAAAACAAACATTTATACACAATATTTGGGAATTTGGGCGTTGTTCGTTCCAAACTACTTCCTGCTGGTAAGGGGCGCTGTCTTGGGGGATTCGAAGAAGATTCAGGTATCGCTCTTATTATGTTTAGATATGTTCCTGTTATCTCTGACCTCTCCAAGACCTTTATCATGAAAGGATGTTGAATTTTGTTGAAGGATTTTTCAGCATCTAGGGAGATAATCATAGGGCTTTTCTTTTTCAGTTTGTTTATATGGTGTATCACGTTGATAGATTTTCATATGTTAAACCATCCCTGCAATCCAGGGATGAAGCCTACTTGGTCATGTTGGATGATTTTTCTGATGTATTCTTGAATTTGGTTTGCCAGTATTTTATTGAGTACTTTTGCATCGAAGGTCATCAGGGATATTGGTCTGTAGTTTTCTTTATTAGTTGTGTCTTTGTGAGACTTGGGTACCAAGGTTTTTTTGGTCTCATGAAAAGAGTTTGTCAATGACCCTTCTGTTTTTATTTTGTACAACAGTTTGAGGAGTATTATCAGTTCTTCTTTGAATGTCTGATAGAATTCTGCACTGATTCCATCTGGCCCTGAACTTTTTTTGTTTGGAAGGCTTTCGATGACTGCTTCTATTACCTTGTGGGTTATAGATCGATTTAAGTTGTTTATCTCTACTTGATTTAATTTTGGTAAGTGATAGTTATGCAGAAATTTGTCCATTTTCTTTGAATTTTCAATTTTTTGTGGAATACAGATTTTCAAAGTATGACCTGAAAATTGTCTGGATTTTCTCTGTGTCCATTGTTATGTTCCCCAGTACGTTTCTGATATTGTTAATTTGCATGTTCTCTCTCTGCTTTTTCGTTAATTTGGATAAAGGTTTGTCTATCTTGTTGGTTTTCTCAAAAAACCAACTCTTCGTTGCATTGACTTTTTGTATTGTTTTCCTTGTTTCTATTTTGTTGATTTCAGACTTCAAGTTGATTATTTCCTGGCATCTACTCCTACAGGGTGTGTTTGCTTCTCTCTGTTCTAAGACTTTTCAGTTGCACTGTTAATTCTCTTATGTGACTAGAACTTCCCTCGTAGCACTGCTTTCAAGGTGTCCCATAAGTTCAGGTATGTTGTGTCCTCATTCTCTTAATTTTGTCTTTGACCCAAGTGTGGTACAATTGCACATTGTTCAGTTTCCATGAGTTTGCAGGTTTTCTGCTATTTGTGTTGTTGTTGAATTCTAATTTTAAAGCATGGTGGTCTGATAAGGTACAGGGAACTATTCCTATTCTCTAGCATCTGTTGCAGTTTGTTATGCCACATAGTATGTGGTTGATTTTAGAGAAGGTTCCATGTGGAGCAGAGAAAAAGGTGTATTCTTTTGAATTTGGATGGAAAGTTCTATAGATGTCAGTTAACCCCAGATGAGAGATAACTTCTGTTCATTCTTTTGTTTCTTTGCTGAGTTTCTGATTTGTGGTCCTGTCTAGTGTTGAGAGTGGTGTATTGAAGTCTCCCACTATAAGTGTGTGAGATTCTATATGAGCTTTGAGTTTTAGTAGCATTTCTTTTATGGATGTGTGTGCCTTTGTATTTGGGGCATAGATGTTCAGAACTTAGACTTTGTGTTGATGGATTTCTCCTGTGATGTATATGAAATGACCATCTTCATCTCTTTTGATTAATTTTGGTTTGAAGTCTAACTTGTTAGATATTAGGATAGCTATGCCTGCTTGCTTTTTGATTCCATTTGATTGGAATATTTTTTATCAACCCTTTACCCTGAGGTAATGGTTTTCTGTACTTTCTTTACTTTCCTTAAGGAATTTGTTCACTTCTTCCACTTTTTTGTTTTGTTTTTTTTTCCTCCATTTCTTTAAGGGATTTTCTCCCATCTTCTTTGAGTGCCTGTATCATTTTAATGATGGTAATTTTTAAGTCGTTCCCTTCTGCTTTCTCTGCTTTGTCGTTGTGTTCCGTTCTAGTTGATGTAGATTCCCTAGATTCTGGTTGTGTCATGCTTGTCTTTCTGTTGTTAGGTGTTTTCTTGTATTGCCATCTTCCCATAGCTTCTTCCAGTAGTTTTGGTGGGGTCTCTTTGTCTCTCTATCGTACTTCCCCAGTGGGCTTATGTGGGTCAGAGATTCAATAGCTGTAGCTCTGTGTGGTCCAAGCTCTATAGGAGGTCTCTCTGCAGACAGGGACCCAGGGATGGGGTCAGGGATGAGGATCCAGTAGAAGATGCCTCTAGCCAATGGCTGGTGGAAGAGGACAGAGGCTGAGCTGATACTTGGGAAGTTTTTGCACAATAGTGGGATATCACTGGAAACTGGGGCTCTCCAGCTAAGGCCCTGCCTTGGGGGTCAAGGATCTTGCAGGCAGGAACTCAGAGTTGACCGGTAGAGATAGGCGGATCTCTGGGAGGTTCTGGGAGTCCAACAGAGGACTGGAGGTGGGGTCAGGGACCAAGCAAGTGGACATTACAGGTAGTCCCGTGTGGATAGGCAGGTCTCCTTTGTTCAGAGTTGCTCAGAGAAGTCTCCGAAGTAGGGTGGACTGTTGGCTCCAACCTCTGTCCTAGTGCTCAACCAGAGCAGTGGGACAGTGGGCAGGGTAGGGCACAGGGTGGGGAGGCAGGCTTGCAGTGGGGATAGGTGTGGGTGTATCAGAGCTCCAAGGGTGCTCTCGATGGGGACAGGACACAGGAGCAGTGGGATCAGGGGCCTACCCAGAAAGTTTGGGGGGTGGAAGAATTTGTAGGGGAGAGGCCACTCCAATTGGGCCCAGACTCACCTCTAGCCAGTGGTTGGCGGAAGAATTCAAAGGCTGAGCTAAAACTTGGGACGTTTCTGCACGATAGTCGGATCTCAGTGGAAACTGGCACTCTCCAGTTGAGGCCTCTTTCTTTAGCAGAGGTCCTGCTTTGGGGGTCAAGAATCTTCCCGGCGGGAACTCAGATTATTTTGTATTTTGATTTGTAGTTTCTTCAGTTCTTTGTATATATATTGAATATCAGCTCTCTGTCAGATGTGAGGTTGGAGAATTACTTTTCCCATTCTTTAGGCAGTCCTTTTGTCTTATTGGCAGTGTCCTTTGTCTTATAGAAGTCTTTCAGTTTCAGGAGGTACCATTTATTAATTGCTTATTTCAGTGTTTGTACTAGTGATGTTATAGTAAGGAAGTAGTCTCCTGTACGAATATAGTCAAGGCTAATTCTCACTTTCTATCTTTTTCAGCGAAATTGGATTTGTGTTGAAGTCTTTGATCCGGTTGGACTTGAGTTTTGTGCAGGACAATAGATATGGGTCTATTTGCATTCATCTACACTCTGACATCTAGTTATGCCAGCACCATTTGTAGAACAGGCTTTCTTTTTCCCAGCATGTAATTTTGGTTGTTTTGTCCAAAACCAGGTGTTCATAAGTGTGTGGATTTGTATCAAGGTCTTCAATTTTATTCTATTGATCCATATGTCTGTTTTTATGCAAATACCAATGTGGTTATTTTTTTGTTTTATTTATTTATTTATTTTATTACTGTACCTCCATAGTAGAGCTTGAAATGAGGGATAGTGATGCCTCCAGGAGTTTTTATTGTAGTGATTGTTTTGGCTATTTGGGGTTTTTTGTTTTTTCTATGAAGTTGAATATTGTTCTTTTGAGCTATATGAAGAATTGTGATTTTGATGGGGATTGCAGTGAATCTGTAGATTGCTTTTGGTAAAGTTGCCATTTTTATTATGTTAGTCCTACTGGTGCCCTTAAACCAAGGAATGGATAAGGAAAATGTGGTACATTTACACAATGGAGTATAATCAGCTTAGAAAACAATAACCACATGAAATTTGCAGGCAAACAGATGGAATTGAAAAAAAGAAAGTCATTTTGAATAATGTACTCCAGACCCAGAAAGACAAACATAGTATGTATTCACTCATAGGTGGATATTAGTACTAAGTATAGGATAACCAACCTACAATCTACAGCCCAAGAGGTGCCAAATAACAAAGTGGGCCCAAATAGAAAAACATGCATTACCCAGGAAGGGAGAAATAGAAGACATCTCCTGGATAAACTGGGGGGGGATGGGGTGGGGAGATAGGAACATAAAGGAACATGTTGGTCAGGCTGGGTACAGGACGTGGGTTGGAGGCAGCATGGAAGAAGAGAGAAATGAATGAGATTTCTCAATGGGGTGGGCATTTGGTATTAGTGAGAAACTGCTACCAAGGAAACCCCAAGGAATCTAAACAAACAACCCTAGCTAAGACTCCTAGGAACAGTGGCAAGGGTTCCTGAACTGGTCGTATACTGTAATTAGCTTGGTGACTTCCTAATTGCCATCAGAGACACTCTATACAGGAACTGAAGGAAGCACACAGAGTGCCAAGCACTGGACTGAGCTCCAGGAGTCTTGCAGAAGAAAGAGAGGAGGAATGGCAAGAGCCGGGGGGGGGGTGTCATGAAGGAGGAATCCATGGAGACAGCTGATTTGAGCTCAGGAGAGCTCATGGAATCTGAACTAGCAGTTAGGGAGCATCCATGTGACTGACATACACCCTCTGCATTCATGTATAGCTGTATAGATTGGTCTCTTTGTAAATTTCCTGGCAGTGAGATCAGGCCCTGTCTGTAGTACTTAGCTGGGTTTTTGGGAACTTGTTCCCCTTGCTAGATTACCTTGCCTGGCCTTGACAGAAGGGGAGAAGGTTGTTCTTGCCTCAGCTTGATGTGCCATACTTTGTTCAATACCCATGGCAGGCTTTCTCCATACTGAATGGAGACAAAGGAGGAAAGGAAGAGAAAGGAAGTAGTAGGGAAGTGGGGTGTGACCAGGAGAAGAGGAGGGAGGGGAAACAGCAATTGATATGTAAAATAAATGCAAAATTTGTTATTTAAAAAGAGACAAAATGGCAATAAATTTAAAAAAATTAATAAAACAATGCTCTAAACTTAAAGAATAATAAAAACACGTACTTAGTGAATTTTAAAAGTTGCCAAATTGTGTACTAAAATATATAGGTTAAAGGGAGAACAAGAAATTCACCATGTCTTGGAAGCAGAAAAAGTGACAGCAATCTCAGAAATTTGTTATCATGGTAATCACAGTCAGAAGTACAGAATTTAATCTTATTATTATCCCATGCCTAACTAGAAAATTAAGACATGATTTTAATTTATTCATCATTCAAATTTAAATGGTTGGACCTGAGGGTCCTCTGTTAAACTATGAATGAATATTGAAAAATAGATTCAAAGTGAAAGAGGTTTCTTCCCACTGGCCCAGGGAAAGTAAAAAGAATACTTTCTTTATCTATGATTGTTTGTAGTGAAATCAACTGTGCTCCATGAATCTTAAAAACAGGAACTACACGATATTTGAGGCTCATCTGAGTGTTTTCATGAAATAAGATAATCACTAGCATTTTTCACATCATCATCATCAGAATTTAAAAAAGAGAATAGCTATTTAGAAGTAAATCCTTGACCACACATATTATCAGTACAGGTGGTAAAGTAGCAGGCAAGCATTAGCCAGTTTCTACGAGGGATTTTTCTGAAGAATATGAGCTCAACACATTAAAAAGAAAAATTACCACAAATATCAAATAATGACAGCTGCTTACTGGCAGTCCACAAACACAACAAATATGATAGATGTAAGAAGATTAGGTAGTGGTATCCTTGAAAATATTCTTATAAAATTTAGTAATGGTCAGAAAAAGATCATTAGAAGTAACATTTTTGAAAGATATATAACATAATATGTGAAAAATAAAGCAAAATGGGAAAGCTAAATAGAAGAATAAACAAGACAATATAGCCTAACTAAATGAGGAGTAAATAACTGAAAGATACCACAATTTATCAAATAGATGAAAATATGTAAAATTTCAAAACTATTGTGTCCTTTGCCTTACAGAAGCTTCTAAGTTTGAAGAGGTCCCATTTATTAATTGTTTCTCTCAGTGTCTGTGCCCCTGGAGTTATGTTCAGGAACTGGTCTCCTATACCAATTTCTTCAAGGGTACCTCCTACTTTCTCTTCTAAGAGGTTCAATGTGGCTGGATTGATGTTGATGTCTTTGATCCATTTAGACTTGAGTTTTGTGCATGTCTACAGACATGGGAGTATCTGCAGTCTTCTACACACCCTCATCCAATTATGCCAGCACCTTTTGTTGAAGATGCTGTCCTTGCCCCATTGTATAATTTTATCTGTTTTGTTAAAAATCAGGTGTTCATAGGTGTGTGGGTTAATATCAGGATTTTCAATTAGATTCCATTGGTCTACCTGTCTATTTTTATGCCAATACCAGGCTGTTTTCAGAACTATAGCTCTGTAGTAGAGCTTAAAGTCAGGAATGGTGATGCCTCCTGAAGTTCTTTTATTGTATAGGGTTGTTTTGGCTATCCTGGGTCTTTTGTTTTTCCATATAAAGTTGATTATTATCCTTTCAAGGTCAGTGAATCATTGTGGTGAGATTTTAATGGGAATTGCATTGAATCTGTAGATTGCTTTTGGCAAGATTGCCATTTTTACTATGTTTATCCTACCTGTCCAAGAGCATGGGAGATCTTATTGGAGAGGTATTGATGATGGTATAGGAAACTATAATTTATCTAAAACTCCAAAGACTATAGGAATAGAATGCATCAATGTTTATTAGAATTAAGTAGTGCAATTTTTTTTTAAACAAAGGAGTAGAAAAAGATGTTTTAGGACCCTATCAAAGACAATATTAAACTAAAAACCTAGATTTGGGAACATTCAATCTTATATGTGATACCTTCATGAAACCCCTTGCTTCAGGCATCAGGAAACTACATGAAAGAGAGTGTAAAAATGATTGTTAGAACCAGAAGGGATGGATGAATCCAAGGAAACTGTGTCTTCCAGACACACATATAAACCAAGAGAGACTATGGCTGCATGAACAGGGGCAGCCCAGATTCAGTCAAGAAAGGTTTTCATTGCTGAGAGAGGGAAATGGATATGGATTCACAACCTTAACCGAGAAGCTATATGCAGCTGACATCTTTTTGTTCTTTTATTTTTTTAAATTAGAAAAAGCATTTTTACATGTCAATACCAGTTACCTCTTCCTCTCCACCTCCCCTGCCCCTGACCAACACCCTTTCACATTTCATTTTTGCTTCCCTGGGAAGGTGAGGCCTTCCATGGGGGATCTTCAAAGTTTGTTACATCATTTGTAGCAGGGCCTAGTCCTGCCCCTGTGTGTCTAAGCTGATAGAGTGTCCTTCTATGTGGAATGGGCTCCCAAAGTCCATTCATATACTAGAGATAAATACTGACCCACTGCCAGAGGCTCCAAAGATTGCCCAGGCCTCTTAACTGACAACAACATTCACTGGGTCTTGGTGGGTCCTATGCTGGTAAGCCAGCTATCACTCTGGGGTCCGTCCATGAGATCCTCCTTGTTCAGGTCACCCGTTTTTGTGGGTTTCTCCAGCCTGGTCATGACCCCTTTTGCTCATCATTCCTCCCTCTCTGCACATGGATTCCAGGAGATCAGCTTAGTGTTTAGTGGTGGGTTTCTGCTTCTGCTGCCATCGGCTTCTAGAAGAATCCTCCAGGATGGCATAAAAGGTAGTAATCAATCTCATTATCAGGAAAGGAAATTTATGGTAGCCTCTCTATCATTTAGATTATTAGTTGGGGGTCATCCTTGTAGGTCTCTGGACATTTTCCTAGTACCTGATTTCTATTTAAACCTATAATGGCTCCCTGTAATATGATATCTCTTTTCTTGTTCTCCTCTATTCCTCCCCCTTCTCAATCTTCCTGCTCCCTCATGTTTTCCTCTCTTCTCATTTTCTCCACTTCTCTTTCTTCTAACTCCCTCTCCCCACCCCTGCTCCCAATTTGCTCAGGAGATCTTGTCCCTTTCCCCTTCTCAGGGGGATCAGGAATGGCTTGTCTCTCTTAGGGTCCTCCATGTTTCCTAGCTTCACTGGCAGTTTTGATTGTAGACTGCTAATCTTTTGCTCTATGTCTATAATCCATATATGAATGAGTACATGATGCGTTTGTCTTTTCGTGAATGGGTTACTTCACTCAGGATGGTTTCTTCTAGTTCCATCCATTTAGGTATGAATTTCAAGATTCCATTCCCCCCCACTGAGTAGTACTATATTGTGTAAATGTATCACATTTTATTTATCCATTCTTCAACAGAGGAGTATCTAGGTTGCTTCCAGGTGCTGGCTATTACAAATAATGCTGCTATTAACATAGTTGAACAGATATCCTTGTAGAGTGAATGTGTATCTTTTGGGTATATGCCTAAGAGTGGAATTGTTGGATCCTGTGGTAGACTAATTTCCATTTTCCTGAGGAACAATCATATTGATTTCCAAAGTGGCTGTATGAGTTTCCTCTCCTACCAGCAGTGGAGGAGTGTACCCACTTCTCTCCATCATCACCAGTGTAAACTGTCTGTGATGTTTTTTATTTTAGCTATTATGAGAGGAGTAAGATGGTATCTCAGAGTTGCTTTTATTTGCATTTCCCTGATGGCTAAGGATGTTACACACTTTCTTATGTGTCTTTCAGCCAGTTTAGACTCCTCTATTGAGAATTTTCTCCTCAGTTTTATACCCCACTTTATAATTGGATTATTTGGTGTTGCTATGACTAGCTTCTAGAGTTCTTCATATATTTTGGAAATCAGCTCTTTGTCAGATATGGGGTTGGTGAAGATCTTTTCCAAGTCTATGGGCTGCCATTTAGTTTTGTCAACTGTGTCCTTTACTTACAGAAGCTTCTCAGTTTCAGGTGGTCCCATTTATTAATTTTTGGTCTCAGTGTCTGTGCTGCTGGTGTTATGATCCCCTAAGAAGACCACACCTACTCTAAAAGGCTATACCTCCCAATGGTGCCACAGCTTTGGTGAGCCTTTTCATTTCAACCCACCACAGAGTTGTGTATGGGAACATTTGGAGAGAGCAAAGGAGAGGAGGAAATGATACAATTGCATAATAATTTCTAGTATAAATGGTGTAGTCAAAATTATTTAAAAAGATGTAAAATGTTCAAGCTACATGCTAACTGCACCACAAATTCAACCATGCCTTCTTTGGTATTGTGGCTTTGAATTTCTGAAACTGTGAGCCAAACTGAGTTGCTTTTCCTGTAAGTCATTTGTTGTCAATTATTTGCTTTCAGCAATGAGAAAGGGAACTATTATACCCAGTGTCCTCTAACATTCTAATTCAAACATACTCAAGTTTATATGTATCACAACAAAAGTTAATTCAGTACATCTACATGATCTCCATGCTTATAGCATTTTGTTACATGGACAGCACTGGCTTTACTCCTACAGATTCGTATATTTCTTAAGAGTCTAAGAAAAGAAATTTGAGGATGCAATAGTGTGCTTGGTCCCTGAATTTTCCTTTGAATTCTTTCTGAAAGCATCCATGATACCATATCTTTTACGATATGGCTTTTCTGTAAAACTAGCATCATGTAAGTGACAGTAAGTTTTCCCATCAGAAGATGGGCTCCCTGTAATATGTTTTTTCCATTATTGCAGGGATTTATTCATATTTTGAGGACTGAAATCATAGCAATGAATGCTCAAGTACTTCTGAACATGTAGGATTCTCCAGAACCATTGCTGTAAAGAATTCTTACTTGAAAACAATTCAGCTTTTCTAATTTTGTGGACATGTGATAAATTTCATCAAAGCATCTTTCCTATTGTCCTACTTTAAAATGCTTGTATTCTTTTGGTTGACACTATAAACTGTAACACCACCTTCCTTGTATAAACTTATAATTTTATATTATTTGAGATGACAAGTTATCAAATATTTCTGCATTTGTATTTTCTCCTGTTGCACATATTTTGATATAAATTTGGCTGGGAGTAACTAATAATTTTCCTACTGCCTGAGTGTTTTGCTACTTAGAGATTTTCTCTGCCAAAAAAAATAATCCTTCATTTTAAGCCCAGTATTTGAAAAAGCTTGAGTATATAGACAAAACCTTTTGATATACTGCAAACAAGTATGTTCTTTATTCCAATTACCAATAGAATGCTCAATTTCTCTGAACCTATGTCAGACTGTCTCTAATTATTGACTGTCTAATCATCATTTGTATCTTCTTTGGCACTACTAGGATCATCTGTGAAACTCTGCTTACGATTTCAAGACTTTCTCTAATTCTGATAACTTTTTTTCCATACTCCACTTGTAAATCCATGCCAAATATTTTCCCCTATTTTTATGTAGATAATACCAACATGACCCTCAGGTCTCAGTAATATTTTCTGTATTATAACAAATACCTGAGCTAACCAGCTTGGAAGGAAAAAGTTTCATTTTGATTCTTAATTTTAGAGATGCAAGATTGTTTTGGCTTCATTGTTTTAAGTCTGTAGTGGCATGTAATTTACAGATGTGTGTGGTCATGTAAAACCACTGTTCTTGTGGTATACAAGTAAGAGTGTATAAAAAACAGGCCTAAACACACAATTGCCTCTAAGAGAATGTCTCCAATGACTAATGACTTCACTGTTTGTTCTTCCTTGTCTTCTAACAAATACCAATTTTGAGAAACCAACCTTAGAATGTAAGTCTTTGAATCTTAAGATCCAAATATTAAATCCATATTATTCCTTTCTTCTTGAATATTTATTTAAAAGACAATTACAAATAAATAACAGAGCCAGGCCTCTTACATATACTGAGAAACCCAACACCTGAGAGACGTGTATATGAGTATATAAATTTGAGGCCAACTTGGATTACCCATTATGATATAGGCTATGCTTGACTTCTGAGTAAGATCTTGTCTCAGGACAGCATTTTCAACAATGAAAACAGGAACTTCCAGAATAGTTATGCATATGAAATATATGAGCATGCTATACCAACTCATTCTATAAATGCGATGTAGCAATTCCAGCAAAATATTAGAAATGAAAGTCTAGCAATATACCCCCAAACTCAGAGACACATTTGTTCCTGAAATAAAGGAATTTATATTTTAAAGCAAATGTTTTTCCTGAATTTTCTAATTATATGAATATGGCATACCCGATATACAGGAAATACTCCTGGCCTAGAACCTTTTTATAATATAAAACTTATTTGCATGTACCTGGATGAACATAAACTAATTATGCCAAGTAGCAGCAGACATTTAACATGTTTCTCAGAACATTCCTGGTGAGGACAGGAATTTTCAGTTATAGTTGCAAAAGGACAATGAATCTTTACAAATATAAATAAAATCCATGATTTTGTATTGTATAGACAAACCTCAGAACAATAAAACAATAATAAAGTGGTCAATAAAAGAATAGTAATAAAGTGGTCAATAAAAGAATAGATGGGAGAAAATGAGAGATAGATTTACCATAAAAGAGAGAGCCATTATATGTTTGAAGAGAAATCTGACTCTAGAGAAATGTCCAGAGACATAAAAGACTGACCCAACTAACAATTTGATAAATTTGAGCAAGAGTGGAAAGGCTACCATAAATGCCCTTCCCTGATAATGAGATTGATGACTAACTTATCCACCATCATAGAGCCCTCATCTAGTAGCTGATAGAAACAGAAGCAGACACCCACAACTAAACACTGAGCCAATCTCGAATCCAGATACAGAGAGAGAGAGGATGAGACCAGGCTATAGAATCCCACAGAGACAGCTGTTCTGAATAAGGAGGAGCTAATGGGCCCCAGACTGATACCTGGGAATCCAGCATTGGATCGACCCAGAAGCCCTGAACATGGGTCTCAGTTAGAAGGCCTAGGCAATCTAAGGGACCTCTGACAGTGGAACCAGGATGTGTCTCTGGTGCACAAAAGGACTTTGGGAGCACATTCCCCATGGAGGGATACTCCCTTAACCTATAAGCAGAAGGGAGGGACTAGTCACTACTCCAAATTTCTTGACAGATTTAGATGACCCCTCCAGGAAGGCATCACCCTACCTGTGGACTGGGGGGAGATGGGATGGGAGGGTGGTTTGGGGTCATGGGTGGGAGGGAGAGGGAACTGGGATCGATATGTGAAATAAGAAAAATAAATAAATAATTGATAAACCTTAAAAGGACATAAATATTGCAAGCTGACTTTCATCTATAGCAGTACATGCCATTGAAATAATACCTAATGTGTCAAAAAACTATGTAATTGTCAAATTTAGAATTTCATATATAAGTATAAATAGCTTTAAAAATTGATAGGAAAAAATAATTAAATGCTTGGAGAAACATAAAATTTGAAAATTAGTATGGATTTATTCTCATGAACAGAAATTATGATACTTGATGCATATGAAGATGCTAAGTGATTTCAAAAATTCAGACAGAGCACACAGGCCAGGGAAGCAGGTGGTCTAATGTCATATTTTCAACTCTTCCTCCTCTCTTTCAAATCCAGTCCCGTTTTACACACAATTCTATATCAGACAAGCTGCTGTGGGCTCCAGGTCACTCTCTAACCCCATCTCTAGCATATCATGCAGATTTTCTCCATCACTATCCCCACTCTGTGCCTATCCCCTTTCCTAAGCTCCCAGCTCCAGAAGTTATTACTTGAGAACCTGACAGCCAAGCCTGCCAGAGAAGAAAGTATGGCAAGAAAAGAGGCAGCCAAACCTCAGATCTACACTATCCAGTCCTCAGCCTCATCCCCAGCTCTGTAGCAAGCTACCTGTTATGGCCTCTCTTTACTCTCTGATCCCATTCCCAAGTACTAAGCAGATCCCGTTGAAATTCCTTGCTTTCCTTCAGACTTTCCGAGCACAGCCACACTCCCAAGTTTTAGTTACCAATAAGTAGAAACATCTTGTACCTCGAAGTCCAGTGGCCACACCTATCTTGATCCTATAAGCATTCTCTATGAGGCAAAGAACAATTATCATAGTCTCCTAAGAACCAGAGAGGACAACAGAACCAAAGATTCCAAACAGAACCACCCAACAAAGATAAAACCAGATATTGATACCTAGTATTATAATCACCCAAAACCCAGATGCTTGGAAGTCAGTGTAAAAACACAGCTAATAACAGCCAGGACCATATGCCTTTACTTAGCTTAGTAACACTTCTACATTATGCTCTGAGCAGTGCAGCATAGCTGGAGCACAAGATAAAGACCTTTGTGAATTTGATAGAAGTCTTTAGAGATGAAATTAATAAATCCCTTTAGGAAAACAGAAACAGTGGGAGGAAATGAATGAAACAGTTCAAGACCTGAAAATTGAAATAGAATCTATAAAGTCTATGGAGATAAAGGAAGCTCAAGATAAATTGAATGTGAAATTGCAACATCAGCATTTCAGCTCAGAAGTTTAATCAGTCAATTGGCTTTATATAATGTTCTACATAGATACTTATTTATTTGTAGGTATTTCAATGGATAAAACTAGACATAATGTTTGACTACATAAAACAATAGTACACAGGAATATTATCTAGGACTAAATATAAGTGTATAATCTCTCTACATGTCTTCACTTCCTAGAACAGAGTGATAAAAGAGTTCCTATACTGAATTTGAATTTTTATGGCCAAGGGACAACATAAGACTATTAAAAAGAATTACCTGTTAGCCAGAGATTGTGGCATATATCTATGACTGCAGCATTTAGAAAGCTGAACAGGTTTCTCTCTCAAAATATAATGAATAAAAAGGAAAAAAATATATTCTGTCAATTTGCATACTATCTATCAATCCTGATGAAATAGTATTGATCAAAGAAATTAACAAGAGCAAATCTAACTTTTATATTTTAACCATTGCACAACCAAATGTGTAATATTTTATTTTGTTTATATATATATGTATATGCATATATGTTACCTATTAATTCTAAAATGTACACATGATATGAATACAAATATGAATGTCAGGATCTTAGTTTCCTTATCTCAGTAGTACTTTAGGACAAATTGATTAGTTTTATTTTTTTCAATATGTATATAATAAACAATTTGCTAGTCTTGGTGTCATGTAATAAGATGATTGTCACACACACACACACACACACACACAAAACCCTAGAAATGTCTTCTGTGCTTCCTAGGTTTAAGAAGCAATTGAAGAAACATTTAAAATAGTTAAGTAAAATTAAAGCAATAATACATTTTAACACAGTGACTCATAGGTTATGGACATTTGCTATGTAAGCATGGTAATAAGAGTTTAATCCTGAGAACCCAACTTAATGTAGAAGGAAAAAACAGGTTCCATAATTTTGTTTTCTGACTGCTTGTATGTGCACAATCACATCATTCAGTATGTGCTCTTTTATACAAGCAGAAGCACAAGAAGATATATGAAATAATTAAAAAAATAAAGCACAAAGAATGGTTATCAGTCAGTGTAAATTTTACTTGATCAAAGGCTCAGATTTTAACCAGAGATAGTTTTTTGATGTGTAACAAAGTTTACTAGTATAAGTTTCTTACAGTGACCAAAGAAAAGAAAGCCATAACATAAGGTGTTTTTACAGTATATTGAGAAGAACATCAGAGTAGAGACACACTTTAATTATAAAACCAAGCTTGTAAAATATTTTACACATTGTTGACATGTTAACAAAGAATTTCACACTTCATTGAAAGTCATTAAGTCAATTACCAGGTCATTAGTGTACAAGTTATGCCTCAGCTTTGAAACCCCATTCTCTAAAGACTTCATTTTGACAGACAGTTTAGCTCCTAGCATATGCTGAGTCATAATGTAATCTATTCCATCATTTTTAGATACCAACAGGATAGTCTTCAGAGAGTGCTAAGACAGTATTTCTGGACTTTGGCAGAAGCAGAAAATTTATTTAACTATGACTTGCATATTCATTCAGGTTTCCTTAAAGGAAATCCTGCTAATCTGGCACAATGAATTTATGGTCTAGTGAGATTTCTCAGTGACTATTCATATATTTTAATATATATAGTTAACAGGAGAAGTGCTTTGTAATTTACTTATCCATTTATCGTGTTATTATATTATAGAAGCACAAATGGTACCAAAATTCCACCAGAATTTGTGTAAATTGCAAATATTTACAGTATTTTATAGCCAGATTCTCATATTGCATAAGTGTCTTGGAAATTATTTTGTCAATACATGTTGAAATGCCTGTTAAACAGTGACATTTCATTTTACTTTATAATTTATGATTTAATAACTTTGTTATTTTACTGTTGAAAAATATTTGAATATTTTATCTTTTTGACTATTATCACAAAACTTTCAGATATATGAGACTATGTAAATATATACATTATGCATGTATATACATATACATACATATATATATATAATGTACTTTATGAAAATATCCATATAGTCCCTCATGTTTTCTCCAAGTTATTTGGATCAGTGTAAAATTAAAGTTACTTCTGATGATCAAAAATATCTTTGAGATATTCTCATATACACCTATGTTACATTAGTTTTTGCCATTTCTATATCCTTTTGACTCTCATCTCAATTTTTAAATTTTAAAAACAAATGCGATTTGGAAAGTGAGGAAAATTAAGAGGCTGAAACTATTGAATGATACAATTCTGAATAAATGTGATAGTATACTGAAAAAAGTAAGGGGATTTTACTTGATGAATAGTTCAAAGCTCTACTATTGAATTAGCTAAAGTGATATGAAGAAGAGATACTCTATATTTGAGAGGATTACTATTTTAGATAAATATTTGGAAGAGGGGAGATGAGTGGTTCAAAAGAGGTCTTTGGATTTTACACACGTGTTTTCCTATGTTTCCTGGACCTGGTATTGTCTCCAAAACTCAAGTTATCTTTTTTCACAGATGAGATTATAGGTATAAAGTACCATTCCAGGTGTTGACTCATGAAAGTTTAAAAGCACATGTTACTAGTTCTCCTTGTCTATTGAATATATCCATAGGATTCAATACTTTGATAATGAGACAAAATTTTAAGAAAGTGCTGCCATATATCTGGAAAATAAGGTTGGAAATAAGACTGTTAACATCTGCTGGTTCTTTGGGTGTCTGTGACTTTCCTCATTTTAGTCTGCAAATGAACGGGATTAGACCTCAGGCACAAGAGATAATATTGGTTCTGTTTGAGGCCTGTAGTGGATAATCACCCCACCCACACCTGTTGTACTAACCACGTTCAGCAAATTGGGGTGGGGACAGGTGTGGGCATGACAGGTGGAGTCTAGGTCTGACTCCAGACCTGATGCTTCGATGCTCTCCCTGTTACTTCCAGGTAGTAGACAGGGAAGATCAGAGGACATCCTTCTAGTGTAACCCTTGCCATAGTCTGTTTCTTGGGTAAGTGAATTCTTCCCAAATAAACCTCAATAAGCCTGTAATGTGTCCCAGAATCTTATTACGTGCTTTAGATGCCCTGGGACTCTTATTTATGACACTCCTGTCTAGCCACTCACTAAGCTGAACATAACTTTGCTTGTCGACTCAGCACATAGCTAGCTTTGTATGCCATGAGTAGTTATAAGAAACTGGCCATAATTTAACATGTAGTGATTTATGAAAAAAAAAATATTGCTGTTTAGAAAAAACTTACAATAACCCCAGGAAACATGGGGATAGAGCACTTATCAGGGGACTTGCAACTATAGAAAATTATGTCGTTTTGCTCTTCATGACTGTAGGATAGTGTAAGGAGTATGGTTTTTCCGCCAGCGACCTGGTCTTGTCCGGCCGCCCCGCCAGCCCCAATTAACACAGAGAGACTCTGTATTTGATATAATTCTGTTGGCCCGTTACTTGTTTCTTATTGGCTAGCTCTGTCTTAAGTATTAACCCATTTCTATGTATTTCCATGTTGTCTTACCAGCGAGAGGCGGCTAGCGGTTCTGCCTTCTACTGACTCTCCATCTTGACTCTTTCCTCATTCCTCTTTCCTCCTCCTCTCCTAGTCCTGCCTATCTAGCTTTCCTATTGACCAACAGTGCTTTATTCATTAACCAGTATGAGAAACATATACATAATGATATCTCCCATCAGGATAGTTTTATCTTTTCATTCTGACATGCATAGAGCTGATGGAAGTAAGACAATAAAACCCAAAGCACAAATCTCTATCATCTTAGTACTTTCTGTGATAATGGGTCTATATTAAAACACAGTGCTCATCACTGAGCAAAGGAGTCAAAGCCAGGGTCGAGAAATCGACAGAAACTGCTGACCTAAACAAGGGGGAGCTCTTGGACCCCAGTCTGATAGCATAGTACCGACCCAGATTCCCTGAATATGTGTGTTAGTTGGGAGGCCTGGGCAAACTATCGGGCCTCTGGTAATGGATCAATATTTATCAGTAGTATACAAGTTGACTTGCAAGCCCAATACACATAGAGGGATACTCTCAGCCTAGACACATTAGCACCTAGGTCCTGCTCCAAATGATATCACAGACTTTGAAGATCCTTCTTGGAAGGCTTTACCTTCCCTGTGGAACAGAAAGGGGATGGGATAGGGGGCTGGTGGGGGGAACTGGGATTGACATGTAAAACAAGCTTGTTTCTAATTTAAATTAAAAAAATAAATTAAAAAATGTTGTCTTTGTCTTTCCTGCCATTACAGTAGTCAGCTGATTTCTTCCTATGATGCTCAAAATGATCTGAAGCTCTATGTGCTCTTAATGTATAGCTTAGTTTGTAATATAACAATTATTTCTTATAATTCCTAGTACATATTGCCATTAATTTACTTTAACATGAGCTAGAGTCACGTACTTGAATGTTAGAATAGTGTTTTCTTCCATTTAATGTCACCCCAAACAGGTATTCACTGTATCTGTCAATATGCTAAGATATAATTATTACAATGATCAGTGCTTGAGTGATCATTACTCTAGTACACATTATCTGACTATAAGATTGTGATTTATGGTGACGTTAAGATTAAGCAAACACATGGAAATGAAAACTCATGTGAGGATTCTACTATGAAAACAAGCTTCTATTCTATGGCTGATATACTCTAGCAATAGCTTTGTAGGAACAACACACTAATCAGTCACTAACAGGAATTACTTCTATACTAGAACTTTTGATCAATGACATATGAATTTTATCACCTTATATAGAACTTGAGAATATACTTTTGATCATATAGAAAATAAGATCCTTCTTAATTTTGACAAATAACATGTCTCTATATATATTAATTTAAATTTGATGTGTATTGATTATTTGATTTTATAATTGTATCCACATATTATTTATACTTCATTAATTTATAAAATAAATTATATGCATGTGTCTCACCATATAAAATAAAATAAAAAGCACAATAAATCACTTAAAAGCCTACTGTATACTGTAAGGATTTTAATCAAAACTCTTTTAAAAAGTATTGTATGGAGGATCATATTAAACACCGTCTTTGATTATTAAAATATTAAATGTCACAATGAGTCAGGTAAGGTGGCACACATGTAATCTCTCATTTGGGAGGTTAAGGCATGCGGAATGTAGGAGTTTGAGGGTTCCCTGAGATTTACACCAAGGTTCCACTCCTGTCAGGGAAATGGAAGGATATGTTGTCTTAGAGTGATTATAGTTTCATATGCATAGTATTTAACATTTGATGATTTTCTTTATTTTCTGCCTTTTCACACTTAAAGTAAATTTGAAAATCGTATTATCTTATCATCCCATCAGGTGTAATGTAAAAGTAAAACAATCTTGCTCTGTATTATGAAGATTAATTAAATGGCATATTAGCCAAGAGGGTTAATGGGGCTGCTCTGTGGAAAATTATTATCTGTTCATTTTTTGAGAGGTAAACCTTGCACTTTTGTAGTATGAGTCTTAGCTTAACTAAACCAAAATATTAAAACTTATTAGCAAAAATGGTGTCTTCTTTCTCTATTGAATGTTATTTTAAACTGGTTTTAGAGAAGTAACTCTGGGTATATGTAGTTAGTTTTAGAATTTATTAGGCTATACATAAACAGTGCCTCAATGAGAACCATTGTGCAGTGCAAAACTGAGCTTTATAACTATAATTCTAGTCATTAATTTATCTTTTCACACTAAAACATTTTAAAGCACAGTACATGATGGTTTTCATGGAAGTATTTATGTTGGATTATGTTTTAAGGAGAATAAATTATTCTTGAATGTATAATATTTTGAGCAAAATCATGAACAGAAAAATTTATAATTTGTTAATATATTAGCCATACTACTTGAGACTAGGCTATTATTTGCGGAAGAATTGTAGTCATTTATTTACTATAAATATATTTATTGGAAACATTCAGAATCAAATTAACCTCTCTAGGGTTCACACCTTAACATGATGCATTTTATGTGAGAAGTTAATGTTGAATCTTCCCTCCTAGAGCTTCAGAATTATTTGTGGGCATGCTATGATATGAGTATCTAAATTATTTCTTGGCTTTATATGTTTTTCTACCATATAGTTTTTAATTGTTATCTCTACATTGTTGTATTCCATTGAATTCTATCTATTTGTATCCAATTGGCCTGTAAATTCTTTCTTATTCTACTGGATGTGAAATTGGAAAGAAGAAGTCAGAATGGCAAACATAC
Organism: Phodopus roborovskii; assembly: GCF_943737965.1. Taxonomy (NCBI): domain Eukaryota; kingdom Metazoa; phylum Chordata; class Mammalia; order Rodentia; family Cricetidae; genus Phodopus; species Phodopus roborovskii. The sequence goes on along the minus strand of NW_026126014.1, from coordinate 158,252 downwards.
ACTTGTCAAATCCTCTGATATTATGTGTTGAGCCTCCAAGATTATCACATTTTATTTTTCCACTGTTGTGGTGTTTGATCAAATGAATGCACATTATTTAATAAATATGTTAATCAATTTCCCTAATACTCAAATGAATATGTTGCCAAGAATACATCTCCAATGAAAATTCAGATGTTTAAAGATCTCACATTTTGATAATAGATACTTACATAAGATCTTTTCTTTCTTTACAATTGCCTAGCTTTTGCAATATGAACACTTATTAAAATGGAATTAAATATTTCGCCAGTTGATTCATAACTTTTTTCAGGAAATGTCTTCATTTACTGGTGAAAGTTATTTTGTGTATGATTATGATCTTAATTGTTGTAATAATGTCCTTCATATTTAATAACAATGCATGTTAAACTTTATAAGATATATATGTGTATAAATCCAAGCCTATAGTTTTGTGAAGATTCTCTTCCCATGAAAAATTTCATGGATGATAGAGGAATTTGGCAATAAGATTTTGCTATTATAATTAGATGACATTCAAAAAAGATTGTGGGGACATGGTTTTTTGATAACTATCTTTTTTCTTTTTATTTTAATAACAAGTAATTTTTTATTGACATTGGAAACAAGGTTGTTTTACATGTAAATTCTAGTTCCCTCACACTCCCGCCTTCCCCTATCACCCACACCAAACTCCAGCCCATCTGTTTTCTACTCCCTAGGGAGAGTGAGGCCTTCCTTCTGTGGGGAGTCTTCAAAGTCTGTCATATTAGATAACTATCTTTTCAATATCACTGCACATTTTTTCATTCCCGTTGATTAGATTCCTCTCTCAGTTATCTTTTTCACTTTAAAACAATATATTTTTGTACCATTTTTACTATATACTTAGTCAAATAATGTAGGAAGTTAAGACCGTTGCTGTCAGTGGTCCTGATCCTGCCCAGTCAATGAGGTACAACCACATGAATCTGCCTGAGGCCCTACCAACAGAAGAGTCAGAGGTCCTTATCATGCCTAGCCAAAGAGGGGGTGATTATGCAGTGTCACCATATCCAAAGGCCTATGTCCTGCGATAGTATATAAGTTTGTATCTATTGCTAAATCAATGAGTCTGCTGTTTCCTTTCATCTGAATCCCAAGGTCTGGGGTGTTGACTTTGTGCCTTCTCAACCCTTCCCCTGAGGTAGCCATTAGGACCCAGCAACAATGTAATAGGAAAGTATGAAAAGGATTGAGCTTTGATTGCAGACAATTGGGGATTCAAATTCTCACTCTAATCATTATGAACTACTTTGTGGCTTTATGTAGTTTCATCATTTCCATTACTCTTTATGTCACTAATTATTTTACTTGGAAATTGGTATACAGTATTATATCTCATTAATTTAGGATGTTATGGGAAATGTAATAGAATTATGTACATGCACTAAAAACAAAATGCCCATAATAGAATAAATGTTCAAAATGTTCCATGTTGCCATAGCATTCTTTCCATTCTGGCCAATCTAAAATTACCCTTGTTTGCATTACATATAATTACATATAATTGTGCTAAACTGGTTGTAAGTACAAAGTTTTATGAAACCTTATAATTATGTAAAATTTCACATGACATTTATATCATGTCAAAAGTTCCTTTGTGCTCTTTTGCTGTCAATTTACTTTCCAAATATTATGCTTATCCAACAGAAGACCTGCTTTAGAAATATACATTTGTGTTCTCTTAAAATTATTTTAAGATGATTAATATCATATATGACCTCTTGCATCTACTTATGAGATAAATTGATATTGAGTGTGTCAATAGTCAACTTATTTTAATTGCTAATTTGTATAGCAGATATATTGTTTTTTTAAAGAGATTTAATTATGCCACTTCAGTACATACAAATAATGGACTTTCACCATGATAATCATTCTCATTATCTTTCCACCTCACCCACTTCAATATTCCACATAGTTTTACTCACACTTTAAGGCCTATTTCCAGCTAGATTCTAGATATGAGAGAAAATGTGATATTAGTAGTGTGAGAATAATTCGTTTTGCTTAAGATAATAATCTCCAATTCCATCCATTTTCCCTTGAAAAACATTATTTCCTACTTCATTATGGGTGTATCAAATGATATGTGTGATGGGAGATGTTATTCTGTGTTTCTCTTTTTGGTTGATGAATAAAACACTGATTGGCCAGGTAGGACTAGGTGGGACTAGGAGACACAGAAAATTCTGGGAAGTGTAGACAGAGAGGAGTCACCATGCAAGATGCTAAAGGTGTAACAGGTCAAGACCCTGCTCTGGTAAGATAAAACCACATGGAAATACTTAGATTAATAGAAACTGGTTAATAATTAAGAGAGACCTAGCCAATAAGAAGCCCAAGCCACTGGCCAACAGTTTCATAATTAATATAGTGTCTGTGTGTTTATTTGGTGATCAAGTTTGGCGGACCATACAGGCCAGAAAACTTCACATGTGTCTATATCTTATCTATCTTTTCATCCATTGTTGAGAACTTGGGGTGATGCTATTACCTAATTATGTAAATACATACATTTGTGCTTATGTATGTACATCTATAGCAAGTTGAATTTTATTCCTTTGGATATATACATAAATACACACACACACACACACAAACACACACACACACATACACACACACACACACACACACAAACACATATATATATATATATATATATATATATATATATATATATAAAATTTTAATAGACAGATTATATGGAATTTTTCTTAAATTTTTAATTTTTTGATGAAATTCCATACTGATTTCCAAAGTGTCAGGGATTTACATTACCGCACATCATGTATGAGTTTATGCCTCGGTATTTATTGTTTTATTTCATTTTAATTTTGTTTATGGTAGTTATTCTGACCATTGAAACTTATTATTTATTTATTTTTATTTTGCATATGGGCCACAGTTTCACCTCCCTGTTCTCTGTCCAGTCTCTTCCCACCACTCCTCTCTGTTACCAGCCCCAATCCATTCTTCCTTTATTTCTGTTCAGGAAACGCAGGTTTTCTGTTAGTATAAAGAAAACATGGCATATCAAGCTGTCATAAGACTAAGCAGCTCTCATGTGTTAAGATTGGGTAAAGGGACTCCGCATGAGGAGTAAAATTTGAAGATCTAGTAAACGTGTCATAAACACTCCCTATTCCTATTGTTAGGAGTCCCACAAAAGAACCAAGATACATAATCCAAACATATATGTATAATCAATCCTATACAGGCTCCCTTATAACTTTTTCAGGCTCTGGGAGCCCCTAGGAACCCAGGTTAGTTGATTCTGTGATTTTATATGTGGTGCCCTTGACCCTTCTGGCTTCTGTAATCCTTTCTCCTCCTCTTCAGCAGGATTCCCGAATTTCTGCCTAATGTTTGGCTGTGGGTCTACATGTTTCCATCAGTAGCTGGATGAAACGCCTCTGATGGATATTGGGTAAGGCACCAATCTATGAGTATATCAGAAATTCATTAGGCAAATTTACATTGACCTTGGTTCTTTTTGCTCTAGTTGTGTTTGGTTCTGTCCTAGGTCTTTGTGTCATCCACCCTCTGGAACCTGGTGCCCCAGTCAGTGTCAGGAGTGGGTTTCCTCTCCTGGCATGGATTTTAAGTTATACCAGTCATTTGTTGGCCACTTCTTCAATCTCCAGGCCATGCTTACACCAGCATATTCCATAGGCAGTACAGAATGTAAGTACCATATAATGTGACTGGGTTGTTGTCACAATCCTTCACTAGATGTCTTGCTTGGTCACAGGAGATGGCACATTTAGGCCACATATCCCTTAGGAATCTTAGCTGGTGTCATCATTATAGATTACTGGGAGATTCCCTTGTGCCTAGAATTTATCTGACCCCAAAATGCCTCTCTTTTCGGTAGTCTCTATCTGTATTCCTCCCCCAAACTGAGGGCTCATGATCCCATCCCAAAAAGCCTGCATTCTACTCATGGGATCTTTATTTTCCCTTACCAGGGACATCTGAGTTTACCCCCTTGAATCTTCCTTGTTAACTCGTCTTTCTGTGTTTATGGATTGTAGCCTAGGTATCCTTTATATTACAGCCACTATCTACTTATGAATCAGTATATATCGTGTGTTTTTTTCTGGATCTGGGTTACCTCACTCTGATTATTTTCTAGTTCCATACATTTACCTAAAAATTTTATGTCTTTGTTTTTCACAGCTGAGTAATACTCCTTGTGTAAATGTACCAAATTTTCTTTATTAATTCTTCAGTTTGGGTACATCTAGGAGTTTTAGTCTGGTCTTGTTGGGTCGCTTTCAGGAGTGTTATCTGGGCATGGTCAGTGTGTTATGTGGGACCCCTAGATTTGGTTTGACTTCTGGTAAGGGAAAATCTTCTTCTGAATTTGAAGTATAGAATATGGAGCCCAGGGTAGAAAGTATAGTCTCCTGATCATTGAACCTTTAGTGTGTGAGTGGAATTATGTATTGTGATGTATTCTATAATTTCTTTCTTTGCTGACTTGTAATTTTCACTATAGCATTTCTCATTTTTAAGTTCATTTTAATTAATTTTTGTTAATATGAATGCAACTGGTTTTCTAATGTCATTTTAAGCAATTTTCTTGTGAGAACTGAGAATTTCATAAACCTGTTTTCATCACTTAAATCACACACCTCAATTCCTCAAAGATCCTTTTTTTCCTCTACTTTACCCATGCATATCATTTGTTTTCTTTTAGTTTTTTAACTTTCTTCAAGACCAATTTATGCTACTCTATTATTCTCTGTTTTGTGTTCTTCTGTTGGAGCATGGCCACCTTGTCAAGGAATATATACTTTTAGGGATTGCTGTATCTCTGTTTCCCAGATATTAGCTCTGGGTTGGTTTATGCTCAGCATTCCAGTTTTCACGCTGGTACTCAATATTTCTTGGGGTAATAATGCTGCTGCAATTGCTGTGAGTTCCTGTGTGCAGCTGTCTTGCTGTGTTTAGAAGATGTTCCCTTGAAGTCAGCTACCACATGGGTTTTTAAAATTTCTTTGCCATCTCCTACAATTATCTCTAAGACTTGGAGAGTTTGGATGGCATACATGTCTTCTTTAGCATATTGCATCCTGTAGTCTCGTATTCTGTGCATCTTGGCCATTGGTGTGTTTTTGTGGCAATTACCATCTATTATAAATAGGACCTTCTCAGTTAATATTTGAGAAATGCATTGATCTAAGGATATTGGGGCAGTCATCAGGAGTTGGTTTTATAATGTGGACATTTAAGATAGTAGTAGTAAGTTCTCCTTGGGGGAAAAGGTTTATCTAGCCATAGGATCTTGACCCAATTACAGCATCAAATATGGATTTTATCTTTGGAGCAGTATTTAAAGTCAAACATAAAGTGGCTTCTTACTCTCATGTGTTGTGCATATATGTCACTATTGCTGCAGTTGGCATGTGGGCCAGGACAGTAACTGTTGTAGTTCACATGGTTTACAATTGTGTATGATTACTTTTATCTTCCAGTATCTCAAATAGTAGTGTTCAGCACTCTGAGAGGTAGATAACAGTAATGAAGCTTTCAGATAAGTGCCAGGTTGATTATTTTTTACATGTCATATGGCTCAAACATGTGATATTTTCAGTTATGTGGTCTTTCTATCAAGTTCTGGATGGTATCCAATAATACTGGCAATAGTTTGTTCTGTTTCTCAGTGTAAGGGATCTCTCTGAACAATAATTTCAAAAGAGGTATTAGCTGAAAATATTCAATTGTGTAAAATTATCTTGTTTTCATTAATAATTCATTGGGTGGTGAACTTCTAAGCTGTTTCCATGTCCAAGTTGTTGTGAACAGAATATCAGTGAACCACATAAGTATACCACATAAGTAAAAGGACCAAAACATGGAATCATCTCCTTGGATGCATAAAAGGCCTTTGAGAAAATCCAACATCTATTCAAACCCTGGAGAGAATAGGGATACAGGAAAAAAGTATCTTAACATGATAAAGACAATATACCAGAATTATATTGCCAATGCCACCATAAGTTGAGCAACATATGGATAAGCATTTCCAATAAAATTAGGAACAAGACAAGCATGTCCACTCTCCCCACAACTGTTAACATAATAATTGATAGCAAGAACAATATGAATGAGAAAGATAAAAGAGATAAATAAGGAAAGAAGAATAAAAGTGTCTTTATTTACAGATTATATGATTTGATTTAGAAAATACTTTAAAACTTCCACCAAAAACATTATGGAGCTGATAATATAATTGGCAATGTACCGATACAAAATATACAGTTTTCCTGTGTACAAACGAAAAGCACACTAAGAATGAAATCGAAGGTACAATGCCATCATAAGTATTTCCAAAATATCATGGAATAAATATAACCAAGAAAGTAAAAGATTACTACATAGGGGATGGATGGGGGTGTTAATGGAGGGCATGAGAGGATGGTAGGAAGAGGGAACTGGGATTGATATGTAAAATAAGATGGTTTCTAATTTAAAGAAAACATAAATACAATAAAATCAAACACCAGAAGGTTGAAAGACCTCTCAAGTTTATGGGTTGGTAGAACTTATATTATGATAATAGACGTCATACCAAAAGTGAACTACAGATTTAATAGAGTTTTCATCTCATTTCAATATAATTCTTTACAGAAATTGAACAAAAGTAATGTATTTTAGTATATTAAACTATATTTTGATTTCTAGATCTTAGAAGTCCTTGTCATAAAGACTTGTTGAATTTTTGAACCTGATAAAATAATCAAGTGAATCTTTTCTACTAACTACATATCTACTGTCCATCTCTATCATCTATCTAGTGTCATTTATATATCTTTTATATATCTATGTATATGTGTGGAAAACTGTGCTCGTGTCATGTGTACATGCATGTGAATTCTGTCATAGTTTTATAGATTTTTTACAGATTAAACCATCCTTGTATTCTTAGTGTGAGAACAAGTTAATCATGGGATATAATCATTTTAGTGCTGACTTTTATTTACAATTATATTATTTATTTTTTCGTGTCAATGATCTTTGTAGAAATTACTCTGTAACTTTCATTTTCTTAGTTATGTCATCATCATTTTTGGTGCCAGAGTAATGTTGACTCATGAAATATATATAGGACTGTGTATTACTTTCCACTTGGTTGTTTAAGCTACTTTGATACGTGCTGGCATTAGTTATTTTTTGTATTAATTAAAATTAAAATATTACATCATTATCTCCTCCATTTTTTTCTTTCTAATCCCATGTATCACTTACTTCCTCTAAAAATCATGGCCATTTTTAATTTAGTTGTTCTTGTTATACAGCACACACACACTTAAATAGATACATTTTTAAATGGTATTGTAGTATTGAGCAATGGACGTAGTCCTGGAGCTTTCTTCATTTTTATTTAATCTCTTATGTTTTTAAGAATTTTACACATGAATGCTAAATTTACAAAATTCTTTCCCCCTCTCCTCACACTCAACTCAAATCAAATTCATTATGTTTTCATACACACAGACACACACACACACACACACACACACACATGATATTAAGTCATTTTATTATTGTTAATACTGTTCATGTTCTTAGGGCTGACCACTTGCTATTAGATAACTGAATAGGGAACCTGTGTCTGGAAAAGATTGAATCTATTTTTTCCAGTAGCCATTGATTGCCTGCACTTATTCAACTGAGTATGAGGCCTTGTGGTATTTACCTCATTTGCAATGAAGTGCAGACTGGTGCTTTCACTGTGATTGTCTTTTTAGACAACCATGTTATTGGTTACAGCTTTTGTAACATGATTAGGAGACACTATCTCAAAGCAGACTTCCTGGTCCTCTGGATTTTATTATTTTACTAGGGGCCACACTCCTCCCACCTTATATTCCTCTCTCCACTCATCCATATCACTTTCTGTCTGTACAGACCTCCTGACTTCTATCACTAACTAGTGGCTAGTTCTGCCCTCTTATCTCAGGCAAGGTTTATTTGTTAGAGTTCAACTAAGATATCATCACAATAATTCTTTCATTTAAAATTAACATAGAAGTTAGAAAATTATTGAAGACTTATTTATTGATTTTGTAGAGGTAAGAGCTCTAGTGCCTGGCTGTTCTGCTTCTCTAACTACAGCTTTTTAGTTTTAAGACCCATTAGAACTCATGGTACAATTTATATAGGTATTATCTTCAGTTGAGAGACTACATTTTCCATTTATATTTATGTCTGGGTTAACTCTCTTAGCATTACTATTGCCTGCTTATTCATTTACCTTTGAATTGTATTACCCTTATAGATGAATAATATCCCATTGTATAACTATACTGTCTTTTATTATACATTAATCAGTTGACTAAGTCATCAATGATTATGGATGACCAAGTATCATTAGTGTAGCATATGGAGTCAGTATATATTCAAGATTGGTGTAGATGTGTCTTATATCAGCTTTATTTTTAGCCCTTTTAGGAACTTCCACACTTACTTCTATAGTGTTACACCAGTATGCATTCCCACCCACCATCACTGAATAACTGTTCCCATTTCCCCATGTCCATGATAGAATCTGTCTTTCCTTTGTTTTCTTATTCTTAGCCATTCTTTATGGGGTGAGATGAAATCTCACAGCAGTTTTAATTTTTAATTCTTTGATGCCTAAGGAAATATTTCTTAGCCATTCATATTTTTTTCTATTGAGAATACTCTTTTTGGTTCTATCATTCATTTTAATTTGGGTTAGGTTATTTGTTTCTTGTTTAATTTTTTTAGTTCTTTATGTATTCTATATACCATCGTTTGTCAGACACACAACTGGTAAGGAATTTTCTTATTTTTTTAGACTATAGAGAAACATTTTAGTTTCATGATGGCTCATTTATTAATTCTACTTCTTAATATCTGTGGTTGAATAATTTTGATAATAATATGCTCTCACTCATTGTCTTTTGTGTCTTTCTTATATTAGTATTGTCTTTGAAGTTATCAAAAGCCATATAGCCCATTTTAAGTTGGTAACAATAGACTATTAAACTGAACAGATAACATCTACATTTGATCTTATTAGTGTTAAAATTTTAATTTATATTACATAATTCCTAATATATTTGTGGTGTTAAAACGTCATCTGCTGTGTAATGAGTAACAAAAAAATTAGTTTTTACATATTTGTAGACTGAGATATATAAGCTATTACACACTGGCACAGGTGCTATTAAAGGGTTGTTTTCTCTCTCTAGAATGCCACTTCTTTAGTGTATTCTCACATGGCAGAAGATGAAAATGCTAAAATATTGTCTCATGGGTGAGGGTGAAATCCTCATGATGTAACCAAAATCCAATCTCTTCATACTATTGCATTACAGATTCAATTTTAAAATTAATATTGAACAGACATTAACATTTGTCAAACTATGGCATATTTCCACTAACAAATTATTATACTGCAAAAACTATGGCATATTTTCACTAACAAATTATTATACTGCAAATTTGGAGTTGCTTCTTTTATCTTTTACTGTATAGCTAAAAATAACTTATATACAATTAAAGTAGCAAAGAATTCTAATTGTGTCATATATGCCTGTACCACTGAAATTTATGCTTGTATATATGATTATCTGAATACTTAGTATCCTTTAATTTTAGCATTAAAAGCAAATCCCTTTAACATTTCCTATAGGATAATTTTAAAGAAAAATTTACTAGTATCTTTATATCTCCATTTATTCAATACAACTTTACTTGGTATGGCTTTATTTTGGAAGATTTTTTTTTAGGTAGTTTGAAATATCATTCTACACCCTGGTTGTTTACAAAGTATATGCTGAGAAATATGTTCACATTGTCACAGAGTTTTCTTTGCATGTAATGTGTCCTCCTTTATGTTTCAAAGTGAAATAGCTTTACACTTTTCCACTTTTCTTCAGTCCTAGCTCCTCTCATATTCCCTCTATTGAACCTTTCTCATGCTCATCTCACCCTCAATTTGATAGCCTCTTTCACATTAATTTTATTCATTATATATGTGTACATACACACATACTTATTCCTCTCTCCCTCTCTCTCTCTCTCTCTCTCTCTCTGTGTGTATCCTATTGAGACCATTTTTGTTGGTAGTGTATGTATGTTTTTTAGAATGATTAGTCCCCATTGGACACCAGTAAGGATCCTCTGCCTGAAGAGGCTAGTTTACCTTTCCCTGTTAGTCCTAAGTAGCCTGTGGTTCTTTGCCTAGAGGTGGGACCCTAAGAAATTCTCCCAGTTCTCACTTTTGTCAACCTATCCACAGATATTTTTCAGATATTTTTATTGTTCTAGTCTTGCTATTTGAGTCATCACCAAGAGATGCTGCTTCACAGTTTTGTTACTATTCTAGTTCTTAACAATCTCTTCAGCATCTCTTCCAAAATATTCTGTGAACCAGTCTCTCTTTGGAGGGGTAGAGATATAAAGATATCCTTTAGGACTGGCCTCAACACAATCTGTTGATCATAGGGCAAAGGGTCTTGTGATTTTCTGTAATGGTCTCCATTTTCTAATTTTCTATAAGGAAAGCTTCCCAAGAAGTCTTTTTTTTTTTTTTTTTTTTTTTTTTTGTGAGTGGTGATAGTTACACTAATTTTTGGGTATAATGATAATAGTAACAAATTATTTTCATCTAATGAAATGGTAGTAATAGATATTTTTCCTAAGGTTTATGAGCTCATTAGCTTCTGGAAGTTGGTCAGGTTTCCAGTGCCAGATATAATTTCACTCCAGTTGAGTGGCCCTTAAGTCCAATTAGACAGTTTTTGCTTGCTGATGACATGTGAGCACCATTTATTATATTTTCATAGATATAGTGCCATGCTGGAAATTGCTGTGGTTCATAAGGGCTGCAGCTGAGTAGGACTGCTTAATTTTGTTCTTCCCTTGGCATAGTATTTTCTGGAACCATGGAAGCTAGACCATGGGAAAGAGGCTTTTGGGTCAGACCTAGTTTGTCATGTATCCTAATTTTATTGTGATTTCTGCAGTTGACACCTACTTCAACGCCTAATGAACAACTCAGGCCTCTACATATAATCTATATTGAACTGCCCTAAATAAGCAATCCTTTGAATGGAGTGGTGTGTGTGTGTGTATGTTACTTGGAGTTTTTGTTAGCCTGTGGTTCTTGTGGGAAGCATTGTTAGCCCAAGTGGCTTAACTTCCTTAAAGATCATATTTACATATTTTTTCAAGAGTTTAATGTTTTTTTGACCTCTGACAATTTGGTTACATATTTGACCTTTGATCAATAGAGGTTGGAAATATATATTTATAAAAATAGGAAAATTTCATTTTTTTTAGATTTGCAATAATTTAATAAAACCACCATGTACTTTAGAAATAAAAGTTAGGGTAAATTTAGATATGTCATAAATTTTTATAGCACAGGTATAATTATTTTGTCTAATACCATAAAACATAGAAAATATGAAAAGCTAACACTTAATCAATATTCACACATAAGCACAGATCATGCCAGTCTCAGTAGAGACATATATAAACATAAGTATGCAAGTATTACACAACATCCGCATAAAATATATGAGATTCCTGTTACTATCATAGTATGTACACTTAGTTGGTATTTACTTAATACATTGTTTAATACTAATCACCTCTATATGAACAGTTTGTCTGTATAGTAAATGCATATCATACAGTAAAAAGTAAACATTAGCAGCTGTCATACTTTATCTGGCACATGAAATGTGTTAATAGGCTGTTAATATTAATGATAAGGCTTCTGGACAATAGCAGAATATTGGTAAACATTTAGAGAAATTTATTATTAAAGTGGAATTGTTGATTATCTGAGGTTTATGCTTTGAAAGCCCTCCATTGTCCAAGTTTAACAGTAATATGTCTAGAGTATTTGTTGGGTTGATTTCATTTGGAGTCTGTACTCGCTAGTTTTATGTAAAATTAACATAAGCTGGAGTCATTTGAGAGGAAGGAGCTTCAATTAAGGAAATGGCTCCATATAATCCATCTGTAAGGCATGTACTTAATTAGTGGTCAATAAAGGAGGGCCCAGTCCATTCTGGTTGGAGCTACCCTAGGCTAGCATTCCCGGATTCTACAAAACAAAGCAGGCTGAGAAAGCCAGTAAGCAGCACCCCTCTGCATTAGCTCCTGACTCCAGGTTCCTGCCCTAGTTGATTTCCTGTCCTGGCTTCTTTCATTGATGGACTACATCCTGAAAGCACAAGCCAAATAGACTGTTTCCTCGTCAGCTTGCTTTTGACTGTAGTGTTTCATCACAGCAATAGAAACCCAAACTAAGACTGAGTCCTTTGGAATTTCATGAATGTATCTCTCTTAATATTTGTGTTGTCTTTAAAAACAGACATTTAAAAGCATTTCCCCCTCCTCCTCACTCCTTACAGCACTGATAGATTATTTTTTAAACTTAGTGTTATCTCATGGGAATTTTATGCATGCTACTTTTATTTTAATTCTCCCTCCCTCTCTCTCTCTCTCTTTTTCTCTCTCTCTGTATATATATATATATATATATATATATATATATATATATATATATATATAAATTTCTTATGGTGTCTCTTAGGATTAACCAATGAAGGATGCTTCTGAAGCACTTTGACATGTTTACTTTTCTATTATTTTGATTTTCATCTCCAGGGATTTAATTTGGTTAAGTTTTATCATTCATAATACTGTAATAAACTTTTCTTTTGGTTAATGTATGCCTTCTTTGATTTTGTTTATTCCCCTATTTAGGTGTTTTCATTAAGCTTCTTTGAGTTGTTTATTTTTAATTCTTGTTAAAAATTACATGCATGTCCTCTTCTTTGGAGTTGGTTCCTGGAGCTTTAATGGCTACTAAAGCTTTTGATGGTGTCATGTTTAACTAATTATTATTCTTACAGCAGTGCATTAGGATTTGAAGGAGCGACATGCATGTACCTTTCAGATTTTGAGGATATGTTTTGCCAGTTGTACTTAAATTGACTGAATATCTAATTTCATAATTAAGTGGTATTGCAGTTAGTTTGTGTATCTGTTTATAGGTAGGTATACAGTGAAAACTATGTGTTCAGGACCCTTTAGGGCTCAAATGTACTTATAACCTCACTTTTCACTGAGAAGATTGTGACAACCACTGGAAACTTTGTCATTTGGCTTGGCACTGGGAAAGGTGCCCGACAGAGTGTGTGCAGATTATAGACTACCTAAGTGCTTCAATAATAGATATGATTTGCAGGATGTTAATGGGAGGGTTTTAGGCTTGCCTATTCTGTGGTAGATTCTTAGGTAAATACAACTATTCTTAAACTTTAAGTTTAGAAACTGATCCCCAGGTACACCTTAAAGAGCTATAATCTTCAGCATGTCTCCAGATCTATGGCCAGTTATGCCTTTCATTGTGTTACTTGGTGATTAGGAATATACTTGGGCACTGATTTAGTGGTATGTGTCCAGACAACAGGGATCCAGATATACATATAAAAAATTACTTGGGAGTCCACATGCAGTGATGTGAAGAAGTGTACTTCTCTCAAGACCAATAATATGGCAGATATTCTGATAGAATGATGCTGATAGTGGCTGAAGACAACTCACAGGGCTTCTTCATGACCAAGGACAGCAGGCTTGCCTTTCAGGGATAAAGATGAGTGTCTTTTTCACTAAGTCCTTGGGCAAAGAAGACTACACCCACATGTTATTTGGGAGGAGCTGGAACTTAATTACATGGTTTCCTCTGGATCTGCTGGCATTGTTGTTTGACAGGACTGCATTTATATGCACATGTGGGCATGTCTCCTGTGGTGTTCCTGGATAAAAAGTACTTCTCTTATATAATGGGAAGAGAGTCCAGTGCCAGATCAAAACCCATGTCAGAACCCACAACTGGGTCTGTTTGTTTAGCGTGTTTGTATTCTCCTGGGTCTCTTGTTTGTTAGTACTAGTTTTTGGCTTACAGTCAAATGGGATTAAAGCCAATTCCTAGGAGGTACACGCATGATTCCAGCCTTATTGGGATCTGTCAGCATTTTGAACCTCCTACCTGGATTCCAAAACTCTTGCAAAGTCTGAGTTTTGTCAGAGATAAATGCCAAATTATTGTCACTGTAGGAGTGCAACAGCAGGGGATCCACTGTTCTATCAGCTTGAGTTACCACATTGTCTTGTTTACTGTTCTGCTTTGGAAAATTTTGCTTTGTAGTATTTCTTTACTGATTTTATAGCATAATTTAAGTATGATATTGTATGTCTTTTGAATTCCAACCTTTTAAATGTTATCTGTGTGCATAAACAAAAGAAAAACTTAGCTGGTTTTGATTGTGAGTACATTGGAGAAGTAGATGAATTTTGCTATTGAATACCATTTGAAAGTGCTGAAATTTTGTTTATAATACTCTATTCTTCCACATTTTTATATTTTTAACCATTCTCTGATGTTTCTAAGTATTATTTAAAACATATTATAAAATATGTCCCTAATTATGGATCATTTTATTTTATTATATGTAATAATTAATTCTTTTGCATTTTGATATTTGTTGCTAGTGATAAAAATATATTTATTTATTTTTCTATACTTATTTTTCTCTTATACTCTTGCCAAATATATCAGTTCAAGATGATTTTGTCAGTTCTTTGAGATTTTTTTCTATTTAAATAATTTTATTGATTATTTCCATAGATAATGAGGTCATGATACTGGTAAATGGAAGTAGTGAAAGTATACATTATTATATTATTTCAAACTGAATGACAGTGTATTCATTCCTTCATTGTAATATATTTGCTATAAACTTTTGTCTGATATGCTTTCTTGTCACATTAAAGTTATTTGCATTTTGCTTAGCAATTTTTCCTTAATTACATCTGGGCAATAATCATGCTAAATGAACTAAATCATGCCCAATGTCTCTTATAAAGCTATTGAGATGGTTATAAGATTCAACTTAACACCAGAAATTGCATCAGTGTTTGTCTTATGAATATCATTGGTCATGAAGTTTTATCCTCATGATATATAGTAATGGCTCAATTTCCTAAAACAAATTTATGAATTATGATACTTATGTGATATTCAAGTATATTTTCATATATTAATTCTTCTACTGACATTAATATTAGTATGATGGGTTCAGAAATTCTTCTGACTTTTGTACATCTTGGAAAGTAATGTGTATGATTTTAATTATTTCTTCCTTTAGTGTTTGGGAAGATCAATTATTGAAGCTGTTTGGTCCAGAAAATATCTGTAAAACTTTTCCATTACCAGCTATTTCAAATAAAGAATTGTTTATGGGGTTTCTTATTGTAAATTGAAGTTCAGTAAGCAATTTCTTCAAATTTTAATTCTTTGTGATGCTATTTTCATGATATGTCTATACTCTGTATTATATGTATTATATGTATTAAAGAGTCAGTGGGACATGTTTGTCATGAGACATTGTACTCCACATTTGGCACTCAAAATCTATCACAATGTCCTTTGCTTTTCTTTTACTTTGTATATTGTAAAAATTCTAATATGAACATTGATGCGCACAGATATATTTGAGTTTTTCAGTTTTCTGCATGTAAATTTTTTGATTTATTTATTAGTCTTTTTAAAATTTTATTATTTTGATACTAATGTTAATACATTTTTATTTAAGTTTTGATCAGTGATTGATTTTATATTTTGAAATATTTATAGTAATATGGCTGTTTTGGTATTAGCTTTTTATTGTTTTAATTAGAATCATTTAATCATAGATGAGAGATGATTTTGAAATTTTTATTTTCTCTAATCATGTAGGTATTATCACTACATTCTCATTACTAGGCTGAGTGTAAGTGGAAAAGTCAGGCATCTTTTACTTGATATCGGAATGGAAGTTGGAAATCTTTCATTATGATGATAGCAGTAAAGATTGTAAACATGATCTTCATGAAGCAGATATAACCTACTTTATTTGTATGTGGTTTTGTATGGGAAAGTTGTTGGTTGTTGTGAAACTTATTGTATTGATTGAAATGATCATGTATTTCATTATTCTAACTTTAAGTAATATAGTATATTATATTGATTGATTTCCCATGTATCAGTTTAGGCTAGCATTCCACTTGGTTTGAAATGTGAAATATACTCTATAGGATTGTTTCTATAAAACTTGGATCCAAGGTGGAGGAGGGCCCTACTGGAAGGAAGTAGGTGGTTACTGTGTATTGGCCTTTAGGTTTTGTAGCCCATCCCTATTTCATGTTCATTTTCTGTTTTGTGATTTTTGCCACAACTTATTAGCTCACCTTACATTTTTGTTGTTTTTCTTTCCTCACTATAATGGGTTGTATCTATTCTTGAACTGTGACCCAGAAACAGTTAAGTGCTAATTACTGTCAAGTATTGGCTTAAAACAATGAGATATTTAAATAAGAAACATTCCAAATAAAATTCTAATGTTTATGACTTAACAATACTTTTAGTTTACTTAGTATGCAATCTAATTAGTTTATTATTATATTGCCTAAAATATTTGCATAAATCTTTATAACACATATTGGTTTATTGTTTTCTTTTTATTTTAATCATTAAATTTGTTCTTTCACACTTTCATATATGCATATAGTGCATTCTGTTTACTCTCAAAAATACCTACTTTTATCTCTAATCCTCAACACTACCTCTTCTCTCTATGTGTACTTTTCCCACATTCATGTCTTTTTGCTTTATGGCCCCTTGATTTAAATTGTCACAGTTGCTCAATTACCCATTGAACTTTGGTGGACTGAATCACATACCGAAAGACAATAGCTGCCCCTCTTCAAGAATCCATCAGTAACCCACTATGCTGGCTAATTTTATGACAACTTGACACAAGCTAAATTCTTCTGAATAGAGGAACCCTCACATGATAAAAAATGGTGACTTCATTAGATTCAGCTGTATGAAGTTTTCTGAATTAGTGACTGATGGGGGAGGAGCTAGTACATTGTGGATGATGTTGTCTCTTGATTGGTGTCCAGATTTTATAAGAGAGAAGGCTGAGCAAGCAGCGATGAGCCAGCTAGTAATCAGTGCCCTTCCATGGACTCTGCATCAGCTATAAAGAGTAGGGTTCCTTAAGACCCTTCATGATCTACCATTAATTCTTGAATGCTAAATCTTATGTATGCTCAGTGCAGTCAACACAGCTGCTGTGAGATATGTTTGCAATGGCTGGATCCTCCTCTTTGGTTAGGATTTTCCTGTCCCCTTTCCTTTCTTCTAGTTATTACATTGTATAAATAGCATAAGGATGAACATTCAACTCTCATTTTATTTCTTTCTGGCTTTACTAATTTGCTATGGCTACCAGAGCCAAGTGCCACAAAATAGTTGGCTTACTCATTATAAAACTGTTTTGTTAGATTTCTTAAGCTTGAAACTCTGACATAAACCTGAGTGTAGGAACTTGCTGAAGCATCTCTCCTTTACTTACCCATGGTTGTATTCTATATCTCTTTTCATAAGATCTTCCTCATTTGCATGACTGTCTGATATCTTTTGTGTTGGCAATATATTTTAAAGTATATAAACCAGATTGGGATAAGGCTATCCCAGTTAGCCTATTTTTAAGTTAATTATCATTTTAAGTTATTCAATTGAATTGATTTTTTAAAAATGTTCCTCCTCCATATGTAGCCCCATTTTGAGCTATTCAGAGTTAGGAATTCAATATATGAGTTTTTGAATAATACAATTAATTCTAAAACAAATCAGCTCTCTTGAGCTCAGAATTCATGTCAATCTCACATATAAAACACATTCATTCTCTTCCTCTAACAACCAAATTATTTAGCCTGCTTTAAAACATTTCAATTGTTAAATTTTATTTAAATATTGTTTTTACTGACTGTGGATGTAGTATGGCATATGATGATGGTATGATTTGTACACACTAGGCATTCAAATTCAAGAAACAGAAAATGAAATGAAGTTCCTAGTCCTAAGCAAGCTCAAAACTTGAATTGGCTATTCTACAACATCTTAAGGCTCTAGAGGTGTCCTCTTTGCCTCCATGTTCCGTAATCTGATTATAAGTTGTTTGCATCCTTACTGTTACTGTGATATTTTTCTATCTTGTAGGGTCTTCATCTCTTCCATAAAATAATTTACAATGGGACTCAAGAGGAAATATAAGGATAGTATTATTGGACTTTAAGAGAGAAAACAATAGGACTGAGTAGCTGAAGTTCTTGTTAGAGACTAAAAAGATGAAGTTGTTAAAGGAAGAAGCTCTATTTTGTATGTTATAGTTCAAGAAATCAGGCTGACTCAGCAAGAAGTCTATAAGTAGCTAAAATGGAGGATGGTATCTTAAGAGAAAGAGAGAGAAAGGAATGCATGGAGTTCCAGGGCAAGTCAACCCAGGATTAACCAGCATCTGGAAAGAGGGAGTAAAAAGTATGTTCTGTGGACAGGCAATGGTTTCTTGTTTTGTAAATTAAAACTCAGAAATCAGGAAAGGTGTAATTGTGACTGTTTGCAAGCAACTCCAGAAAGAGAGGAACAGTTGTGTTATTTAACTCCATCTCTAATTAAAGGAATAACCCATTCCTTCTATTTTCATAATGCTTTTAATTATACCATGTACCTTTTCACCTTTGGTTATCTTTATGAACGAAAATGTATTTTCCATCACAAGAACTCTGTTTGGGTAAGGAAAACACCTGCTGTTCATATCAAAAGGGTATTATCAACTATTGGTCAAGCCACTTGGTTATTATATGTATTAACCATGTTATTTGTGTCAGAGAGTGTCAACAGGCTAGAATTCATGTGAAATTTGGGTTCCTGAAACTGGAGGAAGCTGATATGTATAATCATAAAAGAAATAGTTTCAAGCAGAAGAAACTATTACATATGACCTGGTGGCACCTCAGAAGCAGATAACTGCAAATGTTTATTTTCATTTTTCAGCTGTATTGTATCTTCTGTCATTATTATTATGCTGGAGCTGTAGCCCTACTCTTAATTTCCTATAGAGTAGCTCTACCACCATAGAACCTGAGTGGTGGTATCTCCTTTGAAACTATGTGTTGTAGAAACATGACCCAGTGAAGTGAAAACAGAAAAGCAGACACGTGCCTCTACCTATACCATAGGGACTTGTAATAGCAAAAGAAGCTTTGGGATCATTCTTTTCTTTGGCTTTGGTAATAACACATTCTAATAGATGGTTAGATACATTGTTTATTAATTTGTGTTTTAGAAAGGAATACCACAACCAAAACAACTGTGAAGGCAGAAAGGTGGATACTAAATCTTAACAATCTAAATCAGGCGTCCTTTTTACACTGCAATGAGAAAGAATATGCTATAAATACCTTGGCATACAGTGTCCTTTTAGCTGTACTAGTTGTAATTTATTTGATTGCTCTGTAGTTGGTGCCTTGCAAAGCCAGCTGTTCCATTGATTTAATAGTTCTACCACCATTTCATCTTGTCTAAGGCTCTATTCCCATGAGTGTACTTACCATCCTCAGGGAGTATCCCTCTAAAGGTTCTGTCACTATGGAAAGACTACTAAATTTTGAAGGCTTTATCTTAATTGTGCTACAAGATTTCATTATATCCATCTAAATCTTTCTCTTTTCAGAACCACAATGATGGTCAGATCCATGCTTCAGCTCACTTCATTCATGGTTAGAATAGCCATGGAGAACTTCACTGTAAAGGATGGAGGCAGTAACCCTGGTGATACCACAGAGAGCACACCAGAGTATTTCCAAGTAACTGAAATTTCTGAGATGTCATTCTCTTAACAGTTAAGATTCTGGGATTATTTACAATATAAGTCTGTTTCATGCTTCCAAAATGTGGACAAATCAAAGACTTACACAATAAAACAGACATTTCTGTATAGCACACCAGGTTAGTACAGTTCTACCAGAATAGGAAATATTTCTTTCTCTTTATTGATAGGAAGCTAATTCTTTTGTGTATTAGTTCCCTAAATGTTCAATATAATTCATCAGTGACACCAAATAGCCTTCAATGTTCCCTTTTTCTGGAGAGATTTTTTTTTTTAATTCTGATTAATTCTCCTTACTATTTCTTGAAAATTTTTACTTCTGATTTTTCCACTATTCTTCCTTGATGAGTTTTGAGTTCTTAAGTATGTATCTTACCTAGGTTGTCCAAATTGATGTGTATAACTCTTTACCCTTCTCATATTCTCTCTTAATGCTATGAAATCAGTAGTAATGTAACCATTTTCACTTCCTCTTATATTTAATCCACAATTTTGTTTCTTATTTAATCATGTTATAATTTGTCAATATGTACAAACATTTTTAAGAATGAAATCTGTTGTTTTCTTTGCCTGGTCCATTACCATTTTTCTTTAAAAATGTCTGAATACTATTATTATCTTTTTCTCAGGAAACATTGAGTTTAAATACTTTTTCTTTATTTCTAGTTTGTAAGTGTAGAACAAGGATTTAATTGTATATTATGACATTTATGTTCACATATATTACCGCGATGCTCAATATTTCTCAATACATGTTCAGGGTGTTCTATAATATTTGATCCATTGTAAATTCAGTTTTATTTATTTATTTTTATTATTTTTATTTTTAGTATCAAACCCACTTCCTTCTCCCTCCCTTCCTCCCTCTTCTCTTCCACCCTACCATGCCCCCTGACCATCCTTCTCTCCCACCCATCCCACTCCACATGTAGGGTGATGTTTTCCAGGTGGGGTCATCTAAATCTGTCAAGTCCTTTGGAGGAGGAACTAAACCTTCTCTCCTGCCTCTAGGCTAAGGGACTATCCCTCCATGGGGAATGTGCTCCTAAAGTCCTTTTGTGCACCAGGAATACATCATGGTTCCACTGACCAAGGTCGCTTAGACTGCTCAGGCCTTCTAACTGAGACCCATGTTCAGGGCGTCTGAGTCAGGCGAATGCTGGGTTCGTAGCTATCAGTCTGGGGGCTCATTAGCTCATGCTTGTTCAGGTCAGCTGACTCTATATGTTTCTGTAGCCTGGTCTTGTCCTCCCTCTCTGCATCTGGATTCCAGTTTGGCTCCGTGTCAGTTGTGGGTGTCCACTTCTGTTTCCATCAGCTAATAGATGAAGGCTTTATGATGGTGTATAATTTAGTCATCATTCTAATTAAAGGGAAGGGCATTTATGATAGACTATCCGCTGTTACTCAAATTGTTAGTTGGGGTCAGACTTATATGTCTCTAGACATTTCTCCAGAGTTAGTTTTCTCTTGAAACCTATAATGACTACCTCTTTTAGACTTCTCTCTCCTCTCCTCTATTCCATCACTGACTCAATTATCCTAGTCTCATGTGCTTTCCTCTCCTCCCCTTCTCTTCACTTTTTTCATAGTTCCCTCTCCACTCACTGTCCCCTCCACTCCCATTTTGCTCAGCAGATCTTGTCTCTTTCCCCTTCTGTGAGGAAACTTATATGAATCTCTTAGAATCCTCCTTGTATACTAGCTTCACTGGTGGTATGAATTATAGGCTTGTGATCTTTGCTCTAAGTCTAAAATCCATATATGATTGAGTACATACCATGTTCCTCTTTTTGTGACTGGGTTACCTCATTCAGGATGGCTTATTCAAGTTCCATACACTTGTCTGAGAATTTTAAGATTCCATTGTTTTATTTTCTGCAGAGTTGTATTCAATTATGTAAATGTGCCACATCTTCTTTACCTATTCTTCAGTTCAAGGGCACCTAGGTTGCTTCCAGGTTGTTGCTATTACAAATAATCCTGCTATGAAAATAGTTGAACAGATGTCTTTGTTGCATGGAAGGGAATCACTTGGGTATATGGCTAAGAGTGGGATTGTCTATATCCTTTGGTAGACTGAATCCCATTTTCCTGAGAACTTGACATACTGATCTCCAAAATGGTTGTATGAGTTTGCACTCCCACCAGCAGTGGAGGAGTGTTCTCCTTTCTCCACATCCTCCCCAGCATAAGTTGTCTTTGGTGTTTCTCATTTTAGCCATTGTGCCAGGAGTAAGATGGTATCTCAGATTTCTTTTGATTTGCATTTCCCTAATAGCTAAGAATGTTGATCACTTTCTTAAGTGTCTTTCAGCCTTTTTGATTTCCTCTATTGAGAGTACTCTATTCAGTTCTGTACCCCCATATTTTAATAGGGTTGTTTGGTGTTTTGGTGACTAGTTTCCTGAGTTCTTTGCATATTTGGACATCAGCCCTCTGTCAGATGTAGGGTTGATGAAGATATTTTCCCAATCTGTAGGCTGCTGTTTGTTCTTCTCAACTGTGTCCTTTGCCTTGCAGAAGCTTCTCAGTTTGAGGAGGTGCCATTCATTAATTGTCGATCTCCGTGTCTGTGCTCCTGGAGTTATTCTCAGGAAGCAGTCTCCTGTAACAATTTGTTAAAGGGTACCTCCCACTTTCTCTTCTAAAAGGTTCAGTGTGGCTGGATTTATGTTCAGGTCTTTGATGCATTTCAACTTGTATTTTGTGCATGGCGATAGATATGGGTTTATCTGCAGTCTTCTACACACCATCATCCAGTTGTGCCAGCAGCATTTGTTAAAGATGCTGTTTTCCTCCCATTGTATACTTTTGGCTGTTTTGTCAAAATCAGGTGTTTCTGGGTGTGTAGGTTAATATCAGGATTTTCGATTCGATTCCATTGGTCTACCTGTCTATTTTTGTGCTAATACCAGGCTGTTTTCAGGACTATAGCTCTATAGTAGAGCTTGAAATCAGCGATGGTGTTGCCTCTTGAAGTTCTTTTATTGTACAGGGTTGTTTTGGCTATCATGGGTATCTAAATATTTTTTTACTTCTAAAGTTTCTACTGACAAGAGTTTTGATATTAGAAACATGTATCCCAAGAAGAATTAAGGGATTGAACTTGGGTTATATTGATGGAAAAGTAAGTCTTACCCACTGAATTATTTTTTTAAACTCTGTATTCAGGAGTCAAAAACAGACAATAGAAATAAGTAAAATAATTAAATTTTTCATGATGCCCAAAGTTACAACAGAAATTCATAAAAAATATTTTAGGTTTTTCTATATTAGTTTAATAGTAGAAATTGAGTATGGTTTTCCTATGTTATATTCTATGAGAGAGAATGATGAGCAAAGGTAGTAAATAAAACAAAAAACTCCTTATGAATTTTAATATATTTTAACTGATATTCTATTCAATGCCATAACTATTGAACTATATGCATAAGTTATATTGTTCTGTCTCTGTGGAAAATGTATGTATCAGGACCAGGAGTTTTCTAGTTTGTCATCTGTGTAGTGTAATTTCTCCTTTATTATGTTTAAGTGTTTTTATCTACATTAATATTGTTTTTACTCTAAAATAAGATTTTACAATGGTTTTATTAATGTCAATTCACAATTTCTGTCTATCATATCATTAATTTCACAAAATGAACTACTTTATAAATGATTTCTAATCATACACACACACACATATATACATACATACATATATATATATATGTATGTATATATATTAAGAATACTGTATTTATAATCATCCATAATCTGAGCACTAATGTTCTTGTAAGAATATCAGGGAGAGCCACATCTCTGATGGAAGTCTATTCCATCAGAGGCTAGTCCAGTTACCTTAAATCCAGCTAAGCTCCCCCATTCCAACCCTGCCCTTCCTGTGCCTGCCAAGTTGCACCTCCTCTTCACAACCTCTAAAAGTAGCCACCTTCTCCATCAGAGGCCAGGCCAAGATCTTGAACTCTAGGTAAAACTGTTCCCCATCTGGTCTGTCCTTGTTCAACTCCATCTGCCTTTCCTCTCCTCATCATTTTATCCCAGCCTACATATCTGGCAGAAGCCTTCTTTCTATACAATCAGGACAAAATCCTGAAGTCCAGAGGCAAGACCTGAATCACAGAAACCAGGTCACCTCCCCTCAAAGCAGGACAGGATCCTGAACCCCAGAGAACTACTGGCCAGAGCAGAGATCAAGCACCTAACCAGAACTCCAGTTTTATCTTTGGATACAAACCCCTTCTGGACCAAAGGCAATCCAAGCATCATAAGTCCAGCCCTTAATATGTGTCGAGTTCCTGTACTCAAACACATGTCACATAAACCAGAATACCAGAGAGTAAACAGAAACCAAAGAAGAATATATCGATCTAACAAAATCAAATCCAGAAATAGTATAGCTAGAACTATAATCATCCCAAATCTAGATGCAACCAGAGCTCAGCTATCCCACTAAAGAAAGACCTGAATGTTCCAACACAGATTAACTACAAGAAAACCACCCTAAAATCAACTTTATAATGATGATAGAGGTCCTTTAAGAGAAAATGAATAAACCCTATAAAGAAATTAACCAACAGACAATAAAAAGTTCAAGGAAACCAATAAATCTCTTAAAAATGTGGACAAAACCAATACAAAAACCAAACAGTTCAGAGAAATAAAACTGTTTAAGACCTTTAAATGGAAATAGAATTAATAAAGGAAGCACATACTGAAGGAATTCTTGAAATTAAAAGTAGCGACAAACATGAAGAGGAACTACAGATGCAAGCAAAATGAACAAAATGCAAAAGACAGAATCAAGAATCTCAGGTGATAAAGACATGATAGAAAAAATAAATAAAATGATCAAAAATTTCTAAATATGTCTGACACAAAACATCCAGGAAATATGAAACACCATGAAAACACAAAAAAACTAATAATATTAGGAAGAAAAGGAGATGCTCAAAGACCCAGAAAAGAATTTTAACAAAATCATAGAAGAAAATTTCTCTAGCCTAAAGAAGGACATGCACATTAAGATTCAAGAAACTGACACTAGACCTGTCTATCCATGCAGGAACACCCCAAATCTCCACCTGCCTGTTCTCTGACCCCCAATGCAGGTCCCTGCTGGAGTCCCAGCCCCTTCCCAGAGATGTGCCTATCCCCTCAGGACTGTCCTGAGTCCCTGCCTGCTGGATCTTTGACACCAATCACTGGGCATCTGCTAGAGTCTGAACTTTGACCCCCATCCCTGGACCCCTGCCTGAGGAGAGAACTCCTAGAGAAATTGGACTACTCAGAGTACTTCTGACCCACCTATTCCCACCAGGAGAGTACCAGAGAAAGATATATATATATATATATATATATATATATATATATATAGAGAGAGAGAGAGAGAGAGAGAGAGAGAGTGAGAGAGCCCATCTTTATCTACTGGAAGAAGCAAAGGGAAAACGGGAATGAACGGAAACACCTAAAAATAGAAAGGCAAGCATAACACCACCAGAATCTAGAGACTCTACACAAACTAGACCTGAACACACCAAAGCAGAAGAAGCAGAAATGAACAAACTTAAAAAATATCTTCATAAAATTGATAGAGGCCCTCAAAGACAATGTGAGAAAATCCCTTATAAAATAGAAGATAAGACCAACAAAAATTGGAAGAAATAAACAAATCTTAAAGAAAGTATGAAAAGACAAGAAAAAATTCAAGAGATGGAAGAGAGAATCTCAGGTACTGAAGATAAACTAGAGGAAATAGATTTATTGACAAAAGAAAATCATAAATCTAACAAACCCTTAACATAAAACATCCAGGAAATGTGATACACCGTGAAAAGTCCAAATCTAAGAATAATAGGCATAAAAGGAGAAAAAGCCCTGCTCAAAGGTGCAGAAAACATATTCAAAAAATCATGGAAGAGAACTTTCCCAATCTGAAGAAGGATATGCCCAGAAATTACAAAAGCATACTGAACCAAATAGACTAGACCAAAGAAAAAAACCCTCAACACATAATAATCAAAATACCTAACATACAGAATGAAAATGAATATTAAGAACAGTGATGGGAAATGGCCAGGTAACATATTAACACAGACCTATCAAAATTATACCTGACCATGGAAACCCTCAAAGCCAGAGGTCATGGATATATGTTCTACAAGTAATAAGAGTACATGAATGCCAGTCCAGGCTACTATAACAAGCAAAACTCTCAAACAGTATAGACTGAGAAATCAAGATATTTAATGACAAAGCCAGATTTTCACAATACATATCTACAAATCCAGCCCTACAGAAAGTTCTGGAAGGAAAACTCCAACCCAAGGGAGTTAACTATGCTAACAAAGACGTAGGCAATAGATAATCCCACTTCACAAGGCTCAAGGGTAAAGCAGGGCAAATAAATTCACAATATCACCGCCAACAGCAAATCTACACAAGCAAGCATTAACAATTAATGGTTCTAACTTTCCCACAACATTAATGGTCTTAACTTACCTATATAAAGACACAGGCTAACAGAACAGATACGAAGACAGAATCCATTCTTTCTGCTGCATACTTGAAACACATCTAAGCTTCAAAGACAGATATTACCTCATGGCAAAGGGTTGGGAAATGATCTTCCAATCAAATGGACCCAAGAAGCAAGATGGTGTGGCTATCCTAATATCTAACAAGTTAGAATTCAAACCAAAATCAATCAAAAGAGATGAAGACAGTCATTTCGTATTCATCACAGGAGAAATCCATCAGCACAAATCTCAGTTCTTAACTTCTATTCCCCAAATACAAGGCAACCACATTCATAAAAAGAAATGCTACTAAAACTCAAAGCTCACATAAGACCTCAGCCACTTATAGTGGGAAACCTCAACACCTCACTCTCACTGCTAGACAGGACCACCAGTCAGAAACTTAACAAAAAACAAAAGAACTAACAGAAGTTATGTCTCAACTGGGTTTCACAGACATCTATATAACATTCTGTCCAAACACAAAATAAAATACTTTCTTCTGTGCTACACATGGAACCTTCTCTGAGATTGACCACATACTAGGCTACATAAAAAAAAAAAAACTCAAAACATACAAAAAATTGGAATATTCCCTTGTATCTTATCAGACCTCCATGCTTTAAAATTGGAATTCAACAATATCACAAATCTCACAAACCCTACAAACTCATGCAAACTGAACAATGTGCAATTGCACCATACCTGGGTCAAAGAACAAATAAAGAAATTAAGGGCTTCCTAAAATTCAACAAGAATGAGGAAACAATCTCCCTGAACTTATAGGACACCTTGAAAGCAGTGCGACTAGGGAAGTTCACATGAAGAGCCCATATGAAGAAAACGGAGGATAGTAACATTAGAGAATTAACAGCACAAATGAAACCCTTAGAACAGAAAGAAGCAAACTCACACTGGAGTGGATGCCAGGAAATTAAGCAATTTGAGGGCTGAACTCAATAAAGTAGCAACCAGGAAAACAAAACACAACATCAATGAAACAAAGAGTTGTTTTTTTTGAGAAAACGAATAAGATACAAAAACCTTTATCCAAATTAACCAAAAAGCAGAGAGAGAGAGAGAGAGAGAGAGAGAGAGAGAGAGAGAGAGAGACAGAGAACATGCATATTAACAAAGAAACAAAAAGGGGACATAATAACAGACACTGATGAAATCCAGACAATTTTCAGGTCATACTTTGAAAACTTGTACTCCAAAAAATTTGAAAATTCAAAGGAAATGAGCAATTTTCTGGATAACTATCACTTACCAAAATTAAATCAAGAACAGATAACATCTTAAATAGACCCATAACCCCTAATGAAATAGAAGCAGTCATCAAAAGCTTCCCAACCAAAGAAAGCCCAGGGCCAGATAGCTTCACTGCAGAAGTCTACCAGAAAAAAAAAATTCAGGAAGAACTAATACCAATACTCCTCAAATTGTTCCACACAATAGAAACAGAAGGTTCATTATCAAACTCTTTTATGAGGCCACAATCACCTTGGTTACCAAGCTACAAAAAGACACAAGTAAGAAAGAAAACTACAGATCAGTATCTCTCACGAGCATTGATGCAAAAATAATCAATAAAATACTGGCAAACCGAATCTAAGAATATATCAGAAAAATCATCCACCATGACCAAGTAGTAGTTACAGGGATGGTTTAACATAGGAAAATCTATCAACATGTTCTACCATATGAACAAACTGAAAATCCACATGATCATCTCCCTAGATGCTGAAAAAGCCTTTGGCAAAGTCCAACACCTCTTCATGATAAAGATGTTGGAGAGATCAGGGATAATAGGAACATACCTAAACATAATAAGAGCAATATACAGTAAACCAACAGATCAATAAAAAACTGAATGGAGAGACACTTAAGGTGATTCCTCTAAAATCAGAACAACTGTGGAGTGGGGGAAAATGGGATGGGAGGGAGGTTGGGGGCACATGGGAGTGAGGGAGGGAAGGAAGAAGTGAGGGAGGGAGGTGTATACCCACAAGATTCTCAACAAACTACAAGAAGAGTGGCTAAGTTATGTTCATAGAATCTTTATTAATAATATCTAGATTCTGAAAACCACCTTAATGTCCCTCAACTGAAGACTCGGTAAAGAAAATGCTGTGCATTTACACAATTATTACTAAGCTATTAAAAATAATGACAACATGAAATTTGTAGGCAAATCAATCATCCTGTGTGAAATAACCCAGACCCAGAATGACAAAAACATGGTAGGTACTCCCTTGTGAGTGGATATGAGCTGCAAAATAAAGGATAACCATGTTACAATTCATAGACTAAGAGATGTTGGGTAAGAATGGTGAAATGGGGAATATATCTCCCTGAGAAGAAGAAATAGAAGAGACTTCATGGTTAGATTTGGGGTGAATGGATATATGAGCATGAGGGATCAGGTGAAGGAAGGAATGAGGGGGAGAGTACTGAAAGAGGGGTCTGGAAAGGGGGGAATTTTGGGGTCAGGTATAAACCTAGTGTAAGGGAAACTCCCAAGAATTTATAAGGATGACCTCATCTAAGACTTCAATCAATAGGGAATATGTAGTCTTAACAGGCCATGTCCTGTGACAAGGCAAGAATACCAGTGGAGAGACTGGGAGACAGTCCTGGCTGTAGGATGTGCTGAGATAGTGGTGGCACACAGATTGTGGGAGTGGCCAACCAATGGGTCCAGCTTCAGACCCATGCCTTGAGAGTAAACACAACCCTGACACTGCTTGGAGTTCTAGGACCAGAAGCTGAATATTTCATAGACCTAGTGTAGAATCAAATAGAGAAGTTCCCAACTTAAATGTCAAAGTATGTACCGGAACACCACCTGCTCAGTCTGAACAACACCACTAGCATGCATGTCCTCAGGGCTCAACATTTAGGACTGGACAACCATTGTTCTTCCTTGGAGAATGTTTTTTCCCCCTTCTCATCATTTCTTAGTTGCCTGTATATTTTATGTATGATTGGAGGATTTGAGACAGAGAAGAGTAAGAGAAATGAGGTACAGTTTCAAAAACAGGCCAAGGCATCTCCATGCCAATGACTAATTATTATTTGAATCTATAGAAATACAGGTGGTAAATTCTTTCGCAGAATTATTAGGAGTTATACCTGATGACATACTTACTTTGGATTTCTAGACTACTATACTGTGAATGAATCAATTATGTTTCTTTCAATCACTTTGTAGTCTTGGAATTTCTTATTTTAACCCAAGGATCTTAATAACACTATCATGTTTAGTTTTACTTTTAGTAGAGTATGTAATTTTTATTATGATGTATACACATTATTTAACTTAAAGTGACATTCTTTAACCACAGTATATTTTATTTAAAACTGATATCTACTTTTTAGTTGAAATATTCATGAATTTTTTTGTGCCTAGTTTACTTTTCATTATAGTTAGACATAAATCTAAAATATTGCTATTTGTTTTCCATCTGTCCCTTCTGTTTTTTGTTCACTTTTAACTTTTTAATGTTTTGTTAGTCCTAGTTATCTTTCTTTTAGATGCTTACCTTCATTTCTTTGTTTATTTTATTAATAATCTCTCAAGCATTGTTATATAATTAATATGTAATATTTAATTATATAATTACATATTCATAGGAAATATACAATTATATATTATATTATTATTGTTGTATATAACAGATAATCATATATAATCTATATAACATATAATCATTAAGTAAACTTCATCCTATTATGGTCAGACTTCCAAAATATTTCACTTTGTGTATAGTGAAGAACTATCAGAGTGTACTATCATTTCTAATCTTCTGAGTTCAGATTTCTCAGACATCTTAATTCTCTATATGTTTTAGACTCTAAAATGCATTGATCCTATATTTAATTTTTAAAAACACATTTTCAGTGAAATTTAAAAACATACATACATATGACATTCATATTTACAATTTTTTTCATATGTAGATCCCCATTTACATATACCACTCTTTTTCCTTTGTTTGAATGATTTCCTTTAATGTTGCTTTGGTATAAATCTGTAAGCAATGGATTCTAATTTTTCTTTCCAGTTTTACGCCATTATTATTCAAATGTATGTTTTGTATGAAATTAATTTTGTTTTGCATATACTGTACTTTCAATGTTTAGCTTTGTTTTACTGTTGCTATACTTTGAACATGCCACTGAACTTAGTTGACTATCTTCTCAGGAAAGATGTTTGGTCATTAACTTTTTCCTCTGTGTGTATTTATTTCATTAAATTTAATTTTCTTTCATTTATACTTGCTTCTAAAGATTAACATTGTGATATATTTTATTTATATTTTTAGGTTTGTTCTTATGTAGACTATAACATTTCCAAATTTATATTTTTCATCATATTTATGAAATTACTTTTGACTATGTTTCATTAAATACTTTTGGCCTTCACTCTTCATTTTTTTCCTTTGGATTCCAGTTGTTTTGGATTTGTACTCCATTTTGGAGTGTTTTTCTGATGTCTTCTAGTTCACTGCACATTGTTTTCTACTGGTTATAGTGGATTAAATTTAATGTTGTGTATAAGTCACTTCAAATACTATTAGTTAATGTTAAAGGGTCAATTTACATAGGCACAGCAACAAAATATCTTACTGGAAGTGTCTGGCAAACTTAGAACCATAACAAAGGACCAAACCAATAAAAATGTCATATATATTCAAGTTTCTTGTTAGACAAAGTATCAGTGACAGTATAGTACATGTTAGTCTTATAAAATAAGTAAGCAGAACACTTGAAATTTACTGTCACAATCAACACTGAATAAAGAGAAAGTTCAATTTGGAGCAGAAGTATCCCCTCAAAATCTATTCATGACACGTTTTTACCCAGTAACATTTAATTCTAAAAGCAAATGAGAAACAAAAAACAAAAGTCTACTACTGCTAGGATTCTTAGTTGGCTTCCTCATCATGTATTCTTGGAAGTTACCCAAGCACTAGGTTTCTCCTTAAGTCCATAGTGACTCTTTATTAATAAAAGACAATTGTTCTTCCACTGCATCCCTCCCCATCTAGGCCATTTGTTCCATCTTGTTCTTACTACCTCCTCTTCCCCTTGTCACCCATTTCCCCAGTTTTCCCTGTAGATATCTAATTTTTCTTCCCAGAGTGATCCATATGTACCTCTTGGGGGTCTTCCTTGTTTCTAGCTAAAAGAAAGCTGTATTAAATCTTATTTAGATTAAATTTAATCCTACCTAGGCAACACATAGAGATATTTTTCACATGTAAATAGACTCAACTGATGAACTGATAGATATACAAATGGATAATGCTGAATCATCTTATTGTGAGTTTATAAAACATCTAAAAGAATGAGTATCAATTTTCTGAAACTCTAAACAGAGCATAGAAAAATCCACTTTCTAAGTCCTGTATGACCCTGGAATTAAAACTGCAGAAGAACACATCATAAAAGAAAGTGAATGGCCAATATGTCTGGTAAATCATTGATGTAAAAATTCTCAAAAATGCTGAGTATTGGACTAAATGTAAAATACTATATCAAAACGTAAATAATAAATGTTATTTTTGTTTACTGTGATTTATTAAAGTTATACAAGAAATGTGTAGCATATAGAAATCAATGAGCACAAAACTAAATAGATATCATAAAGGGAAGATAAAACAATCACTTTAATAAATATAGCAAAACAATTTAATAAAATTTAGCATATGTTCTGATAAAGTACTCAAAATATAGTTCTTGAAGGCAACAGATAGAAATAAAGGCCATTCAAATAGAAAAGTAAAATATGAGATTGTTCCTGTTTGCAGATAACAATTTTATAACTAAAGGGCACACACATTAGAATTGAGAAATAAATGTATGTAGTAAGGTTTCTAGGCTTAAAATACCATATTATATAAGTAATTTATATATATATATATTCTAATAGTAAAATTGCTGAGAATATCAATAAATTCCAGTCTACTAACAGTAACTATAAGTCATCACAATTCAGGAATAAATTTAACCAAGCATGTGTATATTCTGTATAAATTATTTAAAAAATGAGAAAATAAATTATAGAATTGGAAAAGTATCTATAGTATTGCTTTATGTTCTCAGTCAGTAAGAAGCATGGAGATGAACTGAAGTTCCTGTTACACACTAGTGACATTCTTCCCAGATATGGAAAAAATACTTTTAAAATTTGTATTCAACCAAAAAATCCATCAAATAGCCAAATATATTATTGCTGAAGGTAATAAAGCTGGAAGTACTGCACTGTCTTATTTTAAAGTGTTGTATAAAGCTATATTAATCAAAATCTCTTGTTTTAACATAAAAATAGAAAAACCTGTGGGTTACATTTTTTTACAGACATCAAATAGCATAGAAAAAGATTTTTAATGGTGCTGCTGAAACTGCTATCCAAATAAAGGAGGCAAATGAAATCTTTTCTCATCACATACACAAAAATCAACTTAGAATAGATCAAATCTTAAAATAACTCAACTATGAAACAACTAAAATGTTGCTTTGATGCAGTGCTGAGTCATTGGTCTGAGAAAACATGTTTTTACTATAACCTCCAAAGCACAAGCAACAGAAGCAAACAGAAGCAAAATATAAAAATATGGTTACATCAAACCAAAAAGCTTCTACATAAAAAAAAAAACTGTAGAATGAATAGATTGAAGTGAGCCTATAAGATGGAGATGCTTGAAATAATTTGTTCATCAAATTATGAGAATCCAAACAACTCATCAGCAAAATAATATCATTTGGGGAACTGTGGTTGATGTATTATAAAATGAATTTAAAAAATTAAAAGAAAGCAATTCCAAAGAGCAAAAATAAACCCATTTCAAACATGGGTTATGGAACTAAATTGAGATGTCTCAAAAGAAGTAATACAAATGGCCAATAAATATTTTAATCTAAAATTACAAAAAGAAAAGGTAAAAATTGAAAACTCAAACTTATTTATCTAAAGATTATATGAAATGATAAATAATATTTGAAAAATGAATAAAACCAGTAATTATGAGCAAAGCTCAAAACCACACTTAGGTCACAACACTTTAGTTGGAATGCTTATAAACAAATGACAAAAGCTGAAATAGCTGATGATTATTGGAAGAAATAGAATAACTACACTTGAATCTAATAAATATTCCCAATATCCAGTAGAGGTGATTTTGGATATTTCCCACATAAAGATAATGATAACTAACACAAAAATAAATCTACAGATTATTGTAGATATTCTTCCCTGCTTACTTACAAGTAGTGAATTTTCACACTGTCCCAAGTACACACATTTATTTTGTCTGATTTAGCTTCCGATTCTCTCATTGCTTCCAGATCGTTTATGCAGTGTGGCAGATTAGCCTCATGATCCTGCCACCATGCTTTTCATGCCATTTTCATTTTGGAACTGTAAACAAATAAATACATAAATAAATAAATAAACCTTTTGTCCCTTAAGTTGTATTTGTTAGGGTATTTTACCCCAGCAGTAGAAATAGAACTGAGACAATAAGGGAAAAACTATGAGAATAAACAGAAGATGACTTCCAGGTTCTTTTTTTTTATATATAAATTTTTATTTAATTTTATATAACAAAGTCCAATTAAATGAAAACAAACATTTATACACAATATTTGGGAATTTGGGCGTCGTTCTTTCCAAACTACTGCCTGCTGGTAAGGGGCGCTGTCTTGGGGGATTGGAAGAAGGTTCAGATATCCTAGCTGTAGTCTGTAGGGCTGTTTTGTCCATCTGTTTGGAATGTAGGATTAGCTTGTACTCTGTTTCAGGCAGTCTGGCGTGATCAAACCACATTAGTCTGGAAGGAATCCACATCTTTTCATTTTCTGTGGAAACAAAAATAGAAATCCTTTTCCCCAGTAACTTGTTCTTCAACTTAAATTTTGGAGTCAAAGCGTTTTTTTTTTTTTTTTTTTTTTAATTTATTATTTTACATGTTGATCCCAGTTCCCTCTCCCTCCCTCCCTCCCCTCCAGCCCTCCCTCCCTCCCTCCTTCCCTCCCTTTTACCCTCTCTGCCCTCTCACATGCACTCTAAACACCCTCCCCTCCCAACCCCCACCAAAATACCATATGTAGGGGAATGCCATCCAGTTGGGGTCATGTAGATCTGACAGATCCTGCGAAGTAGGGATTAGGGCTTCTCTCCTGTCTCTAGATTAAGGCAGTTATCCCTCCATGGGGGATATGTTTACAAAGTCCTTTTGTGCACCAGGGATATATCCTGGCTCCAATGTCTGAGGTCTCTTAGACTGCTCAGACCTTCTGGCTGAGACCCATATTCAGGGGGGTCCGAGTCAGTCCCCTGTTGGCTTCCCAGCTATCAGTCTAGTGGCCCTTAGCTCCTCCTTGTTCAGGTAAGCTGTCTCTATGTACTTCTACCGCATGGTCTTGTGCTCTCCATCTGCTTCTGGGTTCTAGTTCGACTCAGTGTTTATGTATGGGTGTTTGCTCCTATTTTCAACAGGCATTAGTTGAGGGCTCTATGGAGAACTTAGTTGTTGATCTCACTCTCCAGGAAGAGCATTTATGATAGCCTTTCCACGGGAGCTGAGATTGTTAGTTGGGAGCAGTCTTGTAGTTCCCTCGACCTTTCTTTGTGTTCAACTTTATCTTCAAACCAATATTGGCATCCTCTTTTATGTTCTCTCTCTCTCTCTCTCTCTCTCTCTCTCTCTCTCTCTCTCTCTCTCTCTCCTGTTTTCCATTCCTAACCAGGTTCAATCCTCCTGGTCGCACATGCCTTCCTCTCCTCCCCTCATTTTCTCCTACTTCTCTCTCCATTAGCTGTCCTCCCCCACTTTAACTGAGCTCTGGGGGACTTGTCCCTTCCCAGTTCTGTGAGGGACTTTATATGAATCTCTTAGAATACAAATTGTATCCTAGTTCCTCTGGTGATGTGAATTATAGGCTGGTGATCATTTCATCTAGGTCTAAAATCCATATATGAGTGAGTATATACTGTGTTTCTCTTTTTGTGACTGGGTTACCTCATTCAGGATGGTTTCTTCAAGTGCCATCCACTTGCCTGCGAATTTCAAGATACCATTATTTTTTTCTGCAGAGTAGTATTCCATTGTGTAGATGTGCCACAACTTCATTAACCATTCTTCAATTGAGGGGCATCTAGGTTGCTTCCAGGTTCTTGCTATTACAAATAGTGCTGCTATGAACATAGTTGAACAGATGTCTTTGTTGCATTGATGTGAATCCTTTGTGTATATGCCTAAGAGGGGGATTGCCGGGTCCTGTGGTAAACTAATTCCCATTTTCCTGAGGAACTGCCATACTGATCTCCAAAATGGCTGTATGAGTTTGCACTCCCACCAGCAGTGGAGGAGTGTTCCACTTTCTCCACATCCCCTCCAACATAAGTCATCACTGGTGTTTCTTATTTTAGCCATTCTGGCAGGGGTAAGATGGTATCTCAAAGTTGTTTTGATTTGCATTTCCCTGATAGCTAAGGATGTGGAGCATTTTCTTAAGTGTCTTTCAGCATTTTTGATTTCCTCCATTGAGAATTCTTTCTTCAGTTCTGTACCCCGTTTTTTAATAGGGTTATTTGGTGTTTTGTTGACTAGTTTCTTGAGTTCTTTGTATATTTTGGAGATCAGCCCTTTGTCGGATATAGGATTAGTGAAAATCTTTTCCCAGTCAGTGGGCTGCCATTTGGTCTTGTCCACTGTGTCCTTTGCCTTACAGAAGCTTCTAAGTTTGAAGAGGTCCCATTTATTAATTGTTTCTTTCAGTGTCTGTGCCCCTGGAGTTATGTTCAAGAAGCGGTCTCCTATACCAGTTTGTTCAAGGGTACCTCCTACTTTCTCTTCTAAGAGGTTCAATGTGGCTGGATTGATGTTGAGGTCTTTGATCCATTTGGACTTGAGTTTTGTGCATGGCGACAGACATGGGTATATCTGCAGTCTTCTACACACCCTCATCCAATTGTGCCAGCACCATTTGTTGAAGATGCTGTCTTTGCCCCATTGTATAATTTTAGCTGTTTTGTCGAAAATCATGTGTTCATATGTGCGTGGATTAATATCAGAATTTTCAATTTGATTCCATTGGTCTACCTGTCTATTTTTATGCCAATACCAGGCTGTTTTCAGAACTATAGCTCTGTAGTAGAGCTAAAAGTCAGGAATGATGATGCCTCCTGAAGTTCTTTTATTGTATAGGGTTGTTTTGACTATCCTGGGTCTTTTCTTTTTCCATATAAAGTTGATTATTATCCTTTCAAGGTCGGTGAAGAATTGTGGTGGGATTTTAATGGGGGTCGCATTGAATCTGTAGATTGCTTTTGGCAAGATTGCCATTTTTACTATGTTTATCCTACCAAGAGCATGGGAGGTCTTTCCATTTTCTGGTATCTTCTTAAATTTCTTTCTTTAGAGTCACAAAGTTCTTATTATATAGGTCTTTTACTTCTTTGGTAAGCATTACACCAAGATACTTTATGTTGCTTGTGGCTATTGTAAAGGGTGATGTTTCTCTGATTTCTTTCTCTGCCTCTTTGTCATCTGAAAAAAATAGGGCTACTGATTTTTTTTTCGTTTATCTTGTATCCTGCTAGTTTGCTGAAAGTGTTTATCAGCTGGAGGATTTACCTGGTAGATTTTATTGGGTCGCTTATGTAAATTATCATATCATCTTCAAATAGAGACAGTTTGACTTCTTCCTTTCCAATTTGGATCGCCTTGATCTACTTTTGTTGTCTTATAGCATTACCTAGAACTTCTAGTACGATATTGAAGAGATATGGAGAGAGAGGACAGCCTTGTCTTGTTCCTGAGTTTAGAGGAATTGGCTTACGTTTCTCTCCATTCAGTTTGATGTTGGCAGTTGGTTTGCTGTATATTGCTCTTATTATGTTTAGGTATGTTCCTGTTATCCCTGACCTCTCTAATACCTTCATCATGAAAGGGTGTTGAATTTTGTCGAAGGATTTTTCCCCATCTAGGGAGACAATCATATGGTTTTTCTTTTTCAGTTTGTTTATATGGTGGATCACGTTGATAGATTTTCGTATGTTAAACCATACCTGCTATCCAGGTATGAAGCCTACTTGATCATGGTGGATGATTTCTCTGATGTATTCTTGAATTCGGTTTGCCAGTATTTTATTGAGTATTTTTGCATCGATGTTCATCAGGGATATTGGTCTGTAGTTTTCTTTCTGAGTTGTGTCTTTGTAAGGTTTGGGTACCAAAGTTACTGTGGCCTCATAAAAAGAGTTTGGCAATAAACCTTCTGTTTCTATCTTGTGGAACAGTTTGAGGAGTAGTGGTATTAGTTCTTCCTTGAATGTCTGTTAGAACTCTGCGCTGAATCCATCTGGCCCTGGACTTTTTTTCCTTGGAAGGCTTTTGATGACTGCTTCTATTTCATTGCGGGTTATAGGTCTATTTAAGTTGTTTGTCTGTTCTTGATTTAATTTTGGTGATAGTTATCCAGAAACTTGTCCATTTCCTTTGAATTTTCAATTTTTGTGGAATACAGATTTTCATAGTATGATCTGAAAATTGTCTGGATTTCCTCTGTGTCTGTTGTTATGTTCGCCATTTCATTTCTGATTTTGTTAATTTGCATGTTTTGTCTCTGCTTTTTCGTTAATTTGGATAAAGGTTTGGCTATCTTGTTGATTTTCTCAGAAAACCAACTCTTTGTTGCATTGATTTTTTGTATTGCTTTCCTGGTTTCTATTTTGTTGATTTCAGCCCTCAAGTTGATTATTTCCTGGCATCTACTCCTGCTGGGTGAATTAGCTTCTCTCTGTTCTAAGGTTTTCAGTTGGGCTGTTAATTCTTTTATGTGACTATCCTCTGTTTTATTCATATGGGCACTTAGTGCAATGAACTTCCCTCGTAGCACTGCTTTCAAGGTGTCCCATAAGTTCAGGTATGTTGTATCCTCATTCTCGTTGAATATTAGAAAGACTTTAATTTCTTTCTTTATTTCTTCTCTGACCCAGGAGTGGTGCAATTGCACATTGTTAAGTTTCCATGAGTTTGCAGGTTTTCTGCTATTTGTGTTGTTGTTGAATTCCAATTTTTAAAGCATGGTGGTCCGATAAGATACAGGGGATTATTCCTATTCTCTTGTATCTGTTGAGGTTTGTTATGTCTCCTAGTATGTGGTCGATTTTAGAGAAGGTTCCATGTGGAGCAGAGAAGAAGGTATATTCTTTTGTCTTTGGATGGAATTTTCTATAGGTGTCTGTTAGCCCCAGTTGAGACATAACTTCTGTTAATTCTTTTGTTTTTTTGTTGAGTTTCTGATTTGTGGTCCTGTCTAGTGTTGAGAGTGGTGTATTGAAGTCTCCCACTATAAGTGTGTGAGGTTTTATATGTGCTTTGAGTTTTAGTAGCGTTTCTTTTACGAAAGTGGGTGACTTTGTATTAGGGGCATAGATGTTCAGAATTGAGACTTTGTGTTGATGGATTTCTCCTGAGATGAATATGAAATGACTGTCTTCATCTCTTTTGACTAGTTTTGGTTTGAAGTCTAACTTGTTAGATATTAGGATAGCTACGCCTGCTTGCTTCTTATTTCCATTTGATTGGAAAATCTTTTCCCAACCCTTTACCCTGAGCTAAGATGTGTTTCTTGTATGCAGCAGAAGGATGGATTCTGTCTTCGTATCCATTCTGTTAGCCTGTGTCTTTTTATAGTTGAGTTAAGACCATTAATGTTGAGGGTGAGTAAGGTCCATTGATTGTTGATGCTTGTTTGATTTAGGTTTGTTGTTGGCAGTGGTATTGTGAATATATTTGTTCTGCTTCACCCTAGGTTTCTGGTGTAGTTGGATGATCTGTTGCCTACATTTTTGTGGGCGTAGTTACCTTTCTTGGGTTGGAATTTTCCTTCCAATGCTTTCTGTAGGGCTGGATTTGTAGATACATATTGGGAAAATCTGGTTTTGTCATTGAATATCTTGTTCTCTCCATCTATATTGACTAAGAGTTTTGCTGGATATAGTAGCCTAGGCTGGCATCCGTGTTCTCTTAATACTTTTAGAACATCTATCCAGGACCGGCCTTGAGGGTTTCCATGGAGAAGTCAGGTGTAATTTTGATAGGTCTGCCTTTATATGTTACCTGTCCTTTTTCCTTCGCTACTCTTAATATTCTTTCTTTATTCTGTATGCTAGGTGTTTTGATTATTATATGTCGAGGGGTCTTTTTTCTTTGGTCCAGCCTATTTGGGGTTCGGTATGCTTTTTGTACTTTCATGGGCATGTCCTTCTTCAGATTTGGAAAGTTTTCCTCGATGATTGTGTTGATTATGTTTTCAGCACCTTTGAGCTGGGCTTCCTTTCCTTTGTCTATGCCTATTCTTCTTAGGTTTGGCCTTTTCATGGTGTCCCACATTTCCTGGATGTTTTGTGTTAAGGATTTGTTGGATGTATGATTTTCTTTGGTCAATGAATCTATTTCTTCTAGTTTGTCTTCTGTGTCTGAGGTTCTCTCTTCCATCTCTTGTATTCTATTGGTTATGCTTGTGTCCGTGGTTTCTGATTTTTTGCCCAGCTTTTCAATTTCCAGCCTTCCTTCCGTTTGTGTTGCCTTTATTTTCTCAATTTCAGTTTTCAAGTCTTGAACCGTTTCCTTCACCTGGTTAATTGTTTTTTCTTGGGTTTCTGTACTTTCCTTAAGGAATTTGTTCATTTCTTCCACTTTTTTGTTTGTGTCCCAAGTACACACATTTATTTTGTCTGAATTAGCTTCCCATTCTCTCATTGCTTCCAGATCGTTTATGCAGTGTGGCAGATTAGCCTCATGATCCTGCCACCATGCTTTTCATTCCATTTTCATTTTGGAACTGTAAACAAATAAAAACATAAATAAATAAATAAACCTTTTTCCCCTTAAGTTGTATTTGTTAGGGTATTTTACCCCAGCAGTAGAAATAGAACTGAGACAATAAGGGAAAAAGTATGAGAATAAACAGAAGATGACTTCCAGGTTCTTAAATCAATAGGCTATAGTATTTTTGGTGCCACAAACTGAAAAATGTCTTTGTGAGACAATTTTGGCTTAGTGTTAAACATTTCTTATAAGGGAATTAGAGTGACATTCAAACAATACAGTCTGATTAACATTTGTTGACATATGCTTGACCAAAAAAAGATTCTTAATACTTGGAGTGCTCTGGGGATGGGAGCAAGTACTAATTAGGTAAAATAAGGAGCAGTTGTTAGATCTGATTTAATCTTGGGGATATCCCCACTGATGATAATTAGACTGCTTGTGAATAGCTTCTATTACTATACTTTGACACTTCTGATTCAGTTCAGCTCTTAGGTACATCTTGGAAGTGTAGAAATACAAAAATGAAAATGACAAGCATGTATAGGAGTGTGTTATGGGAAAACTTGAATTTATAGCTGAATATGGAATAATTCTCTCTATATATCTATGCATAGTATCATGATGTAAATAATACACATAATCATGATGTAAATAATACACATACATCGTTTTATGTATAAATGAGTTTTCATAATATTTGAAATAAAATATGAAGTAATGTAATGCAATTACATTTGTAGGCATGTAATATTTCAAATAGATTAATTTTTTTCATGGGCATACCAGTACATAAAGGTTAATAATGACATTGTGTGTTATACAGTGTCATTCAATGGGAAATGCAAGGATAATTTCAAACAACATGTGTAATGCTGGCATACTAATGACCTGGAATGTAAAGGGCAGTTTCATGTCTTATGTTACAAACCAACTAAATCTTATTGGAATAAAAACAGCAGTTTAACTAACATTTCTTTTTATTTTTTAAATTCATTCTTTCTTATATCTGGACCACAGTTTTGCTCCCTTTCCTCCACCTAGTCACTTCCTTCCACCTCCCCTCTTCTCCATATCCATTCCTCCTCTGTTTCTCTTCAGAAAAGAGCAAGACTATTCATCAAATACAGAATAACAAGTTAAATAAAACTAGGAATAAACACTAATATCAAGGCTGGACAAGGCAACCCAATAGTGGGAAAATGGTCCTAAAAGGGGCCAAAAGAGTCAGACACCCCCTACTTCCTCTGTTAAGAATCTTACAAGAACATCAAGCTACACAACCATAACATTTATGCAGAGGACTTAATACAGACCTATGTAGGCTCTGTGATTTTTGTTTCATTTTCTATGAACCCACCTTTTATGATTCTGTGGGCCATGCTATGTAGAAACACTCTGGCTCCTACAATTCTTCTTTCTCCTCTCCTGTGAGGTTCTTCTGGCTCTGTGTTATGTTTGACTGTGGGTCTCTGTATATTATCTCATCAGTTCCTGGATGAAGCCTCTTATGACAGTTGGGATAGGCACCAATCTATGTCTCTTTTCATAGTTATCCCTTTATTA
This sequence comes from Phodopus roborovskii, assembly GCF_943737965.1. Taxonomy (NCBI): domain Eukaryota; kingdom Metazoa; phylum Chordata; class Mammalia; order Rodentia; family Cricetidae; genus Phodopus; species Phodopus roborovskii. The sequence goes on along the minus strand of NW_026126014.1, from coordinate 116,492 downwards.
TTTCTACTAACTGTGGAGAAGAATAAAAAACTAAGACCACTTTAACAAGTATACATATGCTTATGCAAGTGTGTGCATGTGTGTGTGTGTGAGTGAGTGTGTGTGTGTGTGTGTGTGTGTGTGTGTGTGCCTGCCCTAATGTGCACACATAATATAGAATGAGAAAAGTGAAGACAATTTTTCCTTTCTTATCAAAAATAATACATATCTTAACAATATATAATTTGAGTTGTGTTTTATGCCTTACAACTGTTAACTAGAGAGATTTCCTGTAGCAAATATTGATTGGACAGTACAGACTTGATCATATTTTGTTTGTTTATTATTTGTTTTACTACTATTTATTTTCTGTTTACTCTTTAAAATACAGATCTTAAAAAGGATGATGACATAAACACTTCAAAATTGTTATAAATATTCAAATTTTACTAACATCCAATTCACTCAGTGAACTGAGTATTTTATTTTTGATGAAAAATTCATTATATTCTTTTAATTAGATTAAAAATTAACATATTCTAAATATTATTTTAGAGGTCTGATTTTATTGTTACACTGACACAAATGCATCTTCCTTACTTGATATTTAGGTGTTCACATTCCTAATTAATATTTAAAACAGCTACAGTTAAAATCTTGGTAAGAATTCAAACTCTAAAATAATCCTACTTCTCAGTCAAAGTGCATTCCACATAATATAATTTGTGATAATTTTGTCTTGATATATAGTGACCTAACATTTTTGCATATAAAAAATTAAGTGAAACTTTTGACAAAACTACCAAGACCCGGGCCTGATGTACATTTCACCTTTTAAAGTTGTTGAGGGCAGTTACCTTCTCAGAAAAAGGAATTAAATTCTTTATATATTGTCATTAGTAGAGAAAACAGTGAGCTAAAGGAAAATTTCTTCTACATCTCGTTGTGGAATATTCCTTTACACTGTGTGAATATGTATCCCTGTGAGAGGTTTAATAAAGAGCTGGATTGCCACTAGCTAGCTATGAAAAGGTTAGACAGGACTTCTAGGGGCAGAGAGGACTCAGAGAAGAAAGACATAGTGGCCAGCCAGTTGCTGAGGAAGCAGAATGGGAAGTACAGACTAAAGGTGACTGAGCTATGTTAAAGTATATAGATTTAAAACTATGCTTTGATTTAAATTATAGCACTAGTTAGGAACAAGCCTGAGCTAAGGCTAAGCTTTTGTAATTAATAATAAGTCTCTATTCCATCATTTGTGAGCTAGCAGACCAAAGAAAAAAATCTACAAAATAACATGGATTTGTTTACAGTACCAGATTTCACAATGGAAGAATATACTATAAAAACGTAAGTGAAAGTTAAAAGAAACTATTTCTTTTCTAGATATAAAAACTTAAATCTAGTTTTGCCCCAATAAATGAATGCAGGTTGTGAGTAGTATTTGGAATTTTTTGTGCTGGTGATCAATGCATATTAATGCTACATATTTTTCTAAAACCTTTCAGCATTATGTTCATTTTGATATTCAGTTGATACCAAATAATCATTTAAAAACCATGTGTTCTATTGAATTAAATGTTTTAATTACATAAATTATTAGGTTTTATTGTTACATAGTCATATAATTACACTATGTAGCTTCATGTATCCCACTGAATCATCACTACAAACATTTAAAATTTAAATTTATTTATTTTTCCTGACTTCATATACATTATTGTATAAATATTCTTTGATCATTGCACTTCCAAATATTCTCTTACTCATCCCATCTCCCATAGAGTCACTTCTCTGCTCTGTTCCTCTCCTACTTTTGAGACTTGTATGAGCCACAATATTTAGATTATAATTACCTACGTAAGCATGAATGTGAGGTTGTTCATTTTATGAAAGGCAAAATAGTGGTGACTATACCATTGGTAAATATTATTCTACCTTTTCCATTACCAATTAAGTGTGCATTTATCATCAAAGAGGTATGGGATCCTAGATACTATCCTCATCAGTTATATAAAGTTAATGGGTCAAGTCTTGTGCAGATAACCACTGATTCTATGATTTTATGGGTGCAACAACCATATCAGATGCATTGACATTTTAAAACACCTCTTCTCATCTGTCGCTGCTTTCTTTTCACATCACCTTCCACAACATTCTCGGGGCCTTGAAGGAAATGATATATATGTTCTTCATAGAACTAAGTACCTCAACAGTCAGTCATGTGTCTTCATACATTGGCAAAATATATAGTAATAAATTTCATGGACTTTCCTCTAAACAATAATACATAAACTTTTAAGACCTTGTAATAACATTTAATATATAATAATGAAACTTTTGGTTCCCTCAGCTGTAATAGTTTGGGCAAAACTAGGACTAGATAGCAATTAATAATTTAATATTGCATAAACTTATAGGAGCTTCTCTATAGATGTCTAGCAGATGGCTGACATAGTTTAGTAATATTGTATTAATTTAAAATAATGTTTTAAAAGGTGAATTTTAATTGATTTAATTTTACATTGTTCAAACAATTTTAACTTTTAATTCAGACAACTTATTGTCTGTGTTTATGATTAGTATAGTAATCCTTACAGAGTGAAGAAGAACTTGGAACTATTGTTGTTTTATATGGTGTGCTTTTAAGGGTTGATCTATAAATTATGTAAAAGAAATAAATAATTTCTTGGCACTCAAGACAAAGTGAATAGTATTTTCAATAATACAGTCTACAAAGTATAGTATGTATGAAGAAAGTTTATTTTTTACCTTCTTTAGTTTTTGTTTGTCTGTTTCCTTTAGTATGATTTTGCTATAATTTTTCTTGGAGTATCAGCTTAAATAAGTGTCAGAGGAGCCAGACAGGACACAATATGTTCTTTAATATTGTTCTATTTTGTTATGTTTCATTTTGGTGTTTTGTTGGTTTTCTTTAAATTTGAAACAAGCTTGTTTTACATGTCAATCCCAGTTCATACCTAATTTTGGAGGAATCATGTTGAGTTTCTGTCCATTTACTTTCATGTTTGCTATTGGTTTGCAGTATATTGATTTTATTATGTTTAGGCATGTTTTTGTTATCCCTGATCTCTCAAAGACTTTTATTATACAGTGATGGGAGATGCCATTATGAATATATGTTTCTCATACTGGTTAATGAATAAAGCACTGTTGGCCAATAGGAAAGGAAGATAGGAGGGACTAGGAGACAAGGAGGAAGGAGGAAGTAGTAAGGAGGGGTCAAGATGGAGAGTCTGGAGGAAACAGAATGTCCCTGCTCCCTGGTAAGAGAAATACATAGATCAACAGAAATGGGTTAATAATTAAGGCAGAGCTAGCCGACAAGAAACAAGTACCTTGCCAACAGAATTGAATCTAATACAGAGTCTCAGTGTGTTAATTGGGGCAGACGCAGCTTCGGGACAAGACCAGGCGGCGGGCGAAAAAACCATACTCCTTATATATGGCGCTCATGTGGCTAATAAGAACTTCCACTTAAAATTTAACAATACAGGGGTATTAGATTTTGTTAAAGGCTTTTCAGCAGCTAAGGAGATGATCACATGTCTTTTCTTTTTTAGTTTGTATCTGGTGGATCACATTAATAGATTTTCATATGTTCAACCTGCCTCCCTGAGATGAAGCCTACTTGGCCATGGTGGATAACTTCTCTCATGTGTTCTTGGATTTGATTTGCCAGTATTTTTTTTTTTTTTGCATTTTTGCATTTTTCCTTTTTTTATTTATTTTATATAACCAAGTCCATTTAAATGAAAACAAACATTTATAGACAATATTTGGGAATTTGGGTGTTGTTCTTTCCAAACTACTTCCTGCTGGTAAGGGGCGCTGTTTATTGACTATTTTTGCATCAATGTTTATGATGGATATTGGTCTGTAGTTCTCTTTCTTAGTTGTGTCTTTGTGTGGCTCAGGTACCAAGGTCATTGTAGTCTGGTAAAAAGAGTTTGGCAATAACCTTTCTGCTTCTAATGAGTGGAAAAATTAGAGGAGTATTGGTCTTAGATTTTCTTTGAATTTCTGGTAGATTTCTTCACTGAAGCCATCTGGCCCTGGGCTTTTTTGGTTGTGAGACTTTTGATTAATGATTCTATTTCTTTAGTGGTTATAGGTTAATTTAAATTGCGTATCTGTTCTTGGTTTAATATTGGTAAGCGATATCTATCCTGAAAATTTCCCATTTCCTTTAAAGTTTCAAATTTTGTGGAGTACAGGTTTTCAAAGAATGATCTGAAGATTCTTTGGATTTCCTCAGTGTCCATCGTTATGTCCCCCTTTTCATTTCTGATCTTATTAATTTGCATGGTCTCTCTCTGCTTTTTTGGTTAGTTTGGATAAAGGTTTATCTATCTTGTTTATTTTCTTGAAAGAGACAGAGAGACAGACAGAGAGAGAGAGAATGAACATAAAAGAAGGAGCCATCATTGGTTTGGAGAGAAAACTGAACCTAAATAAAGGTCTAGAGACCTACAAGAATGCCGCCAACTAACAATTTGAGCAACCATGGAAAGGCAACCATAATGCCCTTCCCGGATAGTGAGATCAACCACTAACTTATCCACCATCATGGAGCCCTCATCTAGTACCTGTAGGAAACAGAAGCAAACACCCATAAATGAACACTGAGTCGAACTAGAATCCAGATGCAGAGAGAGGACAAGACCAGGTTGCAGAAACACATAGAGACAGCTGACATGAACATGGAGGAGCAAACGGGTCCCCAGACTGATAGCTGGAAATCCAGCATGGGACTGACTCAGCCCCCCTCCCCCGAATATGGGTCTCAGCTAGAAGGCCTGAGCAGTCTAACGGACCTCAGACAGTGGAACCAGAATGTATTCCTGGTACATAAAAGGACTTTGCAGACACATACTCCATGGAGGGATACTGTCTTAACCTAGAGACAGGAGAGAATTCCTAGTCCCTACTTTAAATGACTTGATGGATTTACATGACCCTACGTGTGGAATTGCGGTGAGGGGATGGGAGGGTGGTCAGGGTGCATGTGAGGGTGCATAGAGGATAAGAGGGAGAGAGGAAGGGAGGGCAGGAGAGGGAACTGGGATCGACAGGTAAAATAAAAAATAAATAATTAAAATAAAAAAGAGATATCTTAATAAAGGTATAAAGAAAAATCTCGCACTAGGGAAATGTCTAGATATCTACAAGGATGAACCCCATCTAAGAATCTAAGCAATAGTGGAGAAGCTATCTTAAATGTCCTTCACCGTTAATGAGATTGATGACTACCTTAAATGCCAGCCTAGAGCTTTCATCCTTTAGCTGATGGAAGCAGAAGCAGACACCCACAGCTAAACACTAAGCTGAACTCCTGGAATCCAGTTGCAGAGAGGAAGGAGTGCTGAGCAAAGGGGTCAAGACCAGGTAGGGGAAACCCACAGAAACTGCTGACCTGAACAAGGGGGAGCCCATGGCCCCAAGACTGATAGCTGGGGAACCAGCATAGACCCAATCCAGGCCCTTTGAATGTGGGTGTCAGTTAGGAGGCCTGGGCAGTCTATAGTGCCTCTATAAGTACATGAGTATTTATCCCTATTGTACAAATATACATGGGGGAGAGACTAGGCCCTGCCCCCAAATGTTGTGGTAGTCTTTGGTCATCCCCTGTGGAAAGCCTTACCCTCCCTGGGGTGTGTTTGGGGATGGGATGGGGGTCTGTGGGAAGACATGGGAGGATGTGATGAAGAAGGAAGTGGGATTGGTATGTAAAATAAGATTATTTTTTATTTAAATGAAAATGTATTAATGTATTTTCTAAAAAAAAAAAGGAACTTGATATAGAATATCAATGCTGGAAAAGCTGTAGATTGATAACATGTTATTCTTCTTGGGTATTATAGCTGACAGGTTGAGAAACATGACCTGAGCCTTACTGTGTGAAGTTTTAGAGGTAAGAAATCTCTTAGTTGTTTAATTAATTTTTATTTAAATTAAAACAATCTTATTTTACACCCGAACCCCAGTTTTCACTTCCTTCTGCCTTCCCATCTCCCCCACCATCTCCACATCCCATCCCATCAACTCCTCAGAGAGTTTGAGATCTCCCATTGGGAATCACTGAAGTAAGTCACATCATTTCAGGCAGGACCTAGGCCCTTCCACCTGTGTCTAGGCTGAGAGAGTATCCCTCCATAGGTAATGGGCTCCCAAAACCAGCTCATTCATTAGAAATGAATACTGGTTCCTCTGCCAGGTGCTCCATAGACTGCCCAAGCCTCCCCCCCCCAAGTGACACCCAACATTCAGAGGGCCTGGTTTGGTCTTATGCAAGTTTCACAGCTGTCAGTCTGTAGTCTGTGAGCTCCCACTTACTCTGGTCTGCTGTTTCTGGTGGTTTACCCAATGTGGTCTTAACCCCTTTGCTCATAATTACTCCCTCCAAAGAAATCTGTTAACACTAGCAAATGATACATAGAAAAAGAGATATAAGACTCATTCCTATTGGATTCTTATATATCAAATGACAATTTCTAAACAAATAACATAGTTTTTAAAAAATGTATATTACCTGGTAAGAAACTTTCAGCATTGTAAATTATAGATCAGAGAACAATGACTAGAGAAATTTGTTGCAGACATAAATTATATAAATATTTGTTTTATTCAAAAAAGATGAATGTCAAAAATGAACATACAATATAAACTCGATTTTTATCTGTACCAGCAAGATACACCTTACTTTAATAATATTTTAAAATATAATTTTGTTTGTTGACTACAGTATAATTACATTATTTCCTCCATCCCTTTCCTGTTTACAAAATTTTCCATTAATCCTTTGCTCTGTTTCAAATCCATGGCCTCTTTTTCTATAATTGTTGCATATCTTAGTAGTTTAATATTTATATTATATTTTGTCTTATACCATTGCATTTGTATATTGATTTATCAAAACTGCTGAACTACATATCAATTTATTTTAATATATTGTATACTATATTATCTATCTGCATATATCATAACATTATGTTATCATATATATATTATATTACATATATCAAATATACATACATACATATACATAACCCTAGATATTAGAATTTGACTTAATATTAACAGAAAATTTTGTCAGGCCATGGGGTCGTACACCTTTATTCCCAGCACTCAGGAGGCAGTGGCAGGTGGATCTCCATGAGATCGAGGCCAGCCTGGTCTACAGAGCAAGTTCCAGGACAGGTTCCAAAGTAATACACAGAAACCCTGTCTTAACCTCCCCTTCCCAAATAGTTCTGTCTTTCTTAACAGAAGTTGAGCCATCAACAACGTAGAAATACAAAATCCATTGGTCAAGCAAAGAATGGCAATCTGAAGCAATTCTGTATAATGATATCCAGATAAGAATATATGCATTATCAAGGATAAACATGGTAATGGTAATTTACTGTTATGCAAACTACATTTGGTTTACAATATATAATTCTATTTTATCTTATTTCTTTAAAATATAATTATATGTTTTCTGCTCTCTCTCTCTCTCTCTTCCTTCTAACACTTCCTATGTCAGATACTCCTTCCCAAACTCACAGTCTCCTCCTCTTTAACCATTGTTGTTGCATATACATATATTGAATAACAAAAATACAACCTCATCAGTTTGTGTACTGTTGCTTGTGTGTATGATTTGAGGGATGCTCACTCAATATTGGATAACCAATCAGGAGCCTTATTTCTGGGCAAGACTCTTCCATCCTCTCTGAGAAGTTATTAATTGCTGGTAACTCTTCATTTGGAATTAGGGCCTCATGAAATTCTCTAACCTACATGAGAATGACAACTGTTGTTGGAATTGTTCAGGTCTTGTTTAAGCAGTTATGTTGTTGAGATTTCATAGGAATAGGTTTCCTGTCATAGCTAGAAAGTACAATCTCACAGGAGACTTCCTGTGTCTCTGATTCATACAACCTTTCACCTCTCTTCAATATTCCCTGAGCTTTGGATATAAGAGTTGGGTTATATATTTGACTGGGTACACTATAGTCACTATAGTCAGTTGTCTTCATTTTACTAGCAGTGGTTTTCTGGGAAGGTCTTCTGCTGCTCACACAAGCTTCTATATGCACCTGCTGATATAAAGATAAACATTAGAATGAAGTTAGGAAAAATACTGGATTAGGAAAGTATTCATAACCATTAGATGCATGATCTCCCTTGCCATTTGTCATTATACAGTACCAGAGCCATTTGTTAAGCTGTCCTTGAGTGTTATTACACAGCTGTTAGTCACTGTCAAGATGTAAGTGACTCTATTTCAACTTTTAGATATCTAACCTTGATGACATTTGTTGTGGTTCATGGGAGTTATGGCATAGTAGATCTATTGATTGCCTTCCTCTCTTGCCATTTTGCATACCAGCTTAGAGTTCTGTGAAACATACTCTACAAGGAAAAAAATTTGGAGTCAGATCCCAGCGTTCTATGTAGATTCGAATTATGTGATATCTTCAGCACGAAGAAATTAACACCAACTTCTTGTGGTCATCCAATGGAAATATCAACACCTGTATTTATTTTGAAGTCCCTTGAAAAGCCTGATCAACAACTCAAAGAAAGAAGATTATGTCTGTTAAGTTTTATTTGTTTTGTTTTTGTTTGTTTTTGTAGTCTTTAGTTCTTCAGCCTATTTAAAAAAAAAAAAACACCATGTAGTTCCTCACTTTTAAGCAACTTACATAATTTTTTTGGATTCCATTTTCTTATATCTTGTGGAATATGATAGTTAAAAACACATCTGACTCCAAGGTATTTGGAATATGTTGCTCTATGTGTGACTGAGGATTTAATATTTACATATGATGAATGTTTAGAATAGCCAAGCATTTGTGACTTGTTCATCTGGTACATTGGACTTAAAAATAAGCTTTTAATTATGAATTTCATATAATATCTCATTGCATGTGGACAACTATTATATTGTGGACTACTGATAAAATGATAACATCATTTGATACTATATTATCATTTATATGATTTCATAATCATTATAATACCATAATCTTTATCATATATGACCATGAATCATAAATTTATTGATATTTGGTTTTTATGTTCTCCTGTATGGTTTTAATCAGCTTGTGATTTTTTTCTTTTATTTATCAATGATGGCTGAATTTCCTGAAGTGAAGAAATATAGTGGAAATGTGGATGACACAAGAAATAGTGGCAGGTCACGAGAGGTACTTAGGCTTTGTTTGATAGAAGAGTTTCATTTAGATATTGAACTAGCATTTAAGAAATATATGTACTTATACAAGTATATATCGGAGTAAGATGTAAGCAGTTTTATCTCAGACTCCATTACTTGTCAGTTCTGCTTTCTGTTTCTTTACACAGGGCAAACTGCAGGAATATCTCATGTAGTGTAGACATCTGTACTTTGCCTCTTTTGTTCTACAAGCTTCACACCTTGACATAGCTAGTTTCCTCTTGTAGCCCACTCAGGGATTCATCTGTGGCTCCTCCTACCTGCATGTCATCTAATACTTCTCTCTTGAGGCAGTCCTCTTTTACATCCATCAGCTTTTCTCCTTTACATGCTGTTCATCAAACAACTCTGTTTTTTTTTTTTTTAATTTTACAAATCGATCCCAATTCCCTCCCCTCCCCTCCCTTCCCCTCCCCTCCCCTCCCCTCCCCTCCCCTCCCCTCCCCTCCTCTCTCTCTCTCTCTCTCTCTCTCTCTTTCTCTCAACCTCCCATACCCCCAGAACAACCTTCCCTTCCATCCTGGAACAGAAGGCTGATTCAACAATCCTGCCATCTCCAGGTAACTTCCTAGAGCTGCTCTGAAAACACTAGACTCACCTATCTATGCACGTCCACCCTGAGTCCCTGACTGCCTGATCTTTGACCTCCACTGCTGGTCCTCGGCCTGAGCCCCCACCCTGCCAGAGATCTGGCTATCCCCGCCGGACCATACTGAGTCTCTGCCTGCTGGATCTTTGACTCCCATCGCCTGGCCTCTGCTGGAGGTGAGTCTGGAACCAGTTGGGGTTAAATATCCCCACCTACCCTTCTCTGGGAACTCCCTGGATTGGCAGAAACAACTCCTGTTTTATGTTCAAATCCTCCTCCTTCACTTCTTCCTAGTCCATAACATCCTTCACCCTCACTTTCTCTTTCTCCTGAGGCATGGCCCCTAACACCAAGTCACTGGCAAGGCCAGATGCCACTTAATACCTGGCCAAAAAAACATGTAGCTGAAAATGCCTATTGAACTTAGTCTTACAGTTATTTCCCCCAAGGGAAAAACCAAACTGTGAATGTTGCTGTACATATTGCACAACAGAAGAAAATATTGTAGCAGGTAAAATGAGGCTTTAAATAACAAAATTTTATTTGTATACATTATTTTCTGTAGTGAGGTAGTCCTTCTGTAGCACTGACCATGCCCATTGGGGGGTGGAGGATGGGTGGAGGTGACCTGAGGAAGGAGGTCGGAGGGGGCCAGGAAGGCGCTCTCTTTCTGGCGTGACTCGGACAGGAGAGGATCTGGTTGAATTTCCTGGTGTTCATCTGTCTAGGTTGTAAGTTATTTCTCCCTGAATAAACATCTATTCGGCCTATTTGTTTATCCTGACCCTTATTTACCGCAATATCTGGTGTCAGAAGCGGGATTTACCTGGGTTTTGCCCCCCAGGCGGCAGAAGCCGCCCCCCCCCCCCACCTTCCCCAACGGGCAGGGTTTAACCAGGTGGACTCACCACAGCTTTGGGACATTTGCCTCTTCCTTACTGCAAAGGAGATCTTTGCCGCTAAAGCAGACCTGAGAAGGCACTTACCGCTTAACATTTTTTGCCCATTTCCGCACGGGACTTTGCATTCGCGCAGAGCCTCTCGGCGGCACCCGCCCGGCGGCACCCGCCTGGCGGCACCCACCCGGCGGCACCCGCCCGGCGGCACCCGCCCGGCTTGCACGCGTTTCGTCTTGTGTTACAAGTAACTCCAAAAGTCCCCTTTTAACAAAATTCTGCTTGCCATAGTTTGTTAAGAACTTTTTACAGGAACCGGGATCAGACGAGCCTGGGCGACTAGGCGCTATTTGATGACACACCTCCAGGCGTAGCTACCACAAGCGGAGATATACAACTAAAAGCATCAAAGTTCCAGGACAGCAGAATTACACCTAAGGTAATTGTAACATCCTTTGCAATTTAAGCTGATATAAAATCTGAGATAAATTGTTCTATAACTATGGCAGATAATTTTACTATGCAGAACTTTAGGAATTATTTTACTTCATATGTAGAAGGGATTTTAGCAGAAGAAACTTATGACTGGACCAATATATACTTTTATTTTGTAATAGCAATGGGTTTCATCATTAACATGATATTCTTAAAGAAATGGTTTGAGATTACAGCAAACAATAAGGAACTTGTACAAACCATGGGAGACTTAGAGACAAAGATTCGAAACATTGAAAATGATAGAATTCAAAGCATAGAGACAAGGATTCAAAACATTGAAAATGATGGAATTCAAAGCATAGAGACAAAGATTCGAAACATTGAAAATGATAGAATTCAAAGCATAGAGACAAGGATTCAAAACATTGAAAATGATGGAATTCAAAGCATAGAGACAAAGATTCAAACATTGAAAATGATAGAATTCAAAGCATAGAAAATATAGAAAGAAAGATTCAGAATATTGAAGATGGCGTTGGCGAGCTGAAAGGTATAATTTGTTTAATGTCAGATACTTCAATAACCAGAACAGAAACAATGCAATGCATTAACAAACTAGCAGAAACAGCCCACTCCTGGTCGGAGGAAGCTACTAATAAGTTTAAAAAACTGGAACATCAGATAGAAAGACTAGATGACAGAATCTCTTCCATGTCTGAGGATAATGGCAAGCTAGCAGATAGAACATTGTTTCTGGAAGGCAGTTTACACGCCATTCAGATAATATCTAAGGATGATAAGATTAAAAACATGGAATCATTTGTAGTTGGAGAAAGTAAGAAACTGACTGATACAATGAAGTCTCTAGAAAGTTATTTGATTCAAGAAGTTCAGACACTCAAAGAAACAATGGTGAATAGATTTCAGGCTTTAGAAGACCTTCAGTCTGATACATCAGAAGAAGAACTACAGGTAATAGGGCATGAAAAAGATTTAAAATTTTCCACACCATTTAGGGTCAGGGGAGCTTTCCCTGTATCTATTCATGAAAAGCCAGCAACGAAGAAACATCCAAAAGGTGTCGTTGCATATCAGTGGGAACCAATACGTATGAAAGATTTAAAAGGTATAAAGGAAGCAGTAGTCTCTTATGGCATGCATTCACCTTATGTGAAGCAATTAGTAGAATCATGGGCATGGAATAACAAGGTAACCCCTAAGGATTGGGATCAATTAATATCAGCTGTCCTTGAAAGCGCCTCTCAAATAGAATGGAGGGCTTTATGGAGAGAGGAAGCAAAAGCTCTTGAACTTCAGGGCTTAAAGAAAGGGTATAAAGCTCCCCAAGATAAAATTCTTGGTGAGGGTCTCTATGCTGACCCAGAAACCCAAGCTGCCTATGATGAACACATCTTGTCTCTATGCAGTACAGCAGCTTTGAATGCTTGGGATAAGGTTCATGAATTAGGAGAGAGGATAGAACCTTATACCAAGATAAAGCAAGGACCTAGAGAACGTTTTAGTATCTTTTTAGAAAGATTATCTAGGGCAGTACAATTAGAGATAGCAGACATAGATGCTAGGCGAATACTCATAGAATCTTTAGCTTATACGAATGCGAATCCTCAATGCAAACAGGTGCTTTGGCCTTTAAAAATGCGATCAGCACCCTTGGATGAATGGGTCCTATATACAGGCAACATTGAGTATAATGACAATAAGACTGAAGCATGGATAGGAGAAGCCATATCTAAAGGTCAGAGAAGATATCAAGATAACAGAGTTCCTTACTATGGTGACTTAGAAGCTTGGGTAGGAGAAGCCATCCCCAAAGGTTTGAAAAGATATCATAATGTCAGATGTTATAACTGTGGTAAGATAGGACATCTAAAAAGAAATTGTAGGCAAAGCTTCCCTAGAAGTAACACCCCCAGGAATGAATCAAACAGAAGGCCTCAGCCTCCTGGGTTATGTAGAAGGTGTGGCAAAGGCAGACACTGGACAAATGAGTGTAGATCGACCAGAGACAAGCAAGGAAACCCTTTACCATCGGGAAACTCCTTGGGGGCCTCTCGAAGGCCCCCACATCACAGGTGGTTCGAACATTCCCAGTCACAGTGGAAGACAATCTCCCACAGGACAATTAGAAAATTCTGTGCCTATTATAAAAACTCATACTGCTCTGGATGACGAACTAGTGACGGAAGTTGAATCAAACATGACAGAAGGAAATGAAAAACGTATATTTTGGCAAACTGCTATAAATAGTCATAGGCCTAGATTGATAGTTAAGATGAATAATAGACTGTTTGAGGGTCTGGTGGACACTGGAGCTGATGTAACTATCATATCTAATAAATCTTGGCCTCAAAGATGGCCCCTGCATGAGGTAAATGTTCAATTCTTAGGGATTGGAACCCTGGCTCAGGTAAAACAAAGCACGAGATGGATTGACTGTATAGGACCAGAAGGACAGAGAGGGAGGTTGAGACCATATGTGGCTGATGTAGTGATAAATTTATGGGGTCGTGATCTATTACAGCAATGGAATACACAGATTAACATTCCTCCTGTATTAGATAGGAACCATAGACGACCTCATGATTGTGGAAAGAATACTGTTAAGTACTATACAAGACAGAGACCAAATATCCAGGCAGTACAAAAACAAAATACAAATGCTGAACAAACAGAGGAACCAAAAGCCCTACCTTTAAAATGGCTAACAGAGGAACCTGTCTGGGTAGGACAATGGCCTATGACCTCTGAGAAGTTAGAAGCTTTAGAAAGCCTGGTTCAGGAACAGCTAAATGCTGGACATATTGAGGAATCAACCAGCCCTTGGAATTCTCCTGTATTTGTGATCAAAAAGAAATCTGGTAAATGGAGAATGCTTACAGACCTGAGAGCCATCAATAAAGTTATCCAGCCAATGGGCTCTCTACAGCCTGGAATGCCCTTGCCTTCTTTGATACCCAAAGAATGGCCTATTATAGTTATTGATTTAAAGGATTGCTTCTTCACTATACCTTTACAAGAACAAGACAAAGAGAAATTTGCCTTCACGGTACCTAATTATAACAATTCTCAACCGGTGAAGAGATATCAATGGAAGGTTTTGCCACAGGGAATGCTAAATAGCCCCACCCTGTGCCAATATTTCGTACAAAAGCCGTTAGAAATAATTCGTAGAACAGTTTCCACAATCCATAATCTATCATTACATGGATGATATATTGTTAGCTGACTCTAAAGGAGAAATATTAGAAAAAATGTTTGAGAAAGTAAAGGAAGTTTTACCTCGCTGGGGATTACAAATTGCACCTGAAAAAATACAAAAAGGAGAGTCTATCAACTACTTAGGATATAAAATAGGTCTACAGAAAATTAGACCACAAAAAGTACAGATCAGAAGAGACCGCTACCAGACTCTTAATGATCTTCAAAAATTACTAGGAGAGATTTCTCAACTGCAAACCATAATTGGAGTAGAAGGGCATGATTTGAAAAACTTGAAAATGGCCCTAAAAGGAGATAAGGACTTGAATAGTCCACGAATACTATCAGCTGAAGCTGAGAAGGAATTAGAATGGGTAGAAAAGAGGATACTAGAAGCACATGTGGACCGTGTGGATCCAAACCTAGACTGTATTCTGGTTATATTACCATCTAGAGAATATCCTTCAGGGATTTTGATGCAGAGAGAAGATATCATATTAGAATGGATATTCCTACCACATAAACAGAATAAAAAACTGAAAACATATATAGAAAAGATCTCTGACTTGATTATAAAAGGTAAATTAAGACTTCGTCAGCTAATAGGAAGGGACCCAGCAGAAATTATAGTACCTTTAACTAATGAGGAAATTTCTTCCTTATGGAAAGATAACGAATATTGGCAGAGAGCTTGCAGTAACTTTTTGGGAACAATTAGCAACAACTATCCCAAAACTGAGAGAATCAAATTCATAAAGAAAACGATTTGGATTCTTCCACGCATTGTAAGAAAAACACCTATTTCTGGAGTTCATACATTCTACACTGATGCAAATAAATCAGGTAAGGCAGGATATAAATCAGGAAATATTAGTAAAGTGGTTCAAAGCCCTTACAATTCTGTACAAAAGGCAGAATTATATGCCATTCTCATGGTACTTATGGATTTTAAAGAACCCCTCAATATAGTTACTGACTCTCAATACGCAGAGAGAGTCGTTTTACACATTGAGACTGCAGAATTTATTCCTGACAATACAGAATTAACTTCATTGTTTATACAGTTACAAGATACTATCAGAAAGAGGACTCATCCTATATATATAACACACATCAGATCCCATACGGGTCTGCCAGGTCCCTCTAGCACAAGGCAATGATGAAATTGATCGTTTATTGATAGGAAGTGTGCTAGAAGCCTCAGAGTTTCATAAGAAACACCACGTGAACAGCAAAGGTTTAAAAAAGGATTTTTCTATCACTTGGGAACAAGCCAAGGAAATAGTAAGGAAATGTCCTACTTGCTCATTCTATAACCAAACTCCTTTACCACCAGGCAGTAACCCTAAAGGTATAAATAGGAATGAAATATGGCAAATGGATGTGTTTCATTTTGCAGAATTTGGAAAATTAAAATATGTACATCACACTATAGATACATTTTCAGGGTTTCAGTGGGCTACTGCTCTGAGCTCTGAAAAGGCTGATTCTGTTATAACGCACCTTTTAGAGGTAATGGCCATTATGGGCATACCTGCACAAATAAAAACTGACAATGCTCCAGCATATGTCTCCAGCAAATTGAAACAGTTTTTTGAGTATTACAAGATAAAGCACATAACTGGTATACCACACAATCCTACAGGACAAGCAGTGGTTGAGAGATCCAATCGTACTTTAAAAGAAATGCTCCATAAACAGGCAGGAGGAACCAAAACACCCAAACACAGATTACATAATGCTTTATTAACATTAAACTTTCTTAATGCTGATGAAAAAGGAAAAACAGCTGCAGAAAGACACTGGACAATAGAAAAAACTTCTGAACTAAATCAGCCAGTGTATTTCAAGGATGTACTGACCTCAGAATGGAAAGCAGGATATGTGTTACGTTGGGGGTAGGGGTTTTGCATTTGTATCTACAGGAGAAGAAAAACTATGGATACCATCTAAGTTAATCAAGATCCGAGTTGAACAAGAGAAGCACCTTAATGAAGAGAAATGACAAGTCATCCAACAAACTAGGTCCTATGAGGTGTGCGGAGGCCTCTCAAAGGTAGGGGAAGTGTTCTGTTCTTGTTTTTACAGGAAAACAGAGAAAACCTATCATCAAACAGCCAAAAGACACTGAACATGTAGGTGCCTACAGAAGAGAAGACAGCTTTTCAGAAACAATCACTTAAGGAAGCAGAATCTGATATATGGTAAAAAAAAAAAAAAAAAAAAAAAAAAAAAATTAATTGTAGTAAACTATTTCTATATAGAAATCTATTTCTCTCTATTATCTAGTATTCCTGAAGTCCCAAATTTTGTAAACCAATGCTGGCTTTGGAGTTGGATTTGGCTTTCTTCTCTAAATTCAAGCATGTTGTTAAGATTAAATTCATGGTTTCTGCCTTAAATCAAGAAGCCAATTGGTGTAAGGCAGAAGAAACAAAATCTGGGGACTCATATCTTATGCAATTTTCTCTCTGAAATCCTAATTTTCTCACATACTTTTAATGCTTATTGTTGTCTTTCCCTAATGCATACCTTAAAACTTGAAAATTTTACTTTAATATTGATGTGTAACTTTTCCACAAGGAATAATAACGATTCCTAACAGCAGTCTTTGAACTTTCCGGAAAGAAGATGGGGCCCCACATCATCATTTCCACTTGACTCAACCTGATGCATCGGAACTACAAACATCACCCTAAAACCGGTTTGAGACTGTTTTGCTTCGAGACAACTCATGACTAGCTAGCTGTAATGGTGCACCTTTTATTACACCCTGGCCAGTTTCAAATAGAACTACAGTCAAGAATTTTCTGCCACACAGTGACTAACTACATATGTCACAGCCAGTTCTGTTGAGAAATTTGGTTGCTAAAAATTTTCTTCCTACAGGATCCATTGGAGCAATCATCGTCCCATTTCAGCAGGAAGTAATCTTAATATGACTACGCCCCCTTTCCCTACCCTTGGAAATTTGGGATAATAGTCATCGTCTTTGGGTTGGTTTTAGTTATTTGGGATTGGGTGATGCTTACACTCGGGTTTATCTTTTAGACAGGAATAGGGAATGGTGGGTAAAGGTATGGTTTAGATGGGATATAAGTAGATTAGCCTATTTCCTTGAGAATTTGAGTTTGAATGAGATAGTATTTTACAGCTTACATTGTTATGCATTCCTATGTGGTAAGCTATGTAAAATTAAGTTTATATTTTGTTATATTGTGTTAAATGTTTCCACTTATAATATTTATGCACATTATTTTTTACCATATTCTATGTATGTATACTTTTCTTGTGTTCAAGACATTTTGTATATTGATACAATTTGGGATATTTATCTTGCTGCCCTTTATAGTTCTACCTCTTGTCTTGACACTTATACTCTACCTCTATTTTAGGGATTTACATGTAGGTATATGTAAATAGTTATATTGTTTAAGTATTTGTTCCTGCTTTACTCAGGAAAGTTTTAATCAGTCTTTTTAGCTAAGTTCCCGAGTATTATAGATTATCTTCACTCACATTTCCTGTACCTATGAGATTAGTCAGATATAGATGCTTAATCTTCAATCCTTCATAGACATGCAGAACATGGCATTTAAATGTTTTAATATTAGTACTCCTTTGACATGAGACACTGTTGCTCCTGACAGCACCGTGCATTTTCCCGAAAAATATGTTGGACACTGTTGTTGCTCCTGCTGGAGTTCAATCTCGCCTCAGCTAATGGCCTGTTGGGCATAGAATTGCCCCCACCTTGACCACTGATTTGGACATGCAGTCCTATGTGCTTGCAGGAGACAAATATAGAAGACTGCTTGACCTTGCCAAGTCAGGGTAAGACAGCCATTCTATTTCCCTGCTGTTGTTGTGGTCTGTCAAGTTCTCTTGGCCTTAGCCAAATCTGGGTGTACCAACGTCGCTGTGAGACCTAGGGTGACTGTTCAGGTGGCTTGCTGTTTCTGTCCTTGCTGCACCGTTTTGGAAGTTGTCCATCCGCATTTCCTGTCTACTCTAGTATTGTTATTTTCCTTCTCAGGTCTTGATAAGGTTGAAGATTAAACTATCACAACTATTATTCTCTCTTCCTAGTTAGATATATTAGGTACTAGACTTACGTTTTCCAGCTTAGGACAACTCTATTGTAAACTCCATTATGCCCCTCACCCTAGGACTAGATATGTAGGTCATTTTGTTCTCGATTTTCCTTTTCTTAGAGCACACTTGTTATTCACTGTTTTGTATATAGTTTTGTATTAAGCCTAAATCTTTTCTTTAGACTAAAAGGGGAATTGTAGTGAGGTAGTCCTTCTGTAGCACTGACCACGCCCATTGGGGGGTGGAGGATGGGCGGAGGTGACCTGAGGAAGGAGGTCGGAGGGGGCCAGGAAGGCGCTCTCTTTCTGGCGTGACTCGGACAGGAGAGGATCGGGTTGAATTTCCTGGTGTTCATCTGTCTAGGTTGTAAGTTATTTCTCCCTGAATAAACATCTATTCGGCCTATTTGTTTATCCTGACCCTTATTTACCGCAATAATTTTCAAAGTTGGAAGTCAGAAATATGCATTCAACTGAACTATATTTTTAGAATAATTAAATTTATGAAGAAATATATGAAGGATTCATTAAAACCTAAGTACATCAGTCACACCAATTGAAATAGACATTTGTTGAGGTTATCTAGCACAGCACACTACCAGTCTTTAAATATTATTTTTCTTGATAGCATATCACTTTGTACTTCAATGCGGCCTTGTGTTCACAGAAAATCTCCTTCCTCTACCTCCTAAGTGCAGATTATAGTTACCATCCTCAGCTCAATAAATTACCTTATTTATCCTTCATATTAAGACTGAAAAGGGATATTTTTTGAATCATTAGGAACTAGACAGATAAATCACATCAAAGTTAGGAAATACACTAAAATTTTCAGAATCTACACTTTCGACCCCAAAGCTTGAATATCTTCTCATGCAGCCTCAAACTTCCTTTGCCACAGAAGGCAGCTAGCATTCCGAGTTGTCTTTTTTGTTTTGTTTTGTTTTAATATCTTACTACTTCTGCCACTATAGAGGTTATCACACAACTACCAAATAATTTTCAAAGCCATGGGAATGTTCACAAGATTCAATGATGGGCATGGTAAGAGCTGAAAGAATGTGGGTAGCTGAAAGCATATATATATATATATATATATATATATATATATATATATATATATATTTTCCTTCCAGATCTGGAAATGTATTCCCTATAATATAAGCATTTATTAACATTGTTCCATTGACAGTGCTTCCCCAAAGCCCTTTGACATGCAACATAAAAGAAGTAAAGACTACATCACTTCTAGGGAACTCTCATCATATTTTGCAATTTGGAATCCATTACATTGCTGTGTTGATGTGTTTAATCTGCAGCATACACATTTGAAAGTTGCTAATAAGAACGTTGCATTTGCTACCTACTTCTACTATGCTGTAGTTGAAATTGGCTGTGTATGTTTCCAATACATTTCAAACTTCCTATTTTCCTGGAAGAAAGCCTATAATGGGGTTTGGCTTACAGATGGAGGAATTGGCTGGTGGAAGAGTTTGAAATTAAGGAATAAATGAAATTTGCTGTGGAGCATGCTTCCTTTGAAGGTTCACTGCTGGAGTCCTCAGTCATGTTTGTTTTCCTATGGAAATGTGAGCTGCTAGCTCTAAACAAAGAGCCATGTTTCTTAAAATCAAGAATCTCTAATAACAACATATTTATTTTTATTTTTGTAACAGAAACAGCAAGAGCACTTGGATTTTTTGGCCACAATATTTTCTAATTTTAATTTACTCTTAGATACAGTGAATTTCCATTTTTCTTTTACTATAACCCATATTAAAAAATATGGTTGGATATGGAAATTTGGCATTTAGGAGAATGAGACAGGAGGATTACCACAAGTTTGAACCTGACCTTGTTTATAACATGAGAAATTGTCTCACCAATAAAAGAAAAAATCTGCAATTTATTGTAGTGTGTGTGTGTGTGTGTGTGTGTGTGTGTGTGTGTGTGTATGATGGAACTGGGAACAATAATTCCTTTACTGATTTTTATCTTGCCTATGTTATTCTTTAGTCAACAAAGCATGTGCTGTTCCTGATAGACATATATAATAACAGCAAGAATTTTATAGATAATAGCAAATATATATATATATACATATATATATATATGATGTATTAATCCAAGTTACTTAGAGGAACAAAAATATATTCATAGGATTTATAGGAATTATATATATATAAAGGATTAATACATTTAAAATGATATGTATTAGAGTAATGAATATATATTTAAATGAGATATGTTCAATGACTTATTGCTATGGTATGGGTAGTTCAACAAAGGCTATCTCACACAAAAGAGGCTGAGAACTAGGTCAGGAGTCTCGCCTGTCCTGACAGGACACTGAAGTCTTTCAAGTTTCTCGGAGAGGCAATTTTATGTAGTCCCCATTAAAAGCCTGAAACTGAGTCCTAATATCAGTGAAGGGATATAGCAGTGCCAGCAACAGGGTAGATGAACTCTACTATGAGCCAAATATTATTCTTCCTACCACCATTTACCCAGGATGACACCAGAATGCGCTAAGCACATTTAAGGTGAGTCTTCATGTTTCAAACAGTTCAAATAAAAACTTTCCTTCACAGGTGTGCTCAGTGCTTGCCTTTTAGTTGATTTCCAATCCCATCAAATGGACAACCAAGATCAAGCATCACAGTTTGTACATCTATTCTTTATTATTAGATATTTAGTTGGATTAATTAGGGTACCCAAATTTGTATATCATCATGAACAATACTTCATTGAATATTATTTCATGTGTATCCTTGGCTATTTGCCTGAGTTTCAACTTCATGATATTATTTCCCAAGATAAATAACTAATGAGTCAACAAGTATGATGATTTTATGGAATATTTGAATATATCATTAATTACATTTCAGAGATTCTATCAATTTATATTCCTACAGTTTATGAGAATAATCTTGGTTTTATGTTATGTAAAGAAAAATTATTAAGGAAATTAGATATCTGTTATATCTTACTTTTATTTTGCCTGATTTGTAAAATTATCATTTTATATCTGTGGTGTTTTGAATGAAAATAACCCCCAAAGCAGTGGCACTATTAGGAGGAAGTATGTCACTGTGGGGGTGAGCATTAAGATCTCTTTTGTTCAAGCTTCCCTCAGTCTGACCATAAATTGAATTCCTGTAGTCTATAAGATGTTGAATTCTCAGCTTTAATACCACATCTTTCTGCACACCTCCATGCTTCCTACCATGATGATAATGGACTGAACTTCTGAAACTGTAAGCCAGCTATCCCAATTAAATATTGTCTTTATAAGAGTTGCTGTAGTGTCTCTTCACAGCAATGAATACACAAATTAAAACATCTGTAGCCATATTTTCTTTTTTTTTTTTTTTGTTTGTTTTTTGAGACAGTGTTTCTCTGTAGCTTTGGAGCCTGTCCTGGAACTCATTCTACAGATCAGACTCGCTTTGAACTCTGTCTCCTAAGATCTGGGATTAAAGGCGTGCACCACCACCACCAGCTATATCACTGGGATTTTATTAAAGAATTTAGACACTTATATTTAAGAATGTCACATGAAGATGAATATGTATGACTTCAACTTAAAGGGTTACAGATTTGAAGAAAATGTCCAACAAATTTATTTATATAAGTTATCATTTTGTAGAAATATGTCAAATCAATAATTTTTATCTGTATTTTACTTGTCCTTGTCATTATTTTAGGAATGTACTGTCTCTTAAGATGCCAACACTCTTTGTCTCCCAGTCATATTCATCTATGAAAAGTGTCTCTAGGTTAGGGTATTATCCCCCCACGGGGAATGTGCTCCCACAATCCTTTTGTGCACCAGGGATACATGCTGCTTCCATTGTCAGAGGTCTCTTAGACTGCCCAGGCCTTCTAACTGAGATCCATGTTCATGGTGTCTGAGTCAGTCCAATACTGGTTTCCCAGCTATCAGTTTGGGGGGTTCATTAGCTCTCCCTTGTTCAGGTCAGCTGTCCCTATGGGTTTCTGTAGCCTGGTCTTATCCCCATTTTCTCATCACTCCTCCCTCTCTGCATCGGGATTCCATACAGCTCAGTGTTTAGCTGTGGGTGTCTGCTTCTGTCTCCATCAGCTACTAGATGATGACTCTATCATTGTAGATACATTAGTCATCAGTCTCATTATCAGGGAAGGGCATTTAATCATTATCTGGGAAGGGAATCTCTCCTAGAGGCAGGAGGGAGGGCCTAGTCCCTACTCCAAATGATGTAACAGATTTGTTGATCCCTCCTGGAAGGCATCAACCTCCCTGTGGAGTGGTGGGGGGATAATATGGGAGGGTGGTAGGGAGCATGGGAGGAACAGTGGGAGGGAGGGAGAGGGAACTGGGATCCATATGTAAAATAAGAAAAAAGTAATAAACAATTATAAAAAACAGAAAAGAATCTCTGAGTTGTTTGAATGATACTTCTTGCTCTATTTTCATAGATATTTTAATGGGGAGGCACAGTGGCTACTTTTTTATTTGTATGTTAGTGTCTATAAAGTTGAAGTATTATCCAGCATCATTACAAGTCTTCATGTAGATTTGTAATATATTTTGGGATCCATACTTTCAGTGTATGCCTTACACGTATATATCTTTCATATATAATCTGATACTACAGGATTGACTAATACTGTCTATCACAGCATCAATTCTACCTTATATTATTATTTTTAAAAGTGATATGAACCAGGTTAATTTGTCATAAATAGATAATCATGTTTCTGCTGCATACCAGGTTCATGTGATATATCTGTGACAGATGTGAACATGTCTTTGGGAGGATTGTGAAAGAAGTTTTGAGAGGAATGTGGAGTAATTGGGTTAGAAAAACCATAATTCAGAGTTTAGAGTGCTATTAGTGGAGCATAGAAGAGAAGCAGTGCAGAGGAAAGTAAAGAGTCTAAAGGAGCTGTTTGAGTGATAATGCTGCTTGTAGGCCACAGGCAGACCCAGGATCTTACACTCTCCCCCTGCCCTTGTTACATTTGGCTGAGACCTGTTTAACCCTCTGTCCTTTCTCTTCTACCCCACCTGTTACCCTACAGGTACTTACGTGTACCTTTCAGCACAGTTTTATGTAATCGCCATTTAAGATCTTTGTGCCTGCCACTTGGCTTGGACATATATATGTATCACTGAAGTAAAATATTTGTTTTGCTAGGAACGTTGATGCTGCTTGGCTGAAGTTGAGAATTCATCAGTAATTAAGATGAAATGCAGCATGACTGAGGATCCTAAATCTGGGAGTATTTCCTCATGCTCATCACAGAGAAGGCAAGGTACAGAAGCTGAATATCATGCCAGTAGCTGAAATTTATAGTGTAAGTGTCATCCAGATGGTACTGGTTTTGAAGGCATAGAGGGGTCATGGAAAGCAAGAGAGGTGTGAAAGTCCAGAAAAAGCCATTGGTAAAAGCAATACCATGACTAAGATAACTATTATCATATAAGAAAGCAAATAGATCATAGGCTTGATAATATTTATATTATTTTATTTAAAACAAAGTGTTCTTTCCTCCCAGAGTATTTAATATATATAGAGAGACTGAATACATCATTAATTATGATAAAGTGGGTAATTTCCCTGGGCTAAATGAACTAACAAATTAAGTTCAAAGGAAAGAAAGCTCTTTCTGCCAGTGAAATGTGGGCCACACATACATGCAGTTTGCAATCTGGTTTAAGCATTAGGTACATGTCTAAAAAAAAATTGGGATCTTCAGAAAACAATGTTAAAACATAGCGCTTAGGCATTTTCACACAGCCCAAAATAACACATCTCTGTCACATACATCCTTTCCATAGCTCAGGTATCATGATATGAGACACGGTTAAAAAGTGTGACTAAAAGCTAGCATTGTTTTCTAGCAATTGCATGGCTATAATAGTCTTCACAAGACATTTAGAAGCTCAAAGTAAAATAAATATCCATATGGATGAGACAGTGGTCATTAAGCTCCATTCATACCTGTGGAGACATTGGTAATTGATAGCTTCTGGGAGAAAATAAATCACTTTCCTCCTTTCCTTCCTTCCTTCCTTCCTTCCTTCCTTCCTTTCTTTCTTTCTTCCAACTTTTATTCTTCTCTTATACATTGCATCATATCTGCATTTTCCCCTCTCCACCCTGTCTCTTACTTCACCTCCTGCTTCCTCCAGATCTACTCCCCTTTGATTCCCTTCAGAAAAAAAAATGGGCCTCCTAGGGATATCCATGGAGTATTTCCTAATTTAGAATTTTGGTAGACTGACCATGCATCATTAAAAGGCCACATATCTGAGAACATACAGGCAATGAAATTTTGACATGGTGGCCATAAAAATAAAAAATATGTGACGTTTAGTAGGTAAGGAAGGGGTTAAATAACAGGGGCAAAACATATTGCATGAAAAAAAATCAAAGAAATAATTTTGACAAAGGGAAAATTGTAAGAAATCAATGCAAAAACTCTTTGGATAGCAGCTACATATTTTTACATAACTCCTCAGTAAAATGGCATTGAAGAATATCAAAACAGGTTATAATCAATACAGGAAATTAATTAGAAAAGAGAAATTCATGAAACTGCCTGAAAATATGATTTGTCAGATCAGAGGCACCTTAAACTTAAAGCAAGAATTAACGGACAGTATAGATTAAGTCACAATCTGACCATTTTGTGGTATCATAAACTCAAAAAATGCCTAGGAATTACAATCAAACACATAAACATTGAAAAGAGTTGGCTATAACCATTGAAACCCTCTTTACCTACACATCTCTGGAGGGATCATTCTCTGTACCTTATATGAACACTGTAGATTTTTTTTTCTTACAAGTCATAACCCATAAAAATACAATCTCCAATGCATCATGATGCAGTTACTGTTCACAAAAGATTTAAGTCATTGAGACTGCAGAATTCAGGCAAACAGGCCTGAATTACATGATATTCTAGTAAAACTAAATAACCAAAAGGACAACTTTTAAAAACTGATGCTAGATATTTTCTCAAAAAACTAAACTGAAATACTAATCTGTTACACATATTTTTAAACCTATTATTATATAGTTATTTTTATTTTTTATTTTTATTTTACATATTGATCCCAGTTGTTTTTCCCTCCCTCCCTTCACCCCTTTCACTGTCTCTCACCCTCCCATATCCTCTCCCCTCCCATCACTCCCCCACTTCACATGTAGGGCAATGCCTTCCATGAGAGGTCATATAAATCTGTCATGTCACTTGGAGGAGGGACTAGGCCTTCCCTCCCGCCTCTATGTTAAGGGAGTATGCCTCCATGATAATGTGCACCCAAAGTACATTTGTGCACCAGGGACACATCTTGGTTGTACTGTATGAGGTCCCTTAGACTGCCCATGCCTTCTAACTGAGACTCATGTTCAGGGGGTCTGAGTCAGTCCAATGCTAGACTCTCAGCTATCTGTTTGGGGGCGAGTTAGCTCCTCCCTGTTCAGGTCAGCTGTCTCTACGTGTTTCTGCAGCCTGATCTTGTCCTTCCTCTCTGCATCTGGATTCTAATTCAGCTCAGTGTTTTCGTTGTGGATGTCTGCTTATGTTTACATCAGCTACTAGATGAGGGATCTACGATGATGGATAAGTTAGTCATCAATCTCCTTAACAGGGAAGGACATTTATGGTAGCCTTTCCACTGTTGCTCAAATTGTTACTTGGGTCAGTCTTGTAGGTCTCTGGACATTTCTCTACAGTCATTTTTCTCTTCAAACTTTAATGGCTCTCTCTTTTATGGTATCTCCCCCCTCTTCTCTCTCATCTATTCCTCCCCTAACTCAATCTTCCTATTCCCATGTGCTTTCCTCTTTTCCCCTTCTCTTTGTTCTAGCTCCCTCTCCACTCACTCCCCCCCCCCGCCACTCCCGATAGGCACAGGAGATCTTGTCCTTTTCCCCTTCTGTGAGAGACCTTATATGAATCTCTTAGAATCCTCCTTGTATCCTAGTTTCTCTGGTGGTGTGAATTATAGTCTGGTGATCCTTTGTTCTGTGTCAAAAATCCATATATGAGTGAATACATACCATGGTCCTCTTTTTGTGACTGGGTTACCTCATTCTGGATGGTTACTTCAAGTTCCATCCATTTGCCTGAAAATTTCAAGATTCCATTTTTTTTTCACACACAGAGTAGTATTTTATTGTGTAAATGTGCCACATCTGCTTTATCCATTCTTCAGTGGAGTGGCATCTAGGTTGCTTCTAGGTTGTTGCTATTACAAATAATGCTGCTATCAGTATTCCTGGTGCACAAAAGGACCTTGCAGGAACACCCCCCATGGAGGGTTACTCCCTTAACCTAGAGACAGGAGAGAAGGCCTAATCCCTACTTCAAATGACTTGACAGATTTAGATGACCCCTTCTGGATGGCATCACCCTACATGTGGAGTGGGGTGGTGGGAAGGGAGGGTGGTTGGGGTGCATGAGAGGTGAGATGCAGAGAAAGAGGAAAGGAGGGAGGGAGGGAGAGGGAACTGGGATCAATATGTAAAATTAAAAATAAACAAATAATGCTGCTAAGGACATAGTTGAACAGATGTCTTTGTTACATGGATTTGTATCATTTTGGTGTATGTCTAAGAGGGGGATTGCCATGTCCTGTGGTAGACTGATTCCCATTTTCCTGAGGAAATGCCATACTGATCTCCAAAATGGCTGTACAGGTTTCCACTCACACCAGCAATGGAGGAGTGTTCCCCCTTTCTCCACATCCTTTCCAGCATAAGTTACCATTGGTGTTTCTAATTTTAATTTTAGCCATTCTGGCAGGAGTAAGATGGTATCTCAGATTTCTTTTGATTTTCATTTCCCTAATAGCTAAGGATGTTGAGCACTTTAAGTGTCTTTCAGCCATTTTGATTTTCTCTATTGAGAATTCTCTATTCATTTCTGTACCCCATTTTTAATAGGGTTATTTGATGATTTGGTAACTAGTTTCTTACGTTCTTTGTATATTTGGATATCAGCCCTCTGTCAGAAGTAGGATAGGTGAAGATCTTTTCGCAGTCCCTGGGCTGCCGTTTGATCTTCTCAACTGTATCCTTTGTCTAAAAGAAGCTTCTTTGTTTGATGAGATCCCATTATTTATTTATTGTCAATCTCAGTGTCTGTGCTAATGGAGTTATGTTCAGGAAGCAGTCTCCTGTACCAATTTGTTCAAGGGTACCTCTCACCTTCTCTTCTGAGTGGTTCAGTTTGGCTGGATTTATGTTGAGGTCTTTGATCCATTTGGAGTTGAGTTTTGTGCTTGGTGGTAGACATGCAGTCTTCTAGACACCAGGAACCAGTTGTGCCAGCACCATTTGTTGAAGATTCTTTCCTCCTCCCATTGTATACTTTTAGCTGTTTTCTCAAAAATCAGGTGTTCATAGCTGTGTGGGATAATGTTGGTATTTTTTATTTGATTCTATTTGTCTACCTGTATATTTTTGTGCCAATACCACAGGACTATAGCCCTATAGTAGAGCTTAAAGTCAGGGATGGTGAAGCCTCCTGAGTTTCCTTTATTGGACAGGGTTGTTGTGGCAATCCTTGGTGTTTCCTTTTTTCCATATAATGTTGATTATTATCCTTTCAAGGTCAGGGAAGAAATGTACTTGGATTTAATGGGGATTGCATTGATTATGTAGATTGCTTTTGGTAAGATTGCCATTTTTATTATGTTTATCCTACCGATCGAAGAGCATGGGAGATCTTTCCATTTTCTTTTATCTTCTTTAATTTCTTTCTTCAAAGTCACAAAGTTCTTGCAATATAGGTCTTTCACTTGTTTGGTAAGCGTTACCCCAAGATACTTTATGTTGTTTGTGTCTATTGTAAATTTGATGTTTCTCTGATTTCTTTTTCGGCCCCTTTGTTGTTTATATATAGTAGGGCTACTGATTTTTTTTTTTTTAGTTTATCTTATATCCTGCTAGTTTGCTTTAGGTATTTATAAGCTGTAGGTTTTCCCTGGTAGAGTTTTTTTGGGTCACTTATGTAAACTATCATATCATCTGCAAATAGAGAAAATTTGAATTCTTCCTTTCCAATTTGTATCCCCTTGATCTCCTTTTGTTGTCTTATTGCTTTAGGTAGAACTTCAAATAAAATATTGAAGGGATATGGAGAGAGAGTGCAGCTTTGTCTTGTTCCTGATTTTAGAGGAATCGCCTTAAGCTTCTCTCCTTCAGTTAAACATGGTATTTTATTTTAGCTTTTATTATTTATATAAGTTTAAATCTTTATATAATGTGTTTTGATTATATTCACTATTTTCCAACTCTGTTTCAGCTCCCCTTCCCTACACATCTAACTTTGTATCCTTTAAAAAGAACTCCTTCAAGACTAATTTGTGCTGACCTAAAATTCCTGGATGTATGAACTTCCACTTGCCTAGGGTCAACTTGAAATGTCTCTATCTTTTTACCAGAAGCTTACAACTAACATTTTCTAAATTAATATAGGGAGATTTTGTGCCCAACTCCCATCTCAAAGATATAATTTTCCCTAACTTAAGTTTGAAGTTTTTCTCTGTCATTGTTTCTATGAATTTGTATATGTAGCTATATATGGCTATGTCCAGAAGAACTTTCTCAAAGTCATCCATTGCCTTTATAACATATTCTTCTGCATCATGTTCAATGATCCTTGCTCTCTCTTTCTCTCACTCTCTCTCCTTCTCTCTCTCTCTCTCTGTGTGTGTGTGTGTGGTGCATGTGTGCGTGTGTGCATTCCTGTGTGCGTGTTTGTGTGTGTGTGTGTGTGTGTGTGTGTGTGTGTTTGTGTGTGTGGTTTCTGTAGGGTTGAGCAGTTTAATACTGAGTCCACTGAGCAGCATAATATTAATAGGTCCTCTTTAGAACTATGTTCTATGTAGTCCTAGGTTCTTAGCTCAATAATGATATAAGCACAAGTTTTATCTTGTGACATTACACTTAAATCTAATCAGAATGTTATTGGTTACTCCTATGACATTCAAACACCCTTGTTACCAGTGAATATATCTTTCCAGGTCAGTCATTATTATAGTTCACAGAGTTCAAAGCTTGATGTGTCCTATGGTTACTTTTCTGTTAATGTGCATGGTAACTTATAGCACTGTGGACCTGATTCAGTAGGAATAAAGCGTACTGGTCTTTACCAGCCCAATTTTATCATGTTTAATGACTACTGTATACACTGTTTTCAGCAATAGTATTTTACCATCAAGTTCTGTAGGGTTACCAAGAGTACTGGCTAGGACCTGCAAAGTTTGGGGGTGGGTTATGAGATCTCATTGGCTAATGCCAGCAAAAGAAGTAACCAATTCTTAGCACTGAACTTTTTATTTGTTCGCTTGTGTTGTCAAATTGGGTCATTGTTGTTCTGTTATTGAGTTTTTTTAATGTATGTGTATATGATAAGTAAGAATGTTAACCATGTGTACATATTTTCCAGTTAGCATTTTTGTGTTTTGCTCTTAATTATGCATAAGTAGTAGTAGTTAAAATAAGTTGAATATAGCCAGCCAGTATAATAATATTATACTAAAGGCAATAGAGTTAATAAAATTCTCTTTTTATTTATTTATTCATTCAATAAATTTCCATTGTAGGTGTCTGACTGTAGATGTATTCAGGTAATTAAATGGATGCTATGTATGAACCTATATTAGTTGATATTACCATGCTAAACAGAATAACATTATTCTTTGGTAGAATGAGAGCAAACAGTTGATATCAATTTACTTTGACCAAATGATATAAAATTTTGTTGCAGTGTGTGTGCATTTACTTAAGTGTGTGGATACATATGTATGTATGTGCATATGTGTATTCCAGTGTGTTCTTTTGAGGATTTGGGGAAGTGACTGACAATTATTAAAATAAAAATGTATGGAATTCTCAAAAACAAAACAAAACACTTAGAGTTGACCTGTCATCTGTGCATTAATTTTTTTAATTAATTAGTTATTATATTCAAAGAAATATAAAGGAAAGAACAGAATGAAGTGAAATTTACAGATGATTCAAAAGGATTCTTTAAATATAAAAAGTTGGATAGCAGAAACAAAATAATATCATAGGAGATTTAAGTGCTAAATTTGAAGGATCCATATAGAAAGATATGTGGCATAACTTAATAATTGATCAACATAATAAAAATTATGAATATTCAAAATTTATTTGAATTATATACTATTCTACTCAATTTATATCACACAAATATATTTATTAAAGTGTTCACAATTTTCCTACCAAGTACCATGACGTAATCAAATGGAGTTTGTGATATTTGTACAAATTAAAATAATCGCATTGAAGGGATATGTAGACAATTAGAACAGAAATTCTTATTATGATGTTGAAAAGGACAGAAAGTAAATGTCATAATTATTCAATAGACTTAGTGAGCTACTATTCTGATTCAGAGCATGAGTAATAAAGGGTTCTTAAAAAGCTTCCTACAACAAAAGTAATTAAATTTATAGACTGCTGAACTAACTTAAAGAATTGAGATGATATTTACATCTCTGGTGCAGAGTTTGAGATTAGTGAAAAGTATGTAAAAAATCTTCACAAAAATGCAGGAATTCACTCTAGGGATAACAAGTATTATTACACATGAAAGGAAATGTAATATTCTTTGTAATCTAGTTGTTTATTGTAGCATAAACAAAGAACATTGATTTTGCTAAGAAATATGAAGGGATAATTGAGAAATAGAGCAGCACATGTGAATATGTATATTGTGTACCGGCATAGACATTCATTTGTTTGCACATGTTAGTGGATATGAAATATGTAAATTTCAGTTTTCCATAGTAGAAGGCTAATGTCCAATTTTGAAAATTAAATACTATAAGGATTCATATGAATTTATGATTTGGAACAGAAAAATATGTACAAAAGAAATGACAGAATTATTAGGCACTTGTTACCTTTGGAAGCAGAAATACAGGAGGCAGATGAAGTTAAGGGTAGTTTTATTGTTAATAAATTTGCATACTTATTTGATTTTTCACATTTATGAGTACATAGTTCTTTTAAATCTTTTTAATTAATGGGAAAAATACACATGCAATGTCCCCTGTCAACTGCTTATACTGGCCCCACATAACATACTGCTCTCATCTACATTAATTAAGTATTCAGCAAAATCTAGCACATACCAGAAGCAGTGTTTGGAGGTGAACTAAGCACTACAACTTCAATTTTTATATATGTAAATCATCACTCAAGCTCCTATATTGTTAGAAGAATCTACAGAAGTTAAATATAAAAGGTACAATATAGTGGATATTTAAAGAGATAAAGAACAAAACTTATCCTCTCAAAGCCTTATAAAAATTTAAATGAAATAAGTGACTTGAAGTCAAAGTAGAATTTTGAAAATGGTTTTTAGAAAAGGACAAATTCATGGTAATTTGTGTGGAATATCAAGGGATGCCAAATATATAAAAAATGATTCATAAAAGACTGAAAATTTTTGAGTTTTTATATTTTAAGCCACATTATGATGCTACAGTAGGCATGAGGGTATGGAAATAAGTCCTTAAAATGTCAGACTTCCAAAACAATGCCAAGACTACTTAATGGAGAAAAATGGGCACTACAAATATAGGATGTTCATATGCAAAATAATGTTGTTTTTTTTCTTCTTTTCTCTTTGAATGTGTATTTGTTCATGTGTCACAGACAAATAAATATAAACTTAAATAACTAAATAGTGAAACATAAATAAAATAAAATTTTCAGAATAAATCATAATAAAAAGAGTCATAGAATTGGGCATTCTAATTGAATTGCTGACCAAAGGGATCTTATGCCAATCCCCCAAATCCTAGACCATTGCCAATACTGTAATTTACTATTCATAAACAGATAGCAATGGATTTGCTGAAGACAACGTCTACCTAACTCTTTGATTGTGGAGATTTCCAGATGATGCCTTTATCGCTAAGTCCTAGCATCTTTGGTATATGAAGATACCCTGAACACTACTGAAAGTGACATGTAAAATCCAAGCCAGCAACAAACACTTTGAGCTACAATGGTTTCTTACCTGCAAAATATTCTAAGACAATGGTATAAAAAATTTATTGTGGGAGTAATCAATATATGATTCAACTTAAGACCCACTCCATGAGGTTCTGACACTGATTGAGTTAATATATTGAGTATGCAGTTCTGTAATTTAATAACAAGAAATCAAATACTGTTTTAAATATGTGCAATGGATTTGAAAAAAAACATTTCTCCTAATATGTTATATAAATGGCCAAGAGAGTTCATATAAAAATAATCAACATTACTATAGAATTAAAATCACAATGAGATGTTACCTCATCCCCATCTATCTAGGCATGTAGGGATAATGGACAAATAAATGGAGAAAGAAAAAAAGGAGGTAGTGCTGAGATTGTGGAGAAATTGGGGTCATTGTACACCATCACTGAAGATGTAGAATGGCATAGCTATGGGCGAAAATTTCTCAAGACATATAAGCACATGAAATATTTTCATCCATGTGTGAAGGGATCAATAAACACCTACATATAACAAATATCACTTGGCCTCCAAAAATTCATATAAAATACCTTAAAATAAAATGAGACTATTTTAATCCTGAAAAAAGCTGTTAAAACTCGACTACTAATGTATAATTCAACCAGTAAGAGGTATTCAAAAAAAGAAGTAATTAAAAATAGTCAAATTCATAGTAGCAGGTTGTACTTACATATTTAGAAACACACACACACACACACACACACACACACACATATATGTATAAAATCATATATATTCAATAACAATAAACAGTTAAATTGAAAGCAGAAAGAAGAGGGTTT
Source organism: Phodopus roborovskii (assembly GCF_943737965.1). Taxonomy (NCBI): domain Eukaryota; kingdom Metazoa; phylum Chordata; class Mammalia; order Rodentia; family Cricetidae; genus Phodopus; species Phodopus roborovskii. The sequence goes on along the minus strand of NW_026126014.1, from coordinate 83,182 downwards.
AGAGGAAAGAAAAATGGAGAAATTATATATTGTAATCTCAAAACTAAAATATAACAGGTTATTAATATGGTAAATTTAATTTGTGTTTCTTACTATAATAAAATTTAGTAAGGTAAGAAATAGTTTTCATCACTTCAAAAATGATAATACTTGGATTTTTTTCATGGGCTTTATAACATTACATAAGTTCAAATTTTATGGAGATGTGCTTGAGGCTATATTCTGAAGAGTATGTTTACCTTTAAATAAGGAAATCACTGTTCTTTGTGACACCATTGTGTAACATGGAATTTTATAAGAAAATGTTCATGCTGTGAGTATTTACTCAGTGGTAGTGACTTTTGTGTTTGGATTCTATCAGTTGAATGGGAAGATGAGATGAAAAGGCTGAACTTGGATATTGAAATGACCTACCCTACCCTAATCATCAGATTGATGAATACACCAACCATCATCATAGAGCCTTCATCCAATATTTGATTGAACCAGACATAGAGATGCTCAACCAAGAACCAGGCCAAGCTCTGGGAATCAAGTCAAAGAGAGGGTGGGGGGCATATATGAGCAAGGGAAGTCAAGATCATGATGGAGAAATCTACAGAGACAGCTGAACCAAGCTCACAGAAGGAAACTCATGAACTCTAGACCTACAACTGTGGAGACTCCAAGGGACTGAAGTAGGTGCTCCGTATGTGTGAGGCAGTTGTGAAACTTGGACTATCTGAGGGACCTCTGGCAGTAGGACCATGATACAAACTTGGTACATGAGCTAGCTTATTATAGCCAATTCTTGAAGGTGAGATGCCATGTTCAGTGGCAATAGGACCATGATATAATCCTGGTACATGAACTATTTGTTGGAACCTACTCCCTATTGTGGGATGCCATGCTCATTCTTAATGCATGGGAGAGGAGCAGGAACCTGCCTCAATTTATTGTACCAAACTATGTTGACACTTCATAGGAGCCCTTATCCATGAGGAGGAGTGGACATGGGGTGGGCTAAGGGGGAGGTGAGGTGAGGGTGGGAGGGAGAACTGTGCTTAGAATGTAAAATACAATAAAAAATAAAACATGGAAAAATAATGCAAGAAATTTCCTAAGAGAACAAGTTAAATTTTCTGAGAACTTATTCTTTTGAGTTCATAGTCAACAAAAGCAATTTCTTGAGAGAACTGATAATGCATCATTATCATCTTCACTCCTTCAAACTCATGTTTGTTTATAGATAAAATATTCAAAAAAATCACATATTCTGATATTTGTATGCTCTTCCTATCTCACGTATGGAAGGTATGCAATGAATATTTATTTTGTCTATGAATGCATGAGTTATTAGTTTCTTTAAAAATGATGAGGAAGTCTTATTCTAAAAGAACACTGAATTTGAATTCAGTCATAGTTTTAGTCCAGTATGCTTAATGATCCAGCCAGGCCAGGAAGGTCATTTGAATTTTGGCAAGTCAATCCACCCTGAATGGAACATGCATCACCTATTAAACAGGAATGATGTTATTTAAAAAAGCAATTGCAACCCAGTAATCAATTACAAAATATATTTTGATTCGATTGTTAGCCATATTTCAACATGACATATAACAGAATAGTACATCTGAGACTCCATTGCTTGCCCTGTTCTATGTGTGATGGTATAGATGATGAAAAACAAATCATGATCTTGTGTCAGCCATTCATTTAGAAATCAGGTGACTCATTAATCTACTTTTGAAGGAGTATCTTATATTGCTTTTAAAAACTGGGTTACAATTTAGGTAGTAGTGGCTCATGCCTTTAATGGTAGCACTTGGGAGTCAGAAGCATGCAGATCTCTGTGAGTCTGAGACCAGGCTGATCTATAAGAGCTAGTTCTAGGACAGGCTCCAAAGCTATACAGAGAAACCCTGTCTTGAAAAACTAAAAAAAAAAAAAAGTAAAAGAAAAAATAATTAAAATAAAATAAAAATATAATAGGGTCACTTAGAGGAATTTAGATACATAAATAGATATTAAATAGTAAGTCTAGTGTTAGTCTTGCCTGACAAGTTCAAACAGAATGATAATTTTCTTTTATAATCTCAGGAAATTTGTTTTATTTAAGCAAATAGAGTTGAAAATTTTCATAAGCATTTATAGGGCAGTAGCTCATAATGTTGACTAATTGTGGTGGTTGACTACAATATTCTATAAAACCTAGAAATTCCAAAACTTGAATTTAATACCTGGAGATGTTCAATATAGAGCCAGGATCCTGAATATGAAAAGTGTTGTAGCTGATAGATGCTAGAAACAGTTTATAATTTACTTTTGGCATGTTGGCATATACCTTTTAGGCCATACCCTGTTTTGTTCTAGTTACCTTGCAAGGCAGTGTTTTCTAAATTACAGGTTTCATATGTTTTTAAAAACTAGAGTAGCAATAAGCTGGGCTCTAAATAGGAGTACTGTATTTTGTGGGAATATTGATGTGTATGAGAAGAGGTAACATTTTGACTCAAGGATTATGAAGAACCATCATAGGCAAAACAGAAGGAATTAAAATGTGAAAGGAGTGATAATTGCATGTCACTCAAATTCTTATTGATATCATTCTTTGATGATATCTTAAAGTTCTTTAAGACAATTTAGAAAACATCCTGTATAGTACACAAAGATCTGCTAGATTCCCAAATACTAAGGCAAAATATAGCCCTAAATAAACCACTAATAAAATACATTTATTATGGATTCTAGTTCAGATCAGTGTTTAGTTGTGGGCATTTGCTTCTGTTTCCAACAGGTACTAGATGAGGTCTCCATGATGGTGGATAAGTTAGTTGTTCATCTCACTATCCTGGAAGGACACTTATGGCAGCCTTTCCACGGTTGCTCAAATTGTTAGTTGGAGTCAGTCCTGTAGGTATCTGGATATTTCTTTAAGTTCAGTTTTCTCTTCAATCCTAAAACGGCTCTCTCTCTCTCTCTCTCTCTCTCTCTCTCTCTCTCTCTCTCTCTCTCTCTCTCTCTCTCTCTCTCTCTCTCTCTCTCTCTCTCTCTCTCTCTCTCCTGTCTTCTATTCCTCCCCTAACAATCGCTGCAAGAAACACATAGAGACAGCAAACATGAAAAAGGCTAACATGTCCCCATATTGATAGCTGGGAATCCAGAATGGGATTGACTCAGACCCCCTGACCATGGGTCTCAGCTAGAAGGCCTGAGCAGTCTAAGGGACCTCAGAAAGAGGAACTATGGTGTATTCCTTCCTGGTGCACAAAAGGACCTTGTGCACATCCCCCATGAAGGGATCTTCCCTTAACCTAGAGACAGGAGAGAAGTCCTAGTCCCTCCTTCAAATGCCTTGATAGATTTACATGACACCACCTGGATGGCATTGCCCTACATGTGGAGTGGGGGAAGAGGGGAGGGGAGGGTTATCGGGGTGCATATGAGGTGGCGAGAAAGGGAAAGAAGGAGGAAGGGAGGAAGGAAGGGAGGGACTGGGATCTATATGTAAAACAAATAAAATATAAAAGTTAACAAATACATTTATTATGTTATTACATCACTATTACATTTACATATGGATTTTTGAGGGGTTATAAAAACTTTTTGTCTAATGTTTACCTGCCCTAATTGAATGGATGGGTAATTAGTGTGTATATATACACACTAATTACCACGATGATTATGAGTTAACAAGGTAACAAGTAGAAAAGTTAAAAAGGACATTAAGAAGTTGAAAGTGTTCAATGATTTGATAAGTTACCCAAAGTCAATATACTAATATAAACAATAAACTTTTGAAGCCCTAATAGAAGGTTACAGAAGTTATTTTTATATGAAAAAAATTCAGTACAACTTTTTTTCTGGGAATTCAACAGGGTTTTTATCTTGTACTTAGTCAGGAAGAGCATCAGACTTCCCTATGTGTGGATTATATTCTTTATATTATTTAAACCTTGTACAGAGCTTCCTAAAATGTGCAGTGCTATCAGAGTATTTCCCAGCTAGAAGAAAATGACAACTTTTCTCTGCATTCACCATATCAGATATAAATAAAACCCTCATTTATTTACTATACCAAAATACTTGAGGGAATGTTCTACTATATCAAACTTAGTCCTATAAACAAAGCCACTTAAGAATTGTTGTGAGAGACCTCATTTTATGATAAATGGTTTAGATTAAGAACACATTTTACCTTCATGCATGTTTAAGGCTAGTTAAGAAACTAAAGGAAGAAATAATAAAATCTTTATGGCACATATATTAATTTCTCTGTTGTGCAATTCTAGCTGAGCATGTAACTGTTAAAATGTTCATTTTCTTATTATTTATGCATAATTTATGCTTAGGAATATATAAGATGTCATACATTTTATTAATATGTGTTACAGGTATAACTTGTAACTTTTTAAAAATGTCAAGTGAAATACTATGTTGTCAAGGGAACAATTTTTTTTTTCATAGAAGACATTAAAACCAGCAGTTTGGTACAGACATAATATTCTACAAATTAGATCATAATCAACATGATAAAATAAACAACCTAATTTTAAAGCCTTAACTATGCATCAAATTAGGGATATAATTATGTTGCTTTAGTTGATTTTGTTTTATGTAAAATCAGGTTATTTAGCAATGTAATTACATTATAGAAATTTAAGAAAATAAAGAAAAAATGCCTTATTCTGTTTTGAATTATCTTAGTGCATTTCATTTTATAAATTAAGTGAGAGTACTTTTCTTATGAATTTAGTTATGTTTATTTTCCTGTTTTTCAATATCTTAAATGCTAACTACCCAAACAAAGCTGATTTGGTCATTATACTTTGTATAAATGTATTGGGTATCATACTATATTCTATAAATATATACTGTTATTGTCAATTAAAATTAAAATACTTTTTTAAATGAAATAATTCTGAGAATAAAATTTAAATTTACAGACCTTTTGAAAAATTTTGGAAGCAATATTTGTTTTTTTATCAATTAATTTGCTGGTCTATGCAAATGAACTTAGCTGATAATTATTATAATAATCAGTAACTATTACAGTTAGAGTTAGGGAATGTGGAATACATATCATATAATGAAAGAATTTCTGGACAGTATGAATATATAGACACATAACATTTGTAAGTAATGAAGGGATGGTTTGAAATCACATCTTCGTTTTTCATATCACTGGCAGTCTGTGTTTTTAAAATCTTGTGTGATAATTTTTTATATATAAATCATTGAGAATCTTATTAGTCTTTGTCAATAATTTCATCTATTCCACATTATATAAACATAAATCCTATATAAACCTAGAATCCAATCATAAGAGAATAGCAGGCATCAAAATGAGTGATATTACATATATGATAATAACAACTTTCTATATACCTCTTGTCAAATACTAGTATTTTATTAATTTGAAGGAAGTTTGAAAGGTTATTTTGTGCTTTAAAGCAGAAGGTGACACATGTCAAGCATTTTGCTTAGTTTATGAAGAAAGTAAATGGCAAAACCAGTACTAAAATCCATATGGTCTTTGATTTGAATATTTTATCTTAAACACTACAGTATAAAGATCTCTATTACATTTTATTTTCTATCAATATTCTGAGATCAAATATTCAAACTTAAATGATAATTATATATACTATACATGAAACTCAAATAATTGAAATACCTTCATATACAAATATGCACATATACAAATACAAAATATATATTTAAAGTAATAAAATGTTTATATAATGTAGCATGATAGTATAGGAACCTAGAAGGCTTATATTGGCTAGGCTTACATAAATAATTATTACTTTATTTCTTATGTAGAATATATGAAATTCATGCAATTGGACAGTTGAAATGGTAATGTGTAAATTGTTAACTTGTGAACTTTTTGTTTGATTTTATAAATCTGGATATTTTAATCTTGTGGCATAGACCTTTATAAAAATAATCTTACACTTTTAATAAATAAAGTCCAAAGACACAGTTGTTATCATAGAAGTACTGGCTCTAAAGAGGAAATAGTTGTGCATGCCCAGAATCCCACAACACAGGAAGTAATGCAAGAGGGATGAGAGTTGGAGGATAACCTGGTTATATTTTAAGGCAACATCCAACAAGAAAACATAAATTGACTACATATGAGACAGCTTAGGAAGATATTCTTGAAGAAAAATGAGTAAGTTTTAATGGGGAAAAGAATATGGAAATTTAAAGTAAAGACAGCAGTGTGTGCAAAGGTTGGTAGAATAGAAAAAATAAGCATGGTGTATACAAAATATCATAGGAAGTTCACTGTGTCTGGAAAGAAAGCAAGATGGAGAAAGGCCTGAAATAAACATCTAAAGATAGGAATAAGAATAGTTTGGGCCCTTATATCATATCATGGAGTTAGATTTATACAGAGTATAATGAGTACAATACAGCTGTAGGTGGAGAAATGGTCATTTTATAATTTGTCTTTTTGGAAATGGTCCTATGATGAAAGTGTCACCAGTAAGGAGATACACACACACACACACACACACACACACACACACACACACACACACACACAATTTACTATAATATTTTGGGCACTAGGCAAGTTAGAAAAAATTAAAAGAGCTTCCTCAATTTTGGAGAACACTGAAATGTAAAATATATTCATCTCAGATAAAACTGTCACAGTTGAGCTCTGGTTCTGCACATGTTATTTATATAAAGTTGCAGTACCTTATATAAAAAACAACCTAATGGGATCCATCCAAGAATTTAAGTAAATACACATCACATTGCCACCTAAATAATATATGAAGATATGCTCTGTCTTTATGCAATCTCTTAACAAATAATACATTCATGATGCTACAAAATTAAAGGCAAAAATTAAGATATTGGTTACAGAAAATTGAGTATGACCAGAAAATATGTTGAAATTATTTTTATTCTTTTGTAGTTTTTTATATATAATTTTAAATTTAAATTCTAAACAAGTTTGTTTTACATATCAATTCCAGTTCTCCAACCCTCTTGTCCTCACCTCTTATCTCCCAACAGCTCCCATTCCATCATCCACTTTCTGCTCCCCAGGAAGGGTGAGGCCTTCCCTAGGGAGTCATCCACTCATATACTAGGGATAAATACTGATCCACTACCAGAGGCTCCATACACTGCCCAGTCCTACCAACTAACACCAAATTCAGGAAATCTGGATCAGTCCTATGCTGGTTTTCCAGCTATCATATTGGAGTCTCCTTGTTCAGGTCAGCAGTTTCTGTGGGTTTATCCAGCCTGGGCATGACTCTATTGCACATCACTCATCCCGGTCTGCAACTGGATTCCAAGAATTCAGGGTCAGTGTGTAATTGTGCTTCTGATTCCATCAGCTATCATATGAAGGCTCTAGGATGTCATATAAGGTAGTCATCATCAATCTCATTATGGGGGAATGGCATTTAAGTTAGCCTTTCTACTTTTGTTTAAGTTATTAGTTGGGGTCATCCTTGTAGATCTCTGGACATTTCCCTAGTGATAGATTTCTCTTAAACCTATAATGCCTCCCTCTATTATGGTAATTCTTTTCTTGCTCCCCTCAATTCTTTCCCTGACTCAATCTTCTGCTCCATAATTCCCACATCTCCCCTCCTCTTCCCCGTAACTCTATCTCCTCTACCCCCATAGTCCCAATTTGCTTGGAAGATCTTGTCCCTTTCCCTTTCTCCAGGGGACCATGCATGTCTGTCTTAGGGTCCTGCTTGTTTCCTAGCTTTCCTGGTGTTGTGGACTGTAGGGTGGTAATCCTTTGCTCTATGTCTAAACACCATATATGAGTGAGTACATACCATATTAGTCTGTTTGTGACTGGTTGCCTCACTCAAGATGGCTTCTTCTACTTTCATCCATTTGCATTCAAATTTTAAGATTCCATTGTGTTTTTCCCCCTGCTGAGTGCTACTCCATTGTGTAAATGTACATTTTCTCCATCCATTATTCAGTTGATGGGTATTTAGGTTGGTTTCAGGTTCTGACTATAACAAATAATGCTGCTATGAACATAGTTGCACAGATGTCATTGTTGTATGAATGTATATCTTTTGGGTATATGTGTAAGAGTGGAATTACGGGAATTTGAGATAAACTGATTCGTATTTTCCAGAGGAACTGCCATGCTGATTTCCAAAGTGGCTGTACAAGTTTGCAATCCTAAAGATAATCCACAGAATGGAAGCTATATTCACCAACCCCATATCTGACACTTTGTTGACGTCCAAAACTCACGAAGCTAGTTACCAAAACACCAAATAATCCAATTAAAAAGTGGGGTACAGAACTAAATAGAGAATTCTCAATGGAGGAATATAAAACAACTGAAAGACACCATGTAAGAAACTGCTCAACATCCTCAGCCATCAGAGAAATGCAAATCAAAACAACTCTGAGATACCATCTTACTGTTGTCAGTTTGGCTAAAATCAAAAATTGCAAAGTCAGCATATTCTGGAGAAGATGTAGTAAAAGGTGTACACTTCCTTTGTAGTTTTGTTCTTTTGTTCACCAAGGTAGAAGAATTGGGGCCTAAAATCAGCATTCTGCACCAGCCACTTCACTACATCTGGAACAGTGAAACCTTAAATCTTAAAATGTTGCCTTCCAAAAGTTCTCTAGGGACTTCATTACCAGAATGATTCAATCATTCACTCAAGCCCTTGGAGTTCCTGAACGATTGAGAAAAATACCCAAGTATTTTTCCTTTAGGTGCCACTGATAGACTGGCACTATGTAATGTTCGAGGTAAATAACTTCCCTACAACGAAAGAAATCCTACATTAACATTGCAGACACTTCTCGTTAGAAGACCAAAGAAAATGGATCTGTTGAATGTGTGGCAGTGGGACCGTTCAGTTTTCTTCTTGAAAGTCCTTGATAATAATATTTGAGTTGAAGCTAAGAACTATGCACATAATTTCTTTTTGAGCAATACTGTAGATTTTTGTATAATTACCCCTAGCCTTTTAACCATTTATGAGACCAAAATGTTTTTCTATAGTGATTTCTTATTGTCATAATGACAACTTTGAGCTAAGCAGTTGTAACCGTATGTCCTCAATGCTTTACCTCATACTATATACTGAAATACAAATTAAAACAGTCAATCTTAGCTTTTCAGCATCAGTGTAAAGGGGTGGATTGCTTATATTAAAATGTTTGTAATTTAAAGTGTTTGGACTATGGTGAGTATAAACCCCACTAAGAAGTCTTGTTCTAAGGCTCATTTGGTGCTGGAAAAAGCACAGATTAAATGTAAAATAGAGTAAGTATGAATACCTGAACTAAGATTACATCTTTTATAATATGGTATATTTTCAATAACTAATGTAATGCTGGATAAATGAAAGTTATCCAATAATTATTAAAGGAAGAATGAATGAATAATCAAATAAATAAATCAGGAGTTACATTATTATTAAGTTACTTGAAGTATTTCAAGTAACTTTCAAGTATTTGAAGTATTTCAAGTGCCATTTAATTCAAAATTCAAAAGACCTATTAAGCGTACCAGGATTAGTCTAACAAATACATTTAAAATCCTTTCCTTTTTCTGTTTTGTATATTATGACTTTAAATTTACTGCTTCCAAATAAATTGATGTGGGAGACTGAGCCCATTTTGGGTCTTACTGAGAACAGACAAGCAAGGCTTTAGTGATTTTTTTTCTGCATTTTGACATTATATGACCACAACAATATGTGAATTAGTTGTAATTTTAGGTACATCAACTGAATCATATTTCTGGAAATTACAAGGCAACATTAGTTATTGCTTCTTCAATAAATCTACTTATCCATGTGGGACAAATTATATTTGTTGTAAGTGAAGCTTTCCAAATTTGTTTTTTTGCCAGGGATTCTTATTAATATTGAAAGATACATCCATCTCTAAAATTTCAAAAATTATTTTGTCTAATACAAATATTGAACATCAGTAGAGATGAAAATGGTAATTAGAATGTAGATTTTTCTGGGAATGGTTTCTAAAAATGTAACTTCTAAGAAAAGTTCTTTCATATATAGATGGCCTTCCTTTTCATTATCTTTTGCACATTTGGTAGGTGTTTGCAAATATTCACTTTTGTATAGGTTTGTGTTCTTAGTGGGATAATGAGATGGCACTTGAGAGAGACAAAAAATTTTAGACTTTATAAAATACCTGAAAGTAACTAGTTCAAAATTAGGTTGATTCAGTATATAACTTGAAGTCCAAGATATAGATCACTTCTCTTCCTCTACTTCATTTAATCAATGAAGCTATGGATTAACTTATAGGGGCCCACAAACAACATATTTTTGAGATGGTTAAACATACAGTATGTGAAAATGATTACAAGCATGATTATGATTACAGTATTATTAAGGGAGTAAATTAACCATCCTTTTGTATCTTATGCACCATGATTAAAACATTGGATATTACTAATGCCAAAAATCACAATTCCTCATCAAATTGTTTGTAATTCATGCATTTTAGTAAGGTCTAACACAAGAGTAATAAAACTCTGATTCAGGCATCTCACTGTCATAATAGCAATAATAAAAATTTATGTAATTTTTAATTCATCAACACATTTTCTAAAAACCTCATGTGCCATTGGTGTTTTTGATTTTAGCCATTCTGACAGGAGTAAGATAGTATCTCAAAGTTATTTTAATTTGCATTTCCCAAGGAAGTTGAGCACTTTCTTAAGTGTCTTTCAGCCATTTTAGATTCCTCTATTGAGAATTCTCTACTTAGTTCTGTATCCCACTTTTTAATTGGATTATTCAGTTTTTGGTGACTTTTTAATTGGATTATTCAGTTTTTGTTGACTAGCTTCTTGAGTTCTTTGTATATTTTGGACATCAGCTGAGTGTCAGATGTGGGGTTGATGAAGTTATTTTCCCACTCTGTGGGCTGCCATTGTCTTATTTACTGGGTCCTTTGCCTTATAGAAGCTTTTTAGTTTCAGGTGGTTCAATTTATTAATTGTTGATGTCAGTGTTTGTGCTATTAGTGTTATGTTCAGGAAGCTTCTGTATGAATTTCTTCAAGGTTACCTCCTACTTTCCCTTCTAAGATGTTCAGTGTGGCTTGATTTGTGTAGACATTTTTGATCCATGTGGACTTAAATTTTATGCACGATGATAGATATGGATCTATTTTCAGTCTTCTACAAGTCAGCATCCAGTTATGTCAGCACCCTTTGTTGAAGATGCTTTCTTTTTATCCCTCTCCTCTCATCTCCCAGTGGGTGTAGTTGGGCCAAGACTTTGACACCGACAACTCTGGATTGTCAGGCCGCTCCTGGTGTTCTCCTCATTCAGAGAGTCTACTGGGGGGGCAAGACTGAGGTGTGGGAAATCTCTGAATGGTTCAGCCTGTCAGGGTGGGGTCACTACAATCAGAGCAGACACAGAAAGCTGTATCCTCACTCTTTAAATATGACATTTTATTTTTTCTTGATTTGATTAATAAAATGTTTCTAAAATAATATGCTAGTAATGAATCTAAGACTCATAAATCCATTTTTTATCCCTTTCTTTAAACTGGGCTCATCACTGGGAATATAGGAGACAATTACTTGCAAATCTTGTGGTATACCCCATGCTCCATCTTCAATACTGGGAAACAATAGCTGGTCATACTGGAGTAGGAGAGGCCATGCATGAGACTGCTTGTCAACTTCCAAGTTGATTGTCAACTGCTCCCAAAAAATAGCTCAGTAACTCATCTATAGCTCACAATTGATACATAAATTAACCCAATGAGAAAAATCAGTAAAACAGTCTAGTGCAAATTTACTATGCAAATGTCTGTTAAATTGTTGTTCAGTTTAATGGTTATAACAAAAGTTATTCTTTTAAATCACTATGGTTTGTGGATGCTTAATTACACACAAATAAACTGATATGAAATTTTGACAATTAGGACATTTTGCTTAGAGTTGTTCTATAGTTTCCTCAGGTTCATACAGTCCAACAAAAGAAAATTTTGATTCAACATCTATATAACAACACAGATTGTAGTATAAGGCATTATTTCAGGAAACATGTATGTTATGAGTAGTGTTTTTACGAATAACATTTCCCATTACATGCATGCCATTGGCTCTGTAATTTTTGTGACATTAACCCTACATTATAAGTGATACCCTCAAATGCTATTTTCAATGCTTTTCTGACACATACATGCTGAAGACAGATACTGTTGAAAAGACTGTGGTGTTTGTGTATATGTCAGTTCATAGGATTATTTTAAACTGAAAAGTTCTATAAACATTTGGAAAGAGATAATCCCAAAGGGAAAAACACTGCACATGAATTCACAAGCATATTTTTAGTTGTCAGTGGAGCACTCAAAATATCTCTTTTGAAACAGTTTTTAAACCATTTAGAAATATGAATTCTGGACAGCTGCTCTTAAAGCAATGATGGTGCTAAATTAAAGTGACATCCTGGACACCCATTCACAGAAAAACATAAAAATAGTATTGTAATCCAGAAACAAGAATGACTAAATGTTATGATTTTTTTTGCATTTTTGGAATATAAAGTTTGTTATTTAGGATCCATTCTATCATTCTAGACTTTGCTTTCTATATTTTTCCTATGGAATAGTCACATTACTGATGAAAGATATAATTGGACTTACTGGTGATACAGTGTCATAAGTATAAAGCAATGAAAGGACCATAACTATTTATAAGAGTGAAAGGAAACTGTCATGGTGATCTATAAAGAGAGCCAAATGTGATGCAAAATATAGGTATCTACTACAAGTTACCAGGTGAAAGGAGAAATAAATCCATGATAGTCAATGGCTGGCATCTTGAATGCATCATGTTACTGAATACTAGAACCTTCGAAAAGCAAAGCCTGCAAGCCTGCATCGTATTTATTTATTTATTTATTTATTTATTTATTTATTTATTTATTTATTGCATTAGTCAATACAGACTTTTAGTTTCAGCACTAAGAGAAAGAGTAAGATCTATTCCTAAACAAAATTGCCTTCTAAAAATGTATGGAGCTGTTTTCTGTTGATCAATTACTCCTGAGCATGGACCTATCTTGGAATATGGTTGATTTTCACAGTGACTCTCCATTTTAGAAAATAGATTTCTCTTTACCAGTAGGCATCAATTGCATACAGCTTCTTTGTTAGGGATAACATTTATTTTGCTGTTTTTGACTTAGTGATTTTTGTTTGCTTGTTTTTATTTTCATTGTTTTTTTTGAGAGGGAGCATTCATAAAGTTGTTTGGGTAGAGATATGTGGAGGATCTTGAAGGGCTAGGTGAAGAAAAATATATGAGAAAAATATGCACTATGGAAAATTTTAAGGAAAAGAAAGAAGGAGTTTGTGCCAGGCAATGGTGGCATGTGCCTTTAATCCCAGCACTTGGGATGTAGTAAAAGGTGGATCTCTATGAAGTCAAGGCCAGCCTGGCTTACAAAGCGAGTTCCAGGACAGTTAATGTTGTTACACAGAGGAACTCTGGCTCTACAAACAAAAATAAGAAAGAATGGAACGAAGCAAGGAAGGAAGACAATTAAAAAGGGAGAACGAAATATATAAAGAAGAAAGAAAGAAAACAAAAGAGAACAAAAGAAATGGACTTTATGATGGCTTTAGAATTTTACTGATATTAAGGAGTAGAGTTGTGGAAGATTATCCACGTTCAGGTATTGTTTGTGCTATTTTAAAGTCCTGCTGATATAAAGCCTGCAAGTGGCCTTGTTTTATTTATTTATTTATTTATTTATTTATTTATTTATTTATTGGAGGGTGGTTGCTTCTAATGTGGAGTATATATTTCAAGTGAATAGGGATATAAAAGATGATGTTCAAAAATCACCATTCACATAGCCCTCCTCATCAAACTGAAAAAATAAATTATTTGTCACGTAATAAGTATTTATGCTCTTTGATTTTCATGTCAAATTCATGGGTCTTCTTCAACCATCACACGATATGGAAGCTAAAGGGGGATATGAATTGAACTACTACTTGAATTTAAAAGAATTGAATCTTGGACCAGAAAGATGGCTCAGTAGTTAAGAGAACTTACTTTTCTTTCAGAAGATAAAGATTCAGTTCCTAGAACCCTCTGCACTTCTTGGAGATATGATCCCTCTGGCTCTTGTGGCCACATGTACACAGGTGGTGAATGGTGCAAATAAACGTATGCCTTCATGCAAACATAAATAAAGATAAACAAATAAATCTTGGTTAGCAAGTGTATAGATCAATCGATAGATAGACACATACACACACACACACACACACACACACACACACACACACATATATATATATATATATATATACACATATAGATCCAATGACTAGTTAATGCTACAGTTTCACTGATAGACTAATACTATAGTGTTTCTCTTCAGTGTTCTCCTGTTGTCCAGGCGCTTTGAGGGGCTTCCACCTTTTAACTTTATAAGGAAATTAGAAAAATAGTTACTGTTATCTATGAGTCGGTGGGTATGTATATGGTAATGATTGCTGAAGAGGTAGCAGAATAAGCTTCATGCTTATTCTTACTTCATTGTGTATGGGTAACCTGATAACTGTTGTTCCATAGAAACCAGTATACTACATCATTGTGATTGAAGCATTGGAACCATATTTAATTTAATAATGTTTTTAATGAGATACATGGATAGAAAGAAACAATTCATGCTACAAAGTTTGGAGGAAAGTGTAACACAAGACTAATAATGTCAAGCTACACTTACCAGTGGGCAGTCTTTGGTAAAGTATCACTATATGTTTAGTTTCTCTTTAGATGACTGAAAATTTTCTATTCCTTAATGAGCTTTATAATGCTGCATGGGATCTCGTTTTTTCCTGTTCCATTCACCATTAACAATGAAGCATCATAGATGCAGCACTTACCTGATGAAACTCAAGCATAAACATCATTGAAAATCTCTGTCTTTTTAACATTAAAGTCATATGTTTATATGAGTTATTGTACATTATTTTTATACTTTATTCTACTCACATGTCCCATAGTTATTTTCATATGTACACCTTTCATTTATGTTGTATTATCAATTGCTTACCATAAGTTCTCTGTTCTTTACTGATTCTTCTTATGCAACAAGCTCCTATTTTTGTGTGGAAGAATCTTATACACTTTCTATAAAAGTAAGCCAAGCTACTACCCCACCAATTTGCAG
The DNA here is from genome assembly GCF_943737965.1 of Phodopus roborovskii. Lineage (NCBI taxonomy): Eukaryota > Metazoa > Chordata > Mammalia > Rodentia > Cricetidae > Phodopus > Phodopus roborovskii. Next base: position 67,988 of record NW_026126014.1, on the reverse strand, counting down.
TTTTTAAACTTGTGTTCCCTAAGACTCATTTCTGTTCCCTTAGATACAATTATTTTCTTCTCATTCCTATCATCTAAGTTATTACTTTTGATTTCTTACATATTAGTTGTGTTCTTTATTTGTATCTTTTTCTTTTAGCATTACACTGAACTTATAAATTTGGAAGTTTTTTATTAATTTTCACTCACACAAGCAGCATTTACATGTTGTAAACTGATATATAACAATCTCTCCTAAGGACTAAGCTCCTTTAATCTCTGTATTATATTCAAAGTGGACCACAATGATTAAGAGTACATGGGTTGAGTAATTTAAGTTAAAGATTCATTTATTTTTCTATATGTTTCTATCCACCATGCTCTTATTTTCTTTTCACACACTTATAAAAGTATATACATACAAGTATGTCAAGAAACAACAACAATCCCATCTTGAACACTGACTTAGTTATTATTTTCTTAAGGAAACAGAGAAAGAAACCAGATAGTAAGGAATAAAGGAAGAAAAAACTGAAGGATGATAAAGAAATAGAAAAGAAAGGGAAAAGAAGGGAAGTGTATTCTTACAGTTTTGTTTTGGTTCCTCATATTAAGATAAAATCCTATGAAAGAAAAAGTGAATAATATACCACCATAGGCACTATAAAGTGTATGTCAGTATACAAACTACTACAGGTAACAATCACATAGCCTGTGTGATGAACAGATCTCTAAGGGAAATCAACACAGCATATAGGAAAAAACAGAAGATAATACTAAGAAATGTCAGGTAGATGAAAGATGAAAAGACCTTAGAATGTGAGTTGAGCAAAACAATAAAGATTGACAAACTGTTTATCTGCACTAATAATAATAATAATAAAATAACTAGAACATCAAGTAAGAAGATTGTGATCCCTCAAGCTCCAAGCCTCTAGGGCCATAGTTAGTGAAGATTTCTCCCCCTCCCTCCACTTTCAATATATCAAACCATCTCAAGAATACAGGAAATAATGAAGGTCTTCCAAAGCTAATAGCAATACATTCAGAACATGTAAGCCTGTAAAGCATAGAAGTAGGAAAAAGAATTTTTAGGCTAAATATCTCTCAGAAAGTTTTCCTAGCAGACAGTATATAGAAATGCTGGTTCTGAAAGGTGGTTCTCCAGGTGACACACCATCCATTTGGTCATTCAATCATCTATTGTCGTCTTGGTTTGGGGGTTATTAATACATGATTAAGAAGAAAAAACTGCATTTGCAGAAAAAAATGTTGAATTTCTCTCAATCAATCCTTTTTACTTCAGGTTATAGGAACTTTCTCATAAAATGGCATGTCTTAGCCACAAGAGTGGCAGTCCCAATAATGTTGAATAAGAACATTGGTTCAGGCTTTTAAGTGAAGTATCTCCAGTTTACTTTAAATAAAACTCTTCAGGCAGAAAAGATGCACACTGGACATAGGAAAATAAAACTGTCCTGCTGGGATTTCATTGTGCAATGATATTACATACATTATAAGATTAACAAAGATCTTACAGGACAATTCCATCTTCGTCTTTACAAAATTACAAATTACTACTTTTAAATTGAGTTCACTACTTATAAATAATGTTCTCCCAAGCTCAGTAAGATGAACATTATTCAATGATCACTAAATACACTCAAAAAATATGGAGCTGGTGAACAGTGGTCCTTTGTACCAAGAGATGAAAGTTTTTCTTTTGATGAAGTAGACTCTGAGCTCACAGTTTTACCTAATTTCTCAGTGTTTTATATCCATAAAGTATCTGAATCTACATTGCATTTGATGGATTGTATTGTCTTCTGCATTTCAAGATACATGTCATATTGTCCTCCAGGCATTAGTAAAACCTAAAAATAAGACATAAACCAGTACTGAGAAAACTTTTCATAGTATAGGACCACAGTTAAAGATCTTCAATTTTAAATCCCAGAGAAAAGAAAATACAGGTGTTTTTTGATGAAATTAAAACATAACAGTAGGCAGGGAGTGATGTGGCATCATTGTAGAGAGAGATAACCTACCCCTCTCCAACCCATTAATGCTCTGAGGAATGTGGTAGTGCCCTGAGCTCTAAGGGCAGGAGAGCTGCTCTTGCCTACCACCACCTGCAAAACTCAGGAGAGACGGTCTTGAACCTTGTTTGGACAGCCAGCACAATAGAGCCATTTCCTTTGGTGGAAGTATGGGTGAGCCAGCACCCAAAATGGATGAAAACTGGAGAGCTCTCTGCATTACTCATCCATCAGTTGGAGGTATGGGTAGAGGAGAGCTGGTCTTTCAACTCTTGGAAGAGCAGGCCCTTGATGTGGGAGTACTTCTGTACACTCCGTGTTTTGGTTTTACTGGTTGATGAATAAAGCTGCTTTGTCCTATGGCAGGTCAGAAAATAGCTAGGTAGGAAATCCAAGCAGAGATACAGCAAGAAATATGGAGCAGTCAAGGGAGATGCCAGCAGCAACCAGAGGAGAAAGAGGTCTGAGCATCACCAGTAAGCCACAGGTCATGTGGTCATACAAAGATTAATAGAAGTGTGTTAATATATGTGTATTATATAGCCAGTAATAAGCCTGAGCCATCGGCCACATAATTTTAATTAAGCTTCTGAATGATTATTTTATAAGTATTTGTGAGAACAGGAAGAACACAGGAATGCCTATGTTTACTCTAGGTTTTGGGCTCCTTATGGAGATTTCTTTCTATGTGACAAGGCTAGGCATTTAGGCAAGAAACTGCTCTTGCCTGGACTGCGTAAAAATACTCAGTAGAAACTGGATATGCAAGACCCACAGGGAAATTATGACTAAATTTGCCAAAATAAGGTGGGAAAATCCTTCAATGTTCCTGCTTCATGAAAGATTTTGTTAGACATTCTGCAGGACAAAAAAGAAAGGGACTAACACATTTTGCCAAAATATGCAGGAGAATCCTTCAAATTTCCTGCTTCCCTGAAAAGTCTTCCACTCTAGGCCTGAAGTTGTATACACCTGTGATACACTGGGTGATTTTCCAGGCAGCTATATAATTCTGTTATTTTAGGACATGATTTGGAATGCTATGAATATGTGTTACTTTTGTTGGTTGATGAATAAAGCTGCTTTGTCTTATGGCAGTGTAGAATATAGCTAGGCAGGAAATCTAAGAAGAGATTCATGGAGAAATAAGTCATAGTCGAGGAAGATGCCTGTAGGCGCCAGATGAGAAAGTTGTCTGAACATCACTGGTAAGCCATGGATCACAGGGAAATAAACAGACCAATAGAAATGGGCTAATTTATGTGTAAAATGTAGCCAGTAATAAGTCCGAGTCATTAACCAAACAATTATAATTAATAGTAAGCCTCTGAGTTATTATTTTATAACCAGATATGGGACCAGACAGGACACAAAATTCATCTGCTACAAGACCTATACATTGCTGGGGTACCACAATAGAATCAACCCAACAGGCAGAGGTGTCAGTGAACCAGCCCATTACTCTTCTGTCATGTGGTGGCTTGGGTGGGGAGAGACACCTTCTCACTCCTATCAATGCCTGAGGAAGGTGGAAGTGCTGGTCCTGAGGTCAGAATGGCAGGATTGCTGTCTCTGCATGCCACCACCTCTGGAAAGCAGGGCCTGCACCTTGTGTAGGGAGCACAATAGAGCCAACCCCATTGACAAAGGTGTGAATAAGCTAGTTCTATTATGGTGAGCATTATGGAGCTGCTTCCATTACTTATCTGTCATGTGGAGGCATCAACAGGAAAGAGATGCCTCCCCACCATCAATACATGAGACTGGTGGGGAGAATTGGTCCTGAGAAATAAGAACTGGAGAACTAGCCATGCTCCTTGTCTATTGCAACATTCAAGAGAATGGCCCATATGCCATACCTAGGCAACACAGTAGAGCTGTCCCGAAAGGTATAGGTGTGGGAGATCCTACTCTAAGGACATGAAAGCTTGAGAACTGACTTGCCATTTACTCATTCCTTCAAGGAGTGAATTTGCTAGAACAGTGCAGCAGAGCTCACCCTGGTGGTGAGAACAAGAGAGAGCAGGAGAGTTGATTAACCCTGCAAGTACCCAGGCCCAGATCCAGTGTTATGGGTGGGTCCACTGGCCCACACCACTATCTACCCATCTGTAATCTTCTAGAGCATGTATAGAGACTGTTCCTGCAGACCCAAAGCTGCAATATTTTCACAACATAGGGCAAGAGCAAGATAACCAAGAGGAGTTCTAGTGAGGGTTTAACATCAATAGTGTAGTAGAAACTAGAGGCCTCGAACCAGAACAATGACAAGTTGCAACGAACATTGACAAAATCGTTTATTGCCTGATTCACTATGTCACATTACACCTTCCATGATAATATTTTTATCTTTTTTTTCTTTTTGCTCTTAAATTTTATGGTGGTAAGGGCTACAGTGGGAGATGGTGGATACACAGTGATGGGGAATGAATAGGATGAATGGTATGGAGATACATGATGTAAAAGAGACAAAGAATAAATATAGGGAAACTTACCTCTAGGAAAGGAGTCAGAATACACACACACACACACACACACACACACACACACACACAGGCACACAGGTGTGTGTGTGCATGTGTTGTGTGTGTATGTTAAATATATAAGCAATTTGTTGGATCACTGAAAATTGTCTGTAGAATATTCATAAACTATGAAACAACAAGAATTGATATAAAATACTGAGTTTTACTACTGTTAAGGCTAATGACAAAATCAGTATAGTGAAAAGGGGCAAAAAAATCATAACTGTAAAATTCTGCATCAATATGTTTAAAATTTTAAGACACCAAGTTTATCCACAAAGGCACACATTCATTCTGTCATCACTTGGTGTTCCTGACCTCTATCTTAAACTAGAATTCCATAGATTTTTTTAGTAATGTACTACAGGTAAGATAGGTACTTCCCACAGTTCCTACAACTAAGAACAGATGTGACTGGAAAACATTATGGTACTCCTTGCTTTCTTTCATAGTAGTTTTGTTCAGAATATCATTGGTCCAAGTCTTTACATTCCAAGAATGAAATAAAACAGCTTCTGAAGAGCTGGTCCATTATAGAAAGTACAAGAAATTTGCCTTTTCATGGCAACAACTTTGAAAAGGTTGATAACAACTGAGGTTCAATTTCAATTTGACGTCAGAGAACAAACTCATTTGATTTTAGTGTATGTTTTTTCTAGACTGTATGTCAGGCTCTTTGAAATCAATTATTTTATTCAGTCTTCATAAACAGCAATTTGAAGCTCTGTTTTATTATAAATTAAATATATTGCTTCATAATTGAATTGATATTGGTCATTGTCTCAAAGTCACTTTACAATGGGAATTTTTTTTAAATCTTTAAAAATCAATATCTAGATTAGCCTTTGGAACATGAAATGGTAGCTGAAAACACAAAAAGGGTGTCACATTTTTTTTAATGTTCTCATAAATGCTCTTAGATATAAAAGAAATTTGGGATAATTATTATAGTAGCCTATTTACAATAATATTAGTGGATTTCACAAATTTGGTTACTGCTAGTAAATATTTGTAACCACTTTTCCATATTACCATCATTCATTTCAATGATATACAGTAGATAGGCATCATTGCTTTGAGTCTTTGTGTGATACACACACACACACACATACACACACACACACAGAGAGAGAGAGAGAGAGAGAGAGAGAGAGAGAGAGAGAGAGAGAGAGAGAGAGACAACAATTGTACTGGGTAGAATTAAGCAAGAATAAATTTTTTGTCTCATGTTCTATATCCCAAACCCACCCAATAAAATGATCAAGTGTGCAATAATCTCAAACATTAAACTCAGGGAAGAATTTACAAAGTTATTGGAATAGTATAATTTCTGATGGTTGAAAAAATTGAACTCATCCTCTCATATATTACTTCATGCTTATTAAATATCCATCTGTTTAGAAAGGACACAAATAATAGGTGTGGAATTGAGATATCTATTAAACATGTTAATTTTACAAAGGGGTAGAACATGATTGGGATCCAAGAGATGTTTGGTTTTTGGGCCTGTGTCTTGAGTGTTTACTAACTGGGTGATTTTCCCTCCTGTTGGACCTCTCTGCAACGCACATCTGAAGATGCCTTTACTTCTGAAGGTGGTTGTAAGATTTAACTGATATTTGTAATAGCTTTCAAGGCCTGAGATGAAAGGCACAAACTATTTATATTCCTGATCCTTTTGCTTTGTAGTAATTGCTTATCTAGCGCTGCTGCATTAAACAATTTGGTAACAGCTTCTGGAGAGTATTGAAGAAGAGATGGAGTAGGAAAATGTTGAAAGATTTGTATATTGTAAACAAGTGAACTACTAAGATTGCCTTTTGTTGGACTTTTCCTGTGTTAGATATCCTGAAAGCAAAGTGGCTCTGTGTGAATGTAGCCTCAGGTTATCTTTCCACAAGAGTTCTAGATTGATGCTTATTTTTTATAAAACCTCCTCTAGAGCTTAGGATCCTCTCTATGATGGGTGATTACCTTCATCTTTAGAATCTCTGTATTGTTAGAACACAGTTTTATAGTACTTCAGCCAGTCAGAGTCTGAGTCCTTTGAACCATTGCTTACTACTAGGAGAAGAATTGGTAATACTATTACTTATCAAATGAGTGGGGAGATCCAAACAAACTGCAAATTAATTTGTTGATTGTATGTTTACTAGCTCTGTGACCATGGAGAAATTTTATTAAGTTACGATGATTCAATTATCTTATCTGTAAAACAGTATGAAAGCATAGAGTTGTTGCAGTGATAATGGAGAGAATCCATAAAAATTGTTTAGCAGAATATCTGGTTTCAGACTTTAAAATAAAAATGCTTGCAAATATTAAATAGTTTTGTCATAGAAAAAGAAACAAATAGTTAATGTGAGGAAATTGTCTTGAATGAGTTTTTAAATATAATACAAATATTTACAATATGTTCTGCAAGGTAAGCTTGAAATTTCCAAGAGCAAGCCAAACTAAATTGAAAACATTCTCCATTAACATGGGAAAGTATTGCTTTCTAGGAGATCTGCTTTCCTTTCCCCCAAATTCTTATATATTTTATATAATAAAACACATATGGAATTTTAATGTGAATTAAATGATCTTTTCTCCATTTGCAAGTTTTCTGTCTGACACTTGTTTGCCATCTCCAATCTAGTGTATATGTGGTACCTGTTGAACCACTGAATGGTCCTCACTTATTTGTGAAAGAAGGAATGTGTCAAGATGGGTGTGGTAGCTCATTCTAGTATTCCTTGAGATTGCTGTGAGTTCAAGAAATGTTAAGGCTACATGGTTTGCTCTTGTATAGTCTAGACTATAGAAAAAGACCCTCTCTCAACATATAAAAGAAAACATTGAGCCATAGTGAGGGCAGGTGAAGAGGTAAATAAAGAGGAGAAAATAGAGGCTGGGAAGAGGAAGAGAAAAAGGAGGAAGAAGACAGGATAATCATGATGATTACTACAATAATAACTGAGAACAGATTTTACTACAATCTTGAGAGTATTTCTCTTCTGTCATTTTAGCTTGATTTGGTTACATAAATCATCCTTCTATATGAAATGCCTAGTACAAGTTATTTTTCTTAGCATTGTAGCATCATCAACTTTCTACACTTGTTCTCAAATACATTCAGGAATAAATATCCTTGATGTGGCAATATAGCATATAAGCTAAATATTCAGATTATTCATTAAAAATACTTTCCTTTCAGTCCAGTATTCTTTTTTAATTACCCAAGACAACTGTTGCAACATCATTGTGATTTATAATTGTTTAATCATTTTTTCTTACCTTTGAATTCATTACTCATTAGAGTAATGGTTTAAAATATCAAAAAATGTCCTTTTAATTTTTTCAAAGTCTGTCTATAACATATAGAATATTTTTTTTTCTCAAAGTGACACAGACATTGAGTTTTTTCACTTATATACTTGTAAGAATGGTTGTGTTGTTACTATTATTTTGGATTAGAAACATTTTAAAAGGGAGGTATTTGTCTATGGGTAGGAATGATGGTTGCAAAATATGTTGAATTTTAGACATATTCAATTGAGAATGTCTGATACAACTTTCATTTTTAATGTTTTGTTTTCTACATTTTCTATTCCAGAATATAGTATGAATTCTTGCTTACATAGATGGTAAAAATGGAGGTTTTTATAGACTTATAAAGGAAAGAAGTCTTACAGTAGCTAATGATTAGCTGGTGAAATATGTTTAAGATGGTTATAATTGTAAATTAGATAAATTGAATATATGAAACTACTGTGAACTCATAATCTACAGTTAAATTCAAATTTATATCATGAGATAAGACCATATTAAATAAAGTTTTTCATAGAAATAGTTTTATTTATGTTACATAAATTTGAAGTAATTGTGACAAGACAGCTAGGATCTTTTAAGTTGATTAAAATGAGATTTTTTAATTCATGAGAGAGAGCTATTTGTAACTAGTGGCATAATTGCAGTACAGAAAGTGAGAGATATTATACATCCAGGAAAATGTGTATATCATACTCCTCAAACTATTAGAATAATATACACATATATTCTTTCCATTTTTATTTAATCTTGAAACAAGATGGCTTTACATGCCAACTCCAGTTCCCACTTGCTCTCATCCTTCCTTATCACCACAACAAACCCCAACCCATCCCCTGTCTGCTCCTCAGGGAGGGTGTGGCCTTCTATGGGGAGTCTTCAAAGTCTATTATATCATTTGGGGCAGGCCCAAGCCTTTTGTCAAATGCTTTTTTAGCATCTAGGGAGATGATCATGTGGTTTTTCTTTTTCAGTTTGTTTACATGGTGGATTACATCGATAGATTTTTGTATGTTGAACCACCCCTGTATCCCTGGGATGAAGACTCCTTAGTTATGGTGGATGATTTCTTTGATGTTTTCTTGAAATCGATTTGCTAGTATTTTATTAAGTATTTTTGCATCAATGTTCATGAGGGATATTGGTCTGTAGTACTCTTTCTCAGTTTTTCTTTGTGTAGCTTTCATGCCAAGGTAATTGTGGCCTCATAGAAAGAGTTTGGTAATGTACCTTCTGCTTCTATTGTGCAAAATAATTTGAGGAGTATTGGTATTAACTCTTCCTTGCATTTCTGGTAGAATTCTGCACTGAAGCATCTGGCCCTGGGCATTTTTGGTTGGGAGGCTTTTGATGAATGCTTCCATTTCATTATGGGTTATAGGTTTATTTAAGTTGCTTATCTGTTCTTGATTTAATTTTGGTAAGTGATGGCTATCCAGAAATTAGTCCATTTCCTTTGAATTTTCAATTTTGTGGAGTACATGTTTTCAAAGTATATTGTTACATCATATTGTCTCAGTTATTTTTTATCTTGCTGTGATACACAAGTAATATCAAGGCAGCTAACAAAGGAAATAATTTATTGGCATCTTCTTATTTTAAAGGATGAGTCCATTACTATCATGGCAGGGAAAATGGCAAGAAACAGGAAGGCCTGGAGCTAGAGAAGTAGCTAAATGTGGAGAGCCAGTGAGGCACTGATGATGATGTGCACTTTGGAAACATTATAGTCTACCCCTTGCTTCCAGCACATTTCCTTCAACAAGGCTAACACCTTATGTATGTTTATCAAATGTTACTATTATTCCCCAAAGAACTCTTTATAATTTATTTTACCTCTGCAATCTATTAGATTATGTAATAAGTTGTCTTTATTCTACTGTAGGAAAATATCCAGCGGTATAGAATATCCCCAGGACAAATCATTCATGTATATGATGAGCCTCTGTAGGTAATTGTCATTCAAACCACAACACATACTATAAATATTTTTGAATTGATATCTAAGCCAGAAACAATATTCTGTATTTTTTAAGTGACACTGATGTTATCCCTCTCTGAATTAGAATTGCTCATCTATTCTAGAAATTTAGTTTAAATATGGACATGGTTAATAGCCTTTGAAAAAATATTCACTCACTTACTAAGTCAATAAATATTTAATGATCACTGGTGAGGCTTAAAGTATATTTTCAGTATAGGAGTTACTTTAATAAAATTCAGAAAGTGATAAGGTTTATAAAATGGCACAAATAAGATGCTGTTGAAATAGTGAGAGATAAGTGATTACATTAGGAGATACTTCATCGAGAGTAGATTTCTACAGAAGAAATTGTAATAGCATTGGAAAATGGTTGTTTGAATGAATTAACATTTACATCCTGTGAAATATGGATTAGATAGTCATAAGCAAAATAAGAAACTATATCTACAGTGTATTTCATTGAAGAATCATTTGAAGTAGGTTGATTATTGCAGTATCAGTCTGTACCAGCATTGTGGCAATGCAAACGAAATAATTGGGAAAGTAGAAATAAGATTCTTAGTAATATTCAAGACAAAGTGTTTGTGTTTATAAGAAATTACTATTTTCCATAGAAATCTTTATAATTTATTTTCTTGCAGTCCATTAAACTGTTAAGAAAATTGACTTTATTCTAATGTAAAATATACAGTGGTATTCTTTAGTCATAGCTAAGAGATAGTATCTAGACTATTTCATTCTTAAATCGAGAAGAATAACAAATGACTGCCATGTAGGAAAACCCAAGATTTCCTTGACATTTAAAGATATTTTTTTTTCTCAAGTATAACATGTCTCTAAATCAGTTAATTTTATTTGCTATATTATTATGTGCCAAGAGACAAAACCATTTTGGAGGATGAACTCTATTAGTTTGTATAAAAATACTAGAAGAATTTGGGTGGTGGTGGCTCACACCTTTAAACCCAGCATTCTGGAGGCAGATGTTGGCAGATCTCTGTGACTTTGAGACCAGCCTGGTCTATAAGAGCTAGTTCTAGGACAGCCTCCAAAGCCACAAAGAAACCCTGTCTCAAAAAGCCAAAAGAAAAACAATGCTAGAAGAAAAATTCTAAGCTACAAAAATATTAAAATGACATTAGGTATTTTAGTTTTAATTATAAAAAGCTAAGTATGCAATACAAACAAGTAGCATGTATTCCAGTTGTAAGCCTAAAACATCTGTATTCTCTTTTTACTTCAACAGAAATCACTATTTTTGTTTTATTTTTACTGTCTGTCATATTAAAAAAAATGTTCTTAGTCTAATAGACCTGTGAAGTTCCATAGATTCTTTAAGAATATTAAATTTTTCTGGGGGTTATATTTGCCTTTATATAATTTGATAATCCCATTTATCTTTTAATTTACTGTTCAGTTGCAGTCAGTCTACAATATGGAAAAGCCAAAACATAATTAAGGAATTCGCGGATAAACCATGAGTAAGTGGACTATTAGATTTTAGTAATTTTTTGTTTTGAAGAGCAGGTCCTGTTAACAAAGAAATTTGTACAGTAGTTGTGCTGTATTTCTGCTTATAAAGTATTCAGTGGCTGACTGAGCAGCTTACTCTTTATAAGTTGTATATTCCGTTCTAGGTATTCAGTAATGCCAAGTGACTACTACATATTTCACACTCTAGATCAAAGATGCCTATCATTTTCTCCACTCTCTACTTGATACAGGTGTTTTATTTAGTGCTTTGTTTTTTTACAAACATGAGTGACTCATGTCCATATTGGGTGTTAACCATGATGTCTATCAAGGTCCATTTAAATTCATTTCTATTTTTTTTGTTATATCATATATTTAATTTCTACTGAAAGGGCTTTATTCACTTAGCTATTTAAGTTGTTAATATAAAGTATAATAAGTGTTTAGCTGTGGGTATCTGTTTCTGTTATTTTTTGCTGGTTATTATTAAAAACAATTAAGAGGCAATAATTCTATTGATAGTGCCCTGTTCCAAACAATATTGTTAAAAACTATCAAGCAATAGTAACTCTGTTCATTGACCCAACACATATCTTCCTTGGACTAGCTACTCATTCTATGCTTGGGGGTGGTACTAGGTGGCTATCCTTGTAACAATGCAGTCTATTTATATCTCTTATTATTCAGAATTTACTTTCACTATTTATTAAAGGAGAAACAGCTACAAAATTATATTCCGTTTTATCTGATCCAGGAAATGGTCATAGGAAAGATCTCTAATTATTTAAGATGTTTTCATAAGTCACATGTTTTTCACAAATTTAAATCATTCCAAACTATTTCCATTCTCATATCAATTATACTCTTTCTTTTCCATTCTAGCAATGTGTGTGGGATGAGGTAGAAAAAATGAAATAGAGATGTGACCACTGTTCATAAGAGAACAGATTAAAAGAAACTTGTTCTTGGTATACATTACTAAATAAGAAATGTAAACACCAACCCAGCCAAAACCCCTTCCTTTTACAAAGGTATTACACCTGCAAAATATTATGATTCAGTAGTAGAACAAAAAGCTTGTAGGAGTAACCAACTGTGGTGATTTCAATTACAGTGGCCCACATAGACTCATATATTTGTATGATTAGCTACAAAGGAGTGGAACCATTTGAAAGTATTAGAAATATCTGGAGATGTAGCCTTGTTAGCAGAAGTATATCACTGAGGATGGTTTTCAATCTCCCCACCCCTCTCTGCTCTCTGTCTCTCTCTTTCCTTTCAGATAAGGATGTGGCACTCAGCTATTTTCCTTGAAACACACCTACCTACTCCATGCTTTCTATTATGTTGATAAAGTACTAAGCCTCTGAAACTGTAAATAAGACCTCAAATAAATATTTTCTTTTTGTAAGAGTTGCCTTGGCCATGGTCACAGCAATAGAACAGTGACAAAGTTACCAATGTCTTCTTGACTTAAGGTCTACTGTGTGAGATGGAAGGCATACCCCAAACAGACTGGGCGATTAGCCCTGCTACCAGCTACCTAGAGGAAAATAAAATACTAATGTTTTTCTAAAGAAATGTAACAGAAAAAGGCTCCTAATGACATTCTTCTGTACCAATAGATCAATGTCTTGCTCAGCCATCATCAGAGAAGCTTCTCCCTGAGAGTTCCCAGAGAATGAAAGACGTTGGAACACTTAGCCATATATAGGATATCTTCATCAAATAAATCTCTCCCCTCAGGGCTTGGGGAATCTTACAAAATAGGAGGCAGAAAAAGTTTGGGAGTCAAAGTAGTTGGATAACGCCAAGGAATGAAAAGTTTGTAAACTAAATTGGACCAATAAACAGAGACTGTGGCAACATTCACAGGGCCTGAATAGACCTGTGAGTCTATATTAAATGGGGCCTCCACTCTTGAGCCAGAAGTTATCTAAAATTTAAAACCACTTGCACATGGAAATTAAATTTTCTTCAAGGAAGAATTACTGGAAAAACAATCTACTCGAATGTCCAGGGCACATGCCCAACAGTAGATGGCCAACAGAAAATTAATTCAAAGCATGTTTGAGGTTCCTTATCTCATAATGTCATGTCAAGACATTTTTTTTTCATTTAATTTCTTTTTTGTTTACCTTACAGTTTCTTTAAGTATAATGGATTTCAGGTTTTTATTTTTGTGGGTTTTCTAAATGTGTGAATGTGTGGGATACTGTATCTATATCTGCCACTTTTCTCTTAGGCTAATTTTCATCTGTTTATTTTGCTCTATTCTAATTTGCTTTTACATCACTATATTTAATTTTATTTAAAGGAAATGTATTTTTTATTTCTTAAGGTGAAGTTAGAATACACTGGTATAGAATAATGATGACTAATTATAAACCTAACAATATTACTGACAACAGAGTATAATATAAAGAAGTTAATATTTATTTAGCACTCAAATCTCTCAGGTTATTGAGTGTCATTTACTTGCTTATCCCATTAAACAACAGCTTCTTAAAAGATAGGTGTTATTATCATTTTCATTTACAGATAAGGAAGCTGTAGTCAGAAAAGTTAAAGAATTAAGTGAAAGTTAAGGAACTAAGTAGAGAAACTGGAAATAGGACAAGATATATTTCACACTAACGCCCAAATTTTACAAACTCTAACATCTTGAAATGAAGGTAGTGATTAATTATATGTACATATGTGTTGTAGTTCACCATTACAATGAAAAAATCTGATGCATTAAAATAACAAAGGGAAATGGAAAGAAAATCATTATTTTAATATCCTGGTCCTACAACAATTGTTTTGTGTAATTATTTTATATTTGCAACAACCCAGAGACAAACAGTTTACATTTGACATTTTAGGAAACTGAGTTTAAGAAGATTAAGAAAACTTGTATAATGTCACACAGATTGGAAGTAATCAAGACAGAACATACAGTCTACCTGAAAAATATAGAAAGACTTGGTTCTTAGTCTGTTTAAATACTTTTCCAAAGAGCAAATAAATAAAGCTAACAGATTTTCTATTTCTAATTTTGTCAGAGGTTTTGTTTATTTGATTTTTGTTTGTTTGTTATTGGTAGTGGAGAAGTGATAAAATATATATGGTAGCAAAAGTATAAAATTCAATGTATTATAGATTTTGAGACTAGTTAATTTCAGTGTGTTGTGTTTTTTATTTACAAGTTTTTTTTAAAATAATAATGTTAATTAAAATATTTTCTCAGTTTAATTCATTTGGGGGGAATTAGTTCAGGTTGCCAATGCATAAAATTGCTTGCTTTTCTGAGTAAGTTGAAAGACAAAAGAACAGAGTACAAGCTGATCCTACATTCAAAACAGCTGGACAAAACAGCCCTACAGACTACAGCCAGGATATATGAATCTTCTTCGAATCCCCCAAGACAGCGCCCCTTACCACCAGGAAGTAGTTTGGAAAGAACGATGCCCAATTTCCCAAATATTGTGTATAAATGTTTGTTTTCATGTAATTGGACTTTGTTATATAAAATTAAGTAAAATAAAAAAAATATGTTTATGTTTACCAGGTGATTTTAGAAGTATGTAGAATACAAAGAAAGAATCCCTTAGTCCACAGAGTTATACAGGTGGTTTTTAAACAGAGCAAAGTTACTTCCCACAACCCAGAGGGCTAGGAAATCTACTGCCCTAGAAGAAACAGAGAGTGTTTGGTGAGAATGGATTCATAAAACCCAACTTTAGAAAATTCTATCTGTATGGTTTGGTGTTACTCAGTTTTTTGGTTTTATTGTTTGTTTGTTTTTGTTTTGTTTTGTTTTGTTGTGCTTTGTTTTGCTTTTTATGATTTCTGTTGGCCTCAATTCCTCACATCCAGGAAACTATATCTTCACTCCTGCTGCCACAGGGAGTTCTGACCTGAGATCTTCACTTCAGCCATACCATTGTAAATTACTTCTTCACTGGAAAATTATTTGTGAAACCCATGCTCTATGCCTTCTGTAACACTAAAGACAGATGTTTAAAAGACAAAGACAAATTAATATGTGTGTGTGTGTGTGTGTGTGTGAGAAAAAAAGAAAGACAAAAGAAAAGAGGAGGGAGGAAAGAGATGAGGGAAAGGAGTGAGAAAGATTAAAAGGAAAGGATATAATAAGCTCATTGTGAAGCCACACTAAATTATAATGTCAAAAAACCAAGTGTCCTTCTATTTTGATAACACTGATACTTCAGGAGACCTTTCAGTTCACAATCTTACTTGATATCTATCTAATAAAAGTGGAATTCAAATAATTCAGTTGATATTTCCTTCCTTGACAAAACATCTCTGAGAGACCAAACCATGAGAGAAGCACAGTGTCGGATTGTATATATTGATTAGAGTATTTTCCCACCATGCTTTCACTTCTTAACTTAGCATTGCATCTACCACCATAGTTTTATTCTTTTAAATTCACCTTTATGACTACCACTCTTTTGAAAATGACTTTATTAAAATTTTTCTTTGTTATTATAAAACTACTAATAGTACACCAGAAGATTATTTCATAGCTCCTTGACTTCTTCTAAGTTCCACAGTCCATAGCTAGGATTTTCTTTTATTAGATTTAAGGGAAATAGGTGATTTCAGAAAACATAAAAGCAGAATATATTTATAGGACAATACTAAATGCTTGGGAAGGTGAACTATGGGTGCCAAATATAGAGCCAGAAATATGTGTATAAAATGGAAGATTCAGGCTTACCATATACTTGTCTTGGCCATTATTCTTCCACATAAGTGATAGCAACTAGTTACCTAAAATACATATATACTCATTATTTTCTTATTTCCTTTTATGTCAATGTACTTTGGATTATGGGTTGTGAATCTTGTAATAATTATTAAACTTTATTCCCTGTATCTGTTCTTAATACCTACATGTGATTTCTGCTGGGAGATCTAGGTGTCAATATATTGTTGCTTAAGGATTTTGCCTTGATTTCTAACTTTTGATAAACATAGTTTAATATTTAAATTCCTTAGGAGGTCTTATAAAAAAGCAAAATCCTAGAAAGTAGGTTCAATAATATGTATCCTTTAATTTGTATGGAATTTGGTGATATTGATTGGTACTTCAACAAAAAAAAATGACAGAGAAAGCTGGTAACAAAAGTGTTACTGTGAGCAGATATATAATAAGATGAAGGAAATGATTAAAATATTGGAGACTTGTATATTTCATGGAAAGATCTTGATGATAAGGAAATTTAAATTACTAATAATTGCTATATGCATTTATCAATTATTATATTTGTTGTTTGACATTTTCTCAATGGAAACCTCTCAGATTACACCCATGGTCAGGGAGCCTGATTTAGTCTTACAAGTTCCACAGCTGTCAGTCTGGAGTTCATGAGCTCCCACTTGCTCAGGGCAGCTGTTTCGTTGGGTTTCGCAAACATGGTCTTGACCCCTTTGTTCATCACTCTTCCCACTCTACAACTGGATTCCAGAAGTTTGGTTCATTGGTTAGCTGTGAATCTCTACTTTTGTGTCCATCAACTACTAGATGAAGGCTCTATGATGGCATGTAAGGCACTCATCAATCTCATTATAGGGGAAGAGCATTTAAGGTAGCCTCTCCACTATTGCCTAGATTCTTAGTTGGGGTGATCCTTTTGGATTTATCTGACTGTGGGCTGATCTGTAACATATGCAAAGAACTCAAGAAGCTAGTCACCAAAACAATAAATAATCCTATTACAAAATGGGGTACAGATCTAAATAGAGAAGTCTCAATGGACAAATCTCAAATGGCCTAAAGGCACTTAAGAAATTGTTCAACATCCTTAGGCATCAAGAAAATGCAAATCAAAGCAACTCTGACATACCATCTTAAACCTGTAAGAGTGGCTAAACTCAAAAACACCAATGACAGAATATGCTAGAGAGGATATGCAGAAAAGGCAACACTCATCCATTGCCACTGACAATGCAAATTTGTACAGCCACTTTGGTGGTTTTTCAGGAAAATGGTAATCAGTCTACCTTAAGATCCAGCAATTCCATTCTTAGGCATATACCCAAAGGATACACATTCTTACCACAAGGAAATCTGTTCAACTATGTCCATAGCAGCATTGTTTGTAATAGCCAGAACCAGGAAACAACCTAGATGCCCCTCAATCCAAGAATGGATAAAGAAAATGTGGTATGTTTATACAATGGAATATACCAATCAGTGGTAAATAAAACAATGAAATCTTGAAATTCATAGGCAAGTGGATGAAACTAGAAGAAACCCTCCTGAGTGAGGTAACCGAGACACAGAAAAACAAACTTGGTATGTACTCACTCATATAAGAATATTCGACATAGAGCAAAGGATAACCAGCCTACAATCCACAATCCCAGAAAACCTAAAAACAGGGATGACCCTAAAAGAGGCATAAATGGTCTTCATAAGAAGATAAAGGGACAAGATCTCTTGAGTAAATTTGGAGCACAGCAGAATGGGGGAAGTAGAAGAGGAGGAGATAAGGGGAGGAATGGAGAACATCAGGGATCAGGAAGATTGAGCTGGGGGTATATCAAAGGAGAGCAAGAAAATAGATCCATTAATAGGGGGAGACTTAATGGGCTTAATGGGAAACCTGACACTAGGAAAATTTCTTTGTATATTTTTAAATATCACTGCATTTTCTAAAAACAAGGATATTTCTTTGCTAATCAATCAATTCCTAGATCTCTACTTGGTTTATGTCAGCTGTTGTTGTATTATTTGCTACTTCTTTGATCTCATATTAACATGATTTTTCCTGTTATAATTGGCTATAATTAATAATTCAGATTTTTAAAGTATAGTCATTCTAGATTTTGTAGATTTATGTCATTTTAGAAAGTATTTTGCCAATCATCCTCTTCTGAGATTCCTGACAATCTAATTGGCATGATCTTTTATCAGATTTTTTTGTTGTTGTATTTTTTTACAAGTCAGTATTGATTTTTGAGGAAGCCAAGGAATAGTATAGGAATTACAATATCTAGAGACCATATCTAGAACTTGTAATAACTATGGGGGCTAGTCTGAAGATTGGGTCTACTAGGATTAATTGGGAGGTGCGATGGATAATAGACCTGGCTCTGCAAGGTCTGTCTGAAGTTATAAATGTTGATATCAACTTTTGGAACTTAGCCTACAATGCACATAGATGGGTCTGAGGTATGAATATATGCATTTTGTGGGGATCTTTGAATCATACCTGTGTCCACCACACCATCTGAATGAACACACCTGTATTTGAATTGTGTCTGAATACTGCTTATATACAAAAATGAGCCCAGAACCCAAGTCTATTCAGACAAGCTTGTGTTTTCTCTCCATCATTTTGAAATGAAGTCTTGGTCTATAGTAATAATTCTGATATAAGTTTGTGGAGATTTCTCTGACAATTGGCATGGTCCACGAATCTACTAGATTCTAAGTCCCTTGAGAGTAATCTGAAACTTGAAACCTACCAGGTGCTTTGACAAACATGTATAATGAGTTTGTGAGATCTGGTCTTAAGCCTTCAGTCACAAAACCAAGTCTGATAACTGAAAAAGCAGAATCTGTTCTTGAGCATGACAGTAGAGAGGCTGGCCTAAAGACTGAGTATATAGATGCTACATTGGTAAGCTGGTTTTCCAGAATTGATTAGGTTCTTAAAAGTGTAAAATACATAGCAGAATACAAGCCCACTACTCCAATTCTCTAGTTTAAAGTAGTAGAGACTGTCATGGAGTCTGCTGACAGGGACTTCACTGTACAGGTCCTGAGATAAAGGTCCGTGAGCACAAACCTGGGTCTTAGGGGCCTGGAATTTCTCACAGTATCTCAGTTGTTAAAAGTAAGTCTAATATTGGCCTTGTACAAAAGCTTGGGATTCCTGGGTTCTTCTTGTTCAAAGATAGTCATGGATGCCAGTCCAAGCGTACTTGACTGGATTCCAAACAATATGGATTTAGTCATGTTGAATATTGTGGGAGGTGGTACTGTTTTTGTAGCCTGAGGCAATTGAATAATCATTTTCATTTCCTTTTCCCAAAAGGAAGTTATTTCTTTCTATGTTCTAATTTTTAGAATTGAGGAAAGGTTGAAAATACTTATGATAAACTGTCCTTATTACCAGCTTCAATGTAATTTTCTTATTTAGCTTCTACATTCAGGCACTGGCATCTATAATCTATTTTTGCTCACTTTTATAAAGGTATTCTTACGTATGGACAATGGTCAATATTGATGTTTCAGTTGTAGACATAGTTACATTATAGTTTATAAAATTTGGTTGTTCAGTGATATTCATGTTCCCATTTTCAGTTATGAACAAGTTGAAAACCTGTTGCTACTATGATATTCAAAGGCATGTTTGTGTAGTCTTTTAAAGAAGAAAGTCATCAGGATGTGAACACCACCATTATTAATTTTGTTGGCTTTATAAGAAAAACAAAGATTAAACACACATACTAGTGAGTGCTCACTCTCTTATATTAAGAACATCGTGTATAACATAAGGATTCAGCCAGCAGGAAGTTTACCAGGACATGTGACTCTCCTGAACTGTGAGCATAAATAAACCTCTTTTTCTTTGTATGCAGTATTGTGTTATTAGCAATTTAAAATGCATGAATGATACTAGAATTATCTGTTCTTTCATCTTGCTGACCTTTGCCTTCAAAGTAGAATCTTAAACTTTGGAATAAATAGATGCAATACGTTTTTGTACTAAATGTCAAGGACTGAGTTTACCAAAGATTTTTTTTACATCATCAACACCTGTCCCATTTGCTATTCTTCAAGTTGGACATATTAGAACCCAATTTTTGCTTAGTGTATGTCCTACTTTGGCATCCCATGCTACTTTAGATAGTTAAAGTAGAAAAGCTGCATGATGATTTGAAGCATTGGTTTCTTGTTTGAGACTTCTTTAAATATGGAAAAAAGACACAGAAAAAAAATACATAAAACTCCTGAAGGGAAAAATAAAAACATTACTAACACTTAAGAATTTTGAAACTTTATTACTGTAGCTCAATTAACAAGTCTGTTCACCTCGCATTAACTAACAAGAGCTAGTATCTCTTAAACACTGATAAGTTAATGTTGAGAAAACCCACATGTAATTTTTGAATAGCTATGAATTCTGTTGGGCTTTGAAAGGTATAATTAAAACTTATTCTCCCCTTCTTTGTCTACAAGCTGTCTGATAACAGAAAAAAAGAAAACAATTTTTTTTTCTTTAACCAGTGAAAGCATTTGGCAGATTTAAAGAGAAATTATACTTTTAAGTATTAAAAAGAAAATCTTTCTCACTAAAGGGACAAATGAGTTGAGTTACACTCAAATGAAATTTTAAGCATATAAACTGAGCAAAGCCAATGCAGAGATTCTTACCAACATCATTTTCTAAATGTGGCATTTCATGAAATAGCAAAGCTTAAATGGGAAGGGTTTGTGCCCTGGATGACTGTTTTCATCATTTTGCCACCATATATTATGTATACACTACTGTAACTATTACACCTCTTCTTTACTTATATTGGGAAACAATTGAACATATCCACTTTATTCCTACTTACTGTGGCAATCTAGACAAAATGAAAGGCTCATGTTTACACTTCATTACTGTTCTTATTTTAACTGACTTGCTTCAATTCAAAACCCACCAAAATATGAATGATACTCATCACTAATCTAGCAAAATCCTAAAATTCACATAGAAGTAGAAAAGACTCCAGATAGTCAAAACAGTCCTAGATTAAAAAGAACCAAGCTGGAGGCATCACAGATATGTGATTTTAATATATATAGAATCATGGTAACCAAAACAGCATGATATTGGCATAAAAAGAAACATACTAACCAACAAAACTGAATAGAGATCTCAGATATAAATCCTTGTATCTACAGCCAACTGATTCTCCACAAAAGCACCAAAAAAAAAAAAATGCATTGGGAAAAGGACAACCACTTCAATAAATGATACTGCATATGCTGGATACATATTTACACACAGAAGAAGAAAACTTGACCTTTATTGCATATCATTCACAAGCTCAATTCAAAATGGATCAAAGGCTGAAATGCAACATCTAAAACTTTGATACTATTATAAGGAAACACAGGACAGACTTCGGGACAGGTATAGAACTTCAAGAAAGAACATCAACAGCAAATGAAACAAAAGTGAAATTTAAAAAACTGATTACATTAAACTGAATGTTTCTGTACAGAGAAGACACAACACAAATTATGAGGTAAGGTATTGTCACCTACCTATGTGTCAGTAAAAAATAAATAACGAAAAAAAAAACTTAACAATCAACCCAAGCAATCTAATTGGAAGAAATGGACAAGTGATTTTAGTAAGAACTTGTCAAAAGGAGAAATACATATGGCAGAAAATACATGATAAAATTTAATAGCATTAACCACCACAAAATATAAACCCAAACTGCATTGATTAATGTGTCATTTACCCAAGTTTTAGAATGGTTATTAACAATCATAACAAATTCTACCAATGATGTAGCAAGAAAAAATTTATGTATGTGGCTATCAGAAATCATAACAAGTACAGCCATTGTGTATAATTTTATTGATATTCCTCAAGAGTGAAAAAGTACAAGAAAAAATCTAAAATTAAATAACCTACTATATTTATGAATATATACCGAATGGAAACAAATTAATTGATATCTGTATGTCCATATTTATTACTATAGTAGTCAAAACAGCTAAGAAATTGAATTAATCTAATTGTTCATTTGTGATGAACAAATTAAAATATGATACCATATATCTATATAGTTATAGATAGATATGCATATTTATAGATATGTACACATTTAAATTAAATAATAAAATCTTGACATTTGTTGCCTAATCAGCTTAGTAGTCCATCAAGAAATGAACAGATAAAATTTGGTATACATAATTGGTGGAATATTACCAATCAATAATAATTAAATGTTGTCATTAGTTGCCAAATAAACAGAATAAAAAGACACTGCCATGTGAAATCAGGCAGCAGCAGAAAATAAATACTACACATTCTCTGTGCTATTTTGAATCCACAAAAGATTTTCCTTTTATGTTATTTTAAATATTTTTTATTTAAATTTGAAACAAGCTTGTTTTACATGTCAATCCCAGTTTCTGCACTCTCCTGTTCTCCCGTGTTCCCCCCACCAACCCACATCCTATCCCATTTCAGCTCCCCAGGGAGCATGAGGCCTTCTATGGGGAATCTTCAAAGTCTGTCATATCATTTGCAGCAGAGACCAGGCCCTCCCCTGTGTGTCTAGGCTGAGAGAGACTATCCTGTATGTGGAATGGGCTCCCAAAGTCTATTCATGTACTAGGGATAAATACTGATCCAGAGGCCCCATAGACTGCTTAGTACTCCCAACTAAAACACACATTCAGGGGATCTGGTTGATTCTATGCTGGTTTCCCAGCTATCAGGCTGGAGTCCGTGAGCTTTCCTTGTTCAGGTTAGCAATTTCTGTGGGTTTCTCTAGTTTGATCTTGACCCCTTTGCTCATCATTCCTTCCTGTATATAGCTGGATTCCAGGAGTTCATCTCAGTGTTTACTTGTGGGTATCTGCTTATGCTTCCATCAGCTACTAGGTGAAGGCTCGAAGAGAAGGCCCAGCATTCTGCTCTCTTCGTCCTCCATGTTGAATCTCCTTCTCTCTGTTCCATAAATCTTTTTGTCTCCTAGTCCCACCTATCTTGCTTTCCTATTGGCCAACAGTGCTTCATTAACCAATAAGAGAAACATATTTACAGAATGACATCTCTGATCATTTCTTTTCTGTCTAAAATAGAAAGAAGGGTTTTAACCTTAACATAGCAAAATATATAATGAAACAGTTATCAAATAAGAACCATAGTTAGCAATATTTAGTCCATTAACATTTAGCAAGATTTAAAAGAATATTTCATCATCTATCCTATCTTTGTGTGTCTAAAGTCCTATATGTAACTTGCCTTTAATCCTAACTAAGGTAAACTATAACCGCAACTATTTGTCTTCAACTCCATCAAAAACCACAGAAGGATAATATATAACTATAGAAATGACAGAGACATCTAACTCTCTGTCAGTCACCCAAAGTTCTTCTGTAATATTCCATCTTCAGTCTATAAGCCATAGTGTGTCTGGCAGCATACTCAGCAAAGAAGGGAACTTTAAACTGTCCATCTGTATTGGCAGTTTGTCAGTAACTTTTCTCTGTGTCATGCACAATATCTGGGAGATTGGTTTTCTATAAAGTAGAATATACTTATAAATGTGAAGTCTGTGTGAGCTAACAAATCAAACTTGTGGCAAATGTTAGCTGGTTTTGATTAATTTCTGATATGGAAATATATGACATTTCATTTATGTGCATAATCAATATTTATTAATAAAATGATTCTATTGTTAGTTGTAGCTCTCTATGTTATTTATAATTTTTTAAAGAAGTCTCTCTGATGACCCTTCTTCCATGTACTGCTATATGGCTACAGCAATACACCATTAGGAATGATTTTATTGCTATATTCACTTAGCACAATAATAGTAGTAAGTTTGCCTCATGTCCAAAAGCCAATCTATTCTCATGCTCTTAGCCTCATTAATAGGTAAATGTACAGGTTCTATCTCATGTATGATCCAATAACATTTGTGGTTAGTTATTGCCATAATATTTGTGCCAATATTGTACCAGTGGGATTATCTTATAGGAATGTCACTTTTATAGGTCACAAGTTTTGTAGCTCAATGAGTGTATCCCATCATAATAAATGTTGGTAAGTGTGGAGTGTCAAGTTCAGCACTATTTCAATTTATTGGTATACAAAGACATGATTATGTGATATTTTCAGCAATAGGGTTTGACCGTAGGATATGCAAGGTAAGAAATTGCACACAATTGCCTGCAATGTTTGATGGGAATGTAGAACATTTTTCACAAAAAACTCAAAAGTGGGTAATCAATTTCTGAACTTTTATTTGGTAACATATGTCATCTAGTTTCAATGTTGTAAACCTTATTATACAGTAACTCCATTTAAACTCATTTTAGCTATGTATATATTTTAGTAAGCCTCTACATTTTCTTTGATTGAGCTATTCATATCTGCTATATTATTGTTAAGATCCCCATCACCAGGCCTCTGCAGGATGACTTTGCCAAAGACCCCCTATCCACTCTGAACCTCCCTGAGTCCCTGACTGCCTGATCTTTGACTACCGTGGGAGGAGAGCCCTCCTAAAGAGCTTGGACCACACAGAGCTATAGACATCGAACTCCTGACTCATCTACCACCACTGGGAGTGTAGCATAGAGAGAGATTCCAACTATAGCCACGGGAAGAAGCAATGTGAAGACAGCAATACAAGAAAATAACTAACAACTGAAAGACAAGCATGACACCACCAAAATCTAGGGACTCTATAACAACTAGACCTGAACATACCAAAGCACATAGAGAAGAGAAAACTTAAAAAATGATAGAGGTCCTCAAAGACTATATGGGAAAATTGGAAGAAATGAACAAATCCATTAAAGAAAGTAAGGAGAGCCAAGGGGAAATAAAAAAAATAAAACAAATGAAGGAAACAACTCAAACAGTTCAAGACTTGAAAACTGAAATAGAGACAATATAGAAAACACAAACTTAGGAAATACTGGAAACAAAAAAACTTGACAAATGATTAGGAACTACAGACACAAGTATAACCAACAGAACACAAGAGATGGAAGGGAGACTCAGGCATGGAAGATAAACTAGAGGAAATAGATTCATCGACAATAGAAAATCATAAATCCAACAAATCCTTAACAAAAAACTTCCAGGAAATGTGGGACACCATGAAAAGGCCAAACCTAAGAATAATAGGCATAGAAAAAGGCAAAGAAGCCCTACTCAAGGGAACAGAAAACATATTCAAAAAAATCATTGAAGAAAACATTCCCATTTTGAAGAAGGACATGCCTATGAAAGTACAAGAAGCATACAGAACTCCAAATAGAATGGACCAAAGCAAAAAGACCCCTGGGCACATAACAATCAAAACAACCAACATACAGAATAAAGAAAGATTATTAAGAGCAGTGAAGGAAAAAGAAGGGGTAACATATAAAACAGACATATCAAAATTACACCTGACTTCTCCATGGAAACACTCAAGGCCAGAATGTCATGGATAGATGTTCTACAAGCACTAAGAGTCCATGGATGCAAGCCTAGGTTACTATATCCAGCAAAACTCTCAATTACTACAGATGGAGAAAACAAGATATTAAATGACAAAGACAGGTTTTGGTTTTCACAGCATATGTCTACAAGTCCAGCCTTACAGAAAGTTCTGGAAGGGTAATCCGCCCCAAGGAAGTTAACTAAGCTTACAAAGACATAGGCAATACATAATCACACTTCAACAGGACCCAAGTGTAAAGCAGGGCAAATATATTCACAATACCACCACCAATAACAAATCTAAAACAAACAAGCATTAACAATCAATGTTCCTTACTTTTCCTCAACATTAGTGGTCTTAACTCACCTGCCTATTAAATGACACAGGCTACCAGAATGGATCCAAAGACAGAATCCATCCTTATGCTGCATACAAGAAACACATCTAAGCTTCAAAGACAGACATTACATCAGGGAAAATGGCTGGGAAAAGATATTCCAATCAAATGGACCCAAGAAGCAAGCAGATTTGGCTATTCTAATATCTAACAAGTTATATTTCAAACCAAAATCAATCAAAACAGTTGAAGACAGTCATTTTGTATTCATCACAGGAGATATTCATCAGCACAAAGTCTCAATTCTAAACATCTATGCCAGAAATACAAAGGCAACCACAATTGTAAAAGAAACGCTATTGTTTCTCTCAGTGTCTGTGCCCCTGGAGTTATGTTCAGGAAGTGGTCTCCTATACCAATTTGTTCAAGGGTACCTCCTACTTTCTCTTCTAAGAGGTACAATGTGGCTGAATTGATGTTGAGGTCTTTGATCCATTTGGACTTGAGTTTTGTGCATGGCAACAGACATCTGCAGTCTTCTACACACCCTCATCCAATTTTGCCAGCACCATATATTGAAGATGCTGTCTTTGCCACATTGTATAATTTTAGCTGTTTTGTTGAAATTCAGGTGTTCATAGGTGTGTGGGTTAATATCAGGATTTTCAATTCGATTCCATTGGTCTACCTGTCAATTTTCGTGCCAATACCAGACTGTTTTCAGAACTATAGCTCTATAATAGAGCTTAAAGTCAGGAAGGGTGATGCCTCCTGAAGTTCTTTTATTGTATAGGGTTGTTTTGGCTATCCTCGGTCTTTTGTTTTTCCATATAAAGTTGATTATTATCCTTTCAAGGTCGGTAAAGAATTGTGGTGGGATTTTAATGGCGATTGCATTGAATCTGTAGATTGCTTTGGGCAAGATTGCCATTTTTACTATGTTTATCCTACCTATCCAAGAGCATGGGAAATCGTTCCATTTTCTGGTATCTTCTTTAATTTCTTTCTTTAGAGCCACAAAGTTCTTGTTATATAGGTCTATTACTTGTTTGGTAAGCGTTACACCAATATACTTTATGTTGCTTGAGGCTATTGTAAAGGGTGATGTTTCTCTGATTTCTTTCTCTGTCTCTTTGTTGTCTGAAGAAAGTAGGGCTACTAATTTTTTTTTAGTTTATCTTGTATCCTGCGAGGTTGCTGAAGGTGTTTATCAGCTGTAGGAGTTCCATGGTAGAGATTAATTGGTTGCATATGTAAACTATCATATCATCTTCAAATAGAGACAGTTTGACTTCTTCCTTTCCAATTTGAATCCCCTTGATGTACTTTTGTTGTCTTATGGCATTAGCTAGAACTTCTAGTACGATACTGAAGAGATATGGAGAGGGAGGGCAGCGTTGTCTTGTTCCTGATTTTAGAGGAATTGGCTTATGTTTCTCTCCATTCAGTTTGATGTTGGCAGTTGGTTTGCTGTATATTGCTCTTATTATGTTTAGGTATGTTTCTGTTATCCCTGACCTCTCCAAGACCTTTATCATGAAAGGGTGTTGAATTTTGTCGAAGGCTTTTTCAGCATCTAGGGAGATAATCATATGGCATTTCTTTTTCAGTTTGTTTATATGGTGGATCACGTTGATAGATTTCCATGTTAAACCATCCCTGCATTCCAGGGATGAAGCCTACTAGGTCTTGGGGGATGATTTCTCTAATGTGTTCTTGAATTCGTTTTGTCAATATTTTATTGAGTATTTTTGTATCAATGTTCATCAAGGATATTGGTCTATAGTTTTGTTTCTTAGTGTGTCTTTGTGAGGCTTGGGTGCCGATGTTATTGTGGTCTCATAAAAAGAGTTTAGCAGTGAAACTTCTGTTTCTATCTGGTGGAACAGTTTGAGAAGCAGTGGTATTAGTTCTTCCTTGAATGTCTGGTAGAATTCTGCACTGAATCCATCTGGCCCTGGACTTGTTTTGTTTGGAAGGTTTTCCATGACTGCTTCTATTACATTGCAGGTTATAAGTCTATTTAAGTTGTTTGTCTGATCTTGATTTAATTTTGGTAAGTGATAGTTATCCAGAAATTTGTCTATTTCCTTTGAATTTTCAATTTTTGTGGAATACAGATTTTCAAAGTATGACCTGAAAATTGTCTGGATTTCCTATCTGTCTGTTGTTATGTTCTCCTTTTCTTTTCTGATTTTGTTTATTTGCATTTTCTCTCTCTGCTTTTTCGTTAATTTGGATAAAGGTTTATCTATCTCGTTGATTTTCTCAAAAAAAAAAAAAAAAAAAAAAAAAAAAAAAAAAAAACAACTCTTCGTTGCATTGATTTTTTGTATTGTTTTCCTGGTTTCTATTTTGTTGATTTCAGCCCTCAAGTTGATTATTTCCTGGCGTCTACTCCTATGGGGTGAATTCACTTCTCTCTGTTCTAAGGCTTTCAGTTGAGCTGTTAATTCTCTTCTGTGACTATTCTCTGTTTTCTTCATATGGGCACTTAGTACAATGAACTTCCCTCGTAGCACTGCTTTCAAGGTGTCCCATAAGTTCAGGTATGTTGTGTCCTCAATCTTGTTGACTATTAGAAAGTCCTTAATTTCTTTCTTTATTTCTTCTTTGACCCAGGAGTGCTGCAATTGCATGCTGTTCAGTTTCCATAATAGCAGGTGTTCTGCTATTAGTGTTGTTGTTGAATTCCAATTTTAAAGCATGGTGGTATGATAAGATACAGGGCACTCAATTAATAAATGGGAACTCTTCAAGCTTAGAAGCTTCTATAAGGCAAAGGACACAATCAACAAGACCAAACAGCAGCCAAAGTCTGGGAACAGATTTTCACCAATCCTATATCTGACAAAGAGCTGATCTCCAAAATATACAAAGAACTCAGGAAACTCGTCAACAAAACACCAAATAACCCTATTAAAAATGGGGTACAGAACTGAAGAAAGAATTCTCAATGGAGGAAATCAAAAAGGCTGAAAGACACTTAAGAAAATGCTCCACATCCTTAGCTATCAGGGAAATGCAAATCAAAACAACTTTGAGATACCATCTCACTCCTGCCAGAATTGCTAAAATTAGAAACACCAATGAAGACTCATGTTGGAGAGGATGTGGAGAAATGGGAACACTCCCCCACTGCTGGTGGGAGTGCAAACTTATACAGACATTTTGGAGATCAGTATGGTGGTTCCTCAGGAAAATGGGAATTAGTTTACCACAGGACCCAGCAATGCCCCTCTTAGGCATATACCCAAAGATTTCACATTCATGCAACAAAGACACCTGTTCAACTATGTTCATAGCAGCACTATTTGTAATAGCAAGAACTTGGAAGCAACCTATATGACCCTCAATTGAAGAATGGTTAATGAAGATGTGGCAAATCTACACAATGCAATACTACTCTGCTGAAAAATATAATGCTATCTTGAAATTCGCAGGCAAGTGGATGACACTTGAAGAAACCACCCTGAATGAGGTAACACAGTCATAAAAAGAGGAACACAGTATGTACTCACTAATATATGGAATTTAGATATAGATCAAAGGATCACCAACATATAATTCACACCAGCAGGGGAACTAGGATACAAGGTGTATTCTAAGAGATTCATATAGAGTATCTCACAGAACCAGGAAGGGAGAAGTCCCGCAGAGCTCAGAGGAAGTGGGGTGGGGCAGCAAATGGAGAGAGCAGTAGGAGAAAATGAGGGGGAGGAAAGGAAAACATGTGTGACCAGGAAGATTGAGCCTGGATAGGAATAGAAGACAGGAAAGAGAGAGAGAGAGAGAGAGAGAGAGACGGAGAGGGAGAGGGAGTGAGGGAGAAGAGAGAGAACATAAAAGAGGAAGCCAATATTGTTTTGAAGATAAAATTGAACACAAAGTAAAGTCTAGAGAACTACAAAACTGCTGCCAACTAACAATTTGAGCTTCAGTGGAAAGGGTACCATAAATGCCCTTCCTGGAGTGTGAGATCAACAACTAACTTATCCATGGAGCCCTCAACTAATGCATGATGGAAACAGGAGCAAACACCCATACATAAACACTGAGTCGAAGTAGAATCCAGATGCAGATGGAGAGGACAAGACCAAGCGGCAGAAACACATAGAGACAGCTTCCCTGAACAAGGAGGAGCTAACGGGCTACCAGACTGATAGCTGGGAAGCCAGCATGGGACTGACTCAGGCACCCCTGAATATGGGTCTCAGCCAGATGGACTGAGCAGTCTAAGGGTCCTCAGACAGTGGAGCCAGGATGTGTCCATGGTGCATAAAAGTACTTTGTGAGCACATCCTCCATGGAGGGATAACTGCCTTAATCTAGAGACAGGAGAGAAGCCCTAGTCCCTACTTCACATGACCTGTCAGATCTACATGACCCCAATTGGATGGTGTTCCCCTACATATGGAATTGGGGTAGGGGTTGGGAGGGGAGGGTGGTTAGAGTGCATGTGAGAAGGCAGAGAGGATAAAAGAGAGGGAAGGAGGAAGGGAGGAAGGGAGGGAGGGAGGGATTGAGAGGGAACTGGGATGGACATGTAAAATGATAAATAAATAAATAAATAAATAAATAAATAAATAAATAAATGCTTTGACTCCAAAATTTAAGTTCAAGGACAAGTTACTGGGGAAAAGGGTTTCTATTTTTGATTCCACAGAAAATGAAAAGATGTGGATTACTTCCAGACTAATGTGGTTTGATCAAGCCAGATTACCTGAAACAGAGTACCAGGTGATCCTACGTTCAAAACAGCTGGACAAAGTAGCCTCACAGAATACAGCCAGGATTTCTGAATCCCACATGACAGTGCCCCTTACCAGCAGGAATTAGTTTGGAAAGAACAACGCCCAAATTCCCAAAGATTGTCTATTAAAGTTTGTTTTCATTTAAATGGACTTGGTTATATAAAATAAATAAATAAATAAATGAAACGCTATTAAAATGTGAAGCTCATGTGAAACCTCACACACTCATTGTTGGAGACTTCAAAACCCTACTCTCACCTCTAATGAGGAGTACCACACAGAACTTTAACAAAGAAACAAAACATCTATAGAATATTCCATCCAAACAAAAAAAGAGAATATACCTTCTACTCTTCTCTATATGTATAGTTCGCTAAAATCCACTAACTACTATGCAACATTAAAAACATCAACAGATACCAAAAAATTGTAAAAAGCCCCCTGCATTTTATCAGACCACCGTGCTTTACAGATGGAGTTCAACAACAACACAAATTACAAAAACACTACAAAATAATGGAGACTGAACTATGAGCAATTGCAATATACCTGGGTTAAAGAAGAAATAATGAAAGAAATTAAAGACTTCCTAGAATTCAATGAGAATGATTAGACAACATAACCAGACTTATTGAACACCTTGAAAGCAGTGCTACAAGGGAAACTCATTGTACTAAATGCTCATATGAAGAAAACAGAGGACAGTCACATTAGAGAATTGACAACACAACTGAAAGCCTTAGAACAAAAAAAAAAAAAAAAAAAAAAAAAAAAAAAAAAGCAAACTAACCCTGGAGGAGTAGACACCAGGAAATAACCTATTTGGGTCCTGAAATCAATAAAGTAGAAACAAGGAATACAATACACAAAAACAAATACAACATAGAGTTGGTTTTTTGAGAAAATCAACAAGATAGAAAAACCTTTGTAGCAACAAACCAAAAAGCAAAGAGAAAACATGCAAATTAACAAAATTAGAAATGAAAGGGAGGACACAACAATGGACACAGAGGAAATTCAAACAAGTTTTAGGTCATACTTTGAAAACTTGTACTCCAAAATATTTGAAAATTCAAAGGAAATGGGCAAATTTCTGGAAAACCAACACCAAAACTAAATCAAGAACAGGTAGTCAACTTAAATATATGTATAAACAAAGTATCTTGGGGTAACACTTACCAAACAAGTAAAAAGTCTATGTAACAAGAACTTTGCATCTTTAAAGAAATAAGTTTTAGATGATACCAGAGAACGGAAAGATCTCCAATGCTAATATATTGTTAGGATAAACATAATAAAAATGGCAATCTTGCTGAAAGCAATCTACAGATTAAATGCAATCCCCATCAAAATCCCAGCACAATACTTCACTAAACTTGAAAGGATAATAATCAACATTATATGGGAAAAAATGACCCAAGAGTGACAAAACAACCCTTTACAATAAAGGAGCTTCAGAAGGCATCACCATTCCAGACTTCAAGCTCTACTATAGAGCTCTATTTGTGAACAAAGCTTGGTATTGGAACAAAAATTGACAGGTAGACAATTGAAATAGAATTGAAAATCCTGATATTAACCCACACACCTACAAACACCTGATTTTCGAAAAAGCAGCTAAAAATATACAATGGAAAGAGGATAACATCTTCAACAAATGATGCTTGCACTACTGGCTCATGGTGTATAGAAGAGTGCAGATAGACCCATGTCTATCACCATGTACAAAACACAAGTTCAAATAGATCAAATTCCTCAACATAAATCCATCCACACTGAACCTCTTAGAAGAGAAAGTGGGAGGTACCATTGAACAAATTGGTATAGGAAATCAATTCCTGAACATAGGTCCAGTAGCACAGACACTGAGATATACAATTAATAAATGGTACCTCCTCAAACTGATAAATGTGGATCATTTTGATATATGCTTAAGAGTGGGATTTCCAAGTCCTGTGGTAGACTGATTACCATTTTCCTGAGCAACTGAAATGTTCATCTCCAAAGTTGCTGTACAAGATTTCACTCCCACCAGCAATGGCTGAATGTTTCCTGTTCTCCACGTCCTCTTCAGAATAAACTGTCATTGATGTTTTTGAAAATATCCATTCTGAGAATAGTAAGATGGTATCTGAGAGTTGTTTTAATTTATATTTTCCTGATGGCCAAGGATGTTGAGTAGTTTCTTAAGTGTCTTTCAGACATTTTTAATTCCACTATTGAGAATTCTCTATTTAGTTCTGTACTCTACTTCTTAATTGGATTATTTGATGTTTTGGTGACTAGCATCTTGAGTTCTTTTTATATTTTGGATATCAGCCCTTTGTCAGATGTGGGGTTGGTGAAGATCTTTTTCCACTGTGTTTTCTGCCATTTTCCTGGAATCCAGTTGTAGAGAGTGATAGGAGTGGTGAGCAAAGTGGTCAAGACTAGCCTGGAGAAACCCACAGATATGGCTGACCTGAATAAGGGGGATCTCATGGACCCCAGATTGTTAGCTGAGAAACCAGCTTAGGACCAACCCAGACTCCTTAATGTAGGTGTCAATTAAGAGGTCTGAGCAATCTATGGGGCCTCTGGTAGGGGATCAGTATTTATACCTACTGTATGAAGGGATTTTTTAGGAGCCCATTCTACTTATATGGATTTTCTCAGCCTAGACACCGGAGGAGGTCGTAGGCCCAGTTGCAAATGATACAAGAGACTTT
The DNA here is from genome assembly GCF_943737965.1 of Phodopus roborovskii. Classification (NCBI taxonomy): domain Eukaryota; kingdom Metazoa; phylum Chordata; class Mammalia; order Rodentia; family Cricetidae; genus Phodopus; species Phodopus roborovskii. The sequence continues at coordinate 34,679 of NW_026126014.1, read as the reverse complement.
GAAGACTCCCCATGGAAGGCCTCAACTCCCTGGGGAGCAGAAAGGGAATGGGATAGGGGTAGGTGTAGGGCAGGGTAGGAGGGGAAGGAAAGGGAGCTAGGAAAGACATGTAAAAATTGCTTGTTCCCTAATTTAAATAAAAAATAGAAAATATTTTTTATAATATATTTATTCATTAGCATGCTTTTTACATAATTCCCAAATGCAGATTCTGGCATAGTTTCCATAGTACATATTATCTAAGTTTTTTTTTTTTTTTTTTTTTTTGTTTAGGTCATTGAACAGTTTAATATTGGTAAGAGACAATAGGATTAGTTTAAACTGGGACAACTGATGTTTCTTAGAAGAAGGTAATTTTTAAAATAATCTATGAACTATTAAAAATCTTTGAAAGAATGCATTGTCTAGGAGTACTTTAAGACATGAATGTAAATCTTGTTTAATGACACAAATTTCTGTCAAAAGAGTGCAATATCTATTGATGTGAAGTACTTCATGGTGGTGGTAGGATATTGGTTTATGGACTGACAACATGTGAATGAAGAAAAATGTATTTGTAAACATTCCTGACTTCTACAACAACTTAATTCATTCTTTTAAATGCAATTTTATGATTCAATGGAGCCAAAAACTACTAAACCTGTCAATTACCATTTAAAACACAAAATCTATTCTTAGATTATTTTTACTAGAATTTTATTTTTGTTTTTATATTTTTGTGATGATTACTTTGTTTTATTTAAAATAGTTACATGAGTCTCATGTTCATATTCATACTCTTTAGTTCTTCTTACAGCTAATCAGAAAAATTGCAAAAATGGATAGAATAATCACTCCCCAGTTGTTGGCACTTTTTTCCTTTGATGGGATTATAGAATCTTGGAGAAGTATTTCCTTAATTAAGAAATATGTCAGAGTTGAAGATCTTGGAGATTTTATAGCTTTCTTCCATTATGTGTTCTCTCTCTATCTCTTCTTGCTCAATGTGTGTGTGTCACTGTTTCTCTCTCTCTCTCTCTCTCTCTCTCTCTCTCTCTATCTATCTATCTATCTCTATCTCTCTCTGTGTGTGTGTTTGTGTGTGTCTGTCTCTTTCTCTCTTCCCTTTTAGTGGGAATTGGGGTGGTGGTGAGATATGATGAGCCAGCTCCCTGCATCTATTGATATGATGTGCCTTCCTGGCCAATATGAATTTTCCTTCTAGAACTGCAAGCTACTAAACTATTTTCATTGTTTTTTAACACAGCATTGCATTTTATCACAGCAACAGACAAACTTACTTATACAAGGATGATCATCAAACATTCATTAATCTTCTCAAGGATAATCTCTGGCTTAAGAAAGTTACTAAGTTATATTAATAGTAAGTTTTTACCATTCCTGGAATATGATACAGAACTCTAAGATAGTTGCTGAAATTTTAAACTTCTGGTGCACATAATCTGTATAGCTTCCTCTTTTTCAGCATGAGTGGAAAACTATAAATTTTTTATGATATGATTTTCTTTATTATGTATTCTTGGTTCTTTTCTTAAATTATTTACTTGAAAACAGGGAGATGAAGATTAATATGATTTAATCCCACAATGCATGTCAGTTTGGGACTAGAGGTCAGAGTGAGGAACCCTGAAGTTAGAAGCATAAGAACAATGGCTAGTTGCTGATTTATGAAGATGGAAGTTGCAATTTGGCAAAGAATATAGTTGTCCTGTTACTGATTGGAGTCTTGATTGATATCCAGTAAAGATATAAAAATGTCAATGCAACAATCACAAGAAACCAAACTGTTCTTAGAAGAATTAACTTGGTAGGAATTTTCCTCACAGACTTCATGTAGAACTCAGCCTGAGAAACACCTTCAAAGTAGCCTTGTGATAATGACATGCGAATGGATATCCTGGTCACATTCACGTATCCACAAAATGGAGATAGTAACAAATTGCTTTAAGTTTCAAAGCTTGTGAAGAGTTATTATTTATATGTAGAAAACTCATGCATAAACTACAGTGGTGAGATTACAAAATACATGTATTAAAAGTCTATTGTTGGTATCATTTCTACAAACCCAAAGCTTGAACCATATAGATGAACCGTGTTACATACCAGGCTCCTGAGTTAAGCAACACTCAGATCTTTGAGGTATACTTTAAATGGTAAATTTGGAAACAATAAAATAAACAAAGTTCATTTAGCTTCTCCTTTCTTTGTTAAATGGTTCTTCACAAAAGTTAATGCATTATTTAGGCCATTTCTAGGCCACAGCAGGCTAAAATTTCAGCATGTGGTATGTAATATGACTAATGCTCAGATGCAGTTTTAGAAAGACATTTATCTTTTCAAGTAATTTTTACTTGCCAAAGTAGACTTTGAAATGAATTAAAGTGCTAAAAAAAAACATTATTTGCATTATTTGGATCAATTATGGGGCCGTAGCCGCAGCATCGTTTTTGGCTGATCAAGGACATCAGCTTAAACGTTATTAACAACAGAACATTTCATATTATAGTTATAAACTATCTTTTTCTCTCAAAATTATCACATGTCTATTTCTTCAAGTCTATGAGTAGGCAGTAGCAAGAAGAAATTTATTACATATTTTTAAGCAATTTTATTCTATTAAGTAACTTCTTTTCAAAACTGATATGTTCCCTCTCCACTCTGGAGAAATTGTCCCTTCCCGATTCTATGAGGGAACTTATATGAATCTCTTAGAATCCAACATGTATCCTAGTTCCTTTGCAGGTGTGAATTATAGGCATGTGACCCTTTGTTCCAGGTCAAAATCCATATATGAGAGATTACATACCAAGTTCCTCTTTTTATGACTGGGTTACCACATTCAGGATGGTTTCTTCAAGTTCCATCCACTTGCCTGTGAATTTAAAGATTCCGTTGATTTTTCCGCAGAGTAGAATTCCAGTGTGTAGATGTGCCATATTTTCTTTGTCCTTTCGTCAGTTGAGGGACAGCTAGGTTGCTTTAAGGTTCTTGCTATTACAAATAGTGCTGCTATGAACGTAGTTAGAAACAGGTCTTCGTGGCATGGATGTGGATGATTTGGGTATATGCCTGAGAGGGGGATTGCCCAGGTCCTGTGTTAGACTGATTCTCAATTTCCCGAGGATCTGCCATACTGATCTCCAAAATGGCCGTACCAGTTTGCACTCCCACCAGCAGTGGAGGAGTGTTCCCTTTTCTCCACATCTTCTACTACATAAACTATCATTGGTGTTTTTAATTTTAGCCGTTTTGGCAGGAGTAAGATGGTATCTCAAAGTTGTTTTGATTTGCATTTCCCTGAAAACTAAGGATGATGAGCACTTTCTTAAGTGTCTGTCAGCCTTTTAGATTTCCTGTATAGAGAATGCTCTCTTCAGTTCTGTACCCCATTTGTAATAGGGTTATTTGGTGTTTTGTTGATTAGCTTCTTCTTTGTATATATTGGAGATCAGCCCTTTGTGAGATGTAGGATTGATGAAAATCTTTTCACAGTTTGTGGGCTGCCGTTTAGTCTTGTCAACTGTGTCCTTTGCCTTACAGAAGCTTCTAAGTTTGAGGAGGTCCCACTTATTAATTGGCAATCTCGGTGTCTGTGCTTCTGGAGTAATGTTCAGGAAGCAGTCACCTAAAGAATTTATTCAAGGGTACTTCCCACTTTCTCTTCTAAGAGGTTCAGTGTAGCAGCCTCAAGCTGGATAACATCACCTAGATGATATTTTTGGAGAGTTTATGCCAGCTTTTCTATTGTAAATGGACTTTTTTCAATCTTCAGAATGAACACAACAATAGCATCATGTATTTTTCTCTGAGGCATTTGCTACATTATACCATACTTCCCTGTGATTTTCCTCTTTTCTGAGATCCAGTTGTATTATAGAGAAAAGATTGGCATGTCAGATAACAGAGGTCATATTCTTGTTTTTCTATCAATTACTTTCACATTTTGGTCTCAATTCCCTCTTCATTCTAATGAATTTCAAATTAGTTGTAAATAGGAAACTTTTGGTGTTAAGAGAAATGCTAGCAGAGATTATATTAATCATGTAGTAATGTCTTTATTAACAAAGGTAACACTATCGGTTCTAATAAAGAAATTGAACAATTCCAATGCCCTTTAAAGTGCAATGCTATTAACATATATGTAACTCATTTTTAAGATAGACTTTTTAAAGTTTCTATTATAGTATGTCCATCTTTTCATTATTTATAATTAAAATATTCTTGTTATGTAATGTATCAATATATTTTGAATTAATTAGTTGAATTCTGTGGAAAAATTCAAAAGTGAAAATGTCTACCTCTCATACTATTATACCCCAGTTGTACATACTACTAAACCATAGTCATATTTCTTGCTACTTAATTACATTTTATACAATAAAATAAGATACTAATATATATATATATATATATATATGATATCAATATATATCTTTTGTTAAGGAACCAATAATAAGTAATACTCTTTCTTTCATAAGACAATTTTCTTAGCTAACAATTTTTACTGCCACAACTGCTAAATATTCCATTTTAAGACTGTGTCATAAATTATTTGATCATTAAATGACATTTGAGCATTTCACCTATAACTGAATTTTTTTATTTTTTCAAAGATGCTGATAAAGGATACTAAAAGATGTCCTACATATTTTCCATAATTTTATAGAGGGTTATAATATCTGATTCCATTTTTGTCTCATCTCCAATATCAGCAAATTATTTTTGTATGGTCTTCAGATGTAGTGAGTAGTGAGACAACCAATTGTGTTGGAAAGTTCCTGGGCACCTATATGAGCTGTTGAGAAATTCCTTTAGTACAATGAGACTGTGAACAAGGTGTGTTGCAAGAATTTCTATGTACAATACTGGATGAAAAATACATTTTTTAAAGCCAATATAATGCCATGTAGTTTTATAAAATGGGTTGATCTCACCAACTTACCATGAGTAGGGAAAGCCAATTGGTTTTGCTACCACCTATGAACATAAGAATGCTTCATGCTTATTGTCTGTTTTGACAAGGTCTATATTTGTTCAACATTAGCAAAATCAAGAAAACTATCTCATGTTGTTACTCCTAATAGCGTATTTCAAGAAATACAGACTGGATGACTAATGTTTATCATCACATATTTACTTATTCATTCAGTTTTTTCTGTGCAAAGGTTCTGGATTCCTAATCATGACCTAAAACGTATCATAATTTCAAACCAGGGAAAAAGTGTCATCACTAAATATTTATGAGTACTTTGACATCATTTAAAATCTAGCTTTATATTTATTAATTAATGCACCATGGCAAAGTCAACATAAATTTCACAAATTCTATTTTACTGAGAGATTATGACCTTCTAATATTTTATAAGATTTACCAAAGTGGTAAAATGTAGTTTACAAGATTGGCTAGAATTCCATTTCATTCCAGTCCTTTGTATATTCTTTGTCTCAACTTCTAATGAACGATGCAATGGCTGAACATAATGAAACACTGAATCAGATGAATTTTCAATTCTTATTAAGACAAAAATCAGAGGATAAAATCAGAGTAATAAGTAATAAATGTGGTAATTGTGTTGTACAACTAACCAGGTTTAAATATGACCTCATTAAAATACTGAATATTGGAGTGAACTTGTGTATATTTCTAACTGGAATTCATCTTTTATTGGTAACAAACATAAAATGACATATTTAAATGTTTAATTTCATTGTTTTGTTGTTATTTCCCTACAAAAATACCCTATGCTAAATATATACAGTTTTTACTTACAAATGATGAAAAGTAAACCCAAATGAAATGCCACACAAAAATTTCTGATGACAATTGTGTTGCTATTAATGAGGGTATTGAAAATTATTGAGGATATTTATGCATTAGAAACTATCTGAAGTAACTTATCTAACCATCATATTTCTAAAAAATTAGTTATGATAAGTGTATGTAATTAAGAAATGAAAAATGTACATTAGATAGTTTAGACAAATTGTGGAAAATGAAATTGTAATTTAATGATTAAGATTTTAAACTCAGGAATGTTACCTTCTAAAGCATATGCTTTTATCAAATGAATTGTTTCAATAGTAAGAATAGTAGTTGATGGACAGTATTCATCCCTAGTATACAAATGGGCTTTGGGAGCCCATTCCCTATGGAGGACACTCTCACAGCCTAGATACTTGGGGGAAGGACTAGGTTCTTCCCCAAATGATGTGAACAGACTTTATTGATCCCCATAAGAGGCCTCAACCTCCCTGAAGAGTGGATGGGGGGGGTGGGATGCGGGTTTGGTGTGGGGAATGGGAGGACAGGAGGGAGAGGGTACTGGGCTTGGCATGTAAAATAAGATTGTTTTTAATTTAAATAAAAATTAATTTAAAAAATAAAACAACACTTTATGCTAAAGTATGTCTGAGCAAATTTATGGCATGATATACTGTGATTTAAACTATGGGAATATATGTTATTAATGCTAACTTTAGGAGTTACTTTTTGTATATTTAGACACATAGCTATGGTTTCTATTTCAATACTTGTCCCATGAGGATTCACAAAATATTTGAATTTTCATTACACACCTTTCAGTGTACTTAGTTTAGAAATCCATTGAAAGAAAAATTAACATTTAGAAACATATACTATGCTTCTGATCTCAGGCTATACTTTAACTCCCAATAACCTGATCTTATCGTCTGCAATTAATATTGTTGATGTTTCTGATTATGGCAATCCTCATTCTTTGTCAATTCCAAACCCTCACACACTGTGTACCTTCATTTTTATGTCCATATCTTTGTCTTTCTCGTCTTAATGTCATGTTTTGAAAGATTGACAATATATATTTTCTGTATTGCTTTGTATTAGGACAATGTGGATGACTAGAAGATTAATTGGAACAAAGAAAGATCACATGGTTTAGCGATTTTCTTTTCATTCTACTTCTCTCTGTAGTCAACATGGACATTTCAGTAAGAGGCCACATAATCACTTAATTTTAAGATGGAAGATGCAGTCAACTTCTGTGGCTCACTTCTATGACTCTTCTTTTCCCTTACTAGCCCAGTTTACTTTGTCTCTTCTTATACTGTTCTCATAATCTGTCCACATCTTCATAAATATTTTTAAAAATTTTTTAGACTGCTCATTGTGAACTGGTAACTTTTATGCCTCGTATGTTGGTTTGAGTAAGATTGTCCTCTATAGACCCAAATATTTGAATGCTTAGTTATCACTAAGTAGCACGATTTAAGAGATTAGGAGGTGCGACTGTATTGGAGTAAATATGGTCTTATTGGAGAAAACAGGTGGGCTTTGGGGTTTCAAAATCCCAAGTCAAACCCAGTGGTTCTTTTCTTCTCCTGCTGCCTGTTGATCCAGGTGTAAAACTCTCAGAAACCTTTCCAGTACCATGTCAGCCTGTATGCTGTCATGCTTTCTGCCATAATAAGAATGGGCTAAACCTCTAAGACAATAAGCAAACTCAAATTAAATGCTTTCTTTTATAATATTTACAGTGGTCATGGTGTCTTTTCACAGCAATAGAACAGTAACTAAAATACCTAGATACTGATCAATGCATGGCATCTGTATCTTCATCAGTTTGTAAACCCAATTGTTGAAGATATTTATTGGCCTTGTCTAAGTGGGTAAAGTGCTACCAACATTAAACTGATAACTAGAGTTTGGTCTATGGCCATGCCACCCCGAACATACCCGATATTGTTTGATAACTACAGTTTCATCTCTTTAACCCATACAAAGGAGAATACCAACTCCACAAATTTACCCTCTGGCTTCCACGTGCACATCACTGAGTGTGAATATACATACATGATACATGCATACATACATACATACACACAAACACACACACATACACATATACTACATACCTTGCATACAATAATAATAAGTAGAACAAAGCAGAAATTTAGTTCAGAGCAAGTCTACAATTACATGTTAAGTTACTATAGTTCAGATAAATATGTATCAGAGATTAATGAATTAAAGGCTGAAAACCCGGGCTTTCCAGTATTAGGAGATGGTGGAAGAGTTAAGGCACAGTAGGATGTCTAATAGTCAAGGTATACTCCTAAAAGAGACGTTCAGACCATGGTCTTTTCTGTTCTTCTACCATATTTTAGCTATGTGGTGAAAAATTTTCCTTATAATCTGACCACACATAATTACAAGCCTCACCTCAACCCACAATGGAGTTATCTGAATAAGGATACTTGCAAAACTAAACCAAAAGTAACATCTTTACTTTTACATTAACTATTTTACATTTATTATTACATCAGTGATGTGTTTATTAATTGTCTGTTGTGAATAAAACATGATGACCATGGAAAATAACTGAAGGAAGAGTTCATTTGGGCATATGGTTCTAAAGGGAGAAGTGCCCATTATTGCAGGGATGCAGGGTAGCAGGATTATGGAGCTGAAAGATATCATCTTCAACCCCAAAAACTAAACAGAAAGAATAAATGAAGTGAAGCATGGCTATGTATTCTCAGAGCCTGCCCCTAGCGAATTAGTTCCTCTAGCAAGGCTTCATTCAGTACTTCCTCAAACAGCATTCCCAACTGGAGACCAAGTATTTCAACACCTGACAAGTGAAAGCCATTCCTTACTCAAACCACAAGTGGAAATAAAGAGGTACCCAAGAGTATTCCTTGCTAGTATAGCTAAGTAAATATATAAGTTCCTAATAATTACCTGGTGCTTCACTTTTGGCTATTGTATAAGATTTACTCTTTAAAATCATGAAAAATTATTTTCCTAACTAAAGAAACATATTATTTGAATGCAGGTGGTATGAGCAAAGGGGCTTTGTGAAATATTGGGGTCCTACTTTCTTCACTGACAATTAGAACTGATTTTATTGGAAAACACCTGTGAGACTAAACAACTAAGATGATCTTAGTTTTTATGGACTTTCTATCATATTATATGTAGTCACAAAGTCATTGATTTAACTTTTTCCTCCAAAGAATATGTGTACTTGTTTATAAATTAACATGTTGGAAGGAAATGCTTAATTTTAATATGTGTACCTCATTTGAGCTTTATTGCTAAAACGATAAGCATAATACCATCTCAATTCACATACTAAGTTCTATATGGGAAGACAGAATACAGAAATAAAGGATTTCATATTCCCTTGTCATCTTAAATACCTCACAAACATTTTACTAGATGAAAGATATAGCAAGGCCAAGTCTATTTCTCACAAGACCCAAACTTATCTAAGGTTACATCATTTCTAATAAGTTATGAAATCCAAGGTCAGATTATGTACATATTGCATGTTATTACAAGAGTCCTTATTTCCAGATTTTTCATTATATTTTAGTTGAATTTCTTTATTCAGGAATGGATAAGATTTCATATTGGAACACAGTTTGCAAAATATCTCAAACATGCCGTCATTTGAGAGTTAGCTTGCAATGACCAGACAGTGAAGATGCTAAACAAAATGCCATTTTTGTTAAAATGGCTAGTGTCATTGGGACTGTCCAATGATTCTGAAAACAAGGGCTCTTCATGTTGGTAACATGCTTGACTCCTTATCAATAGATGATCAACCTCCTCAAAGATGCAACAAAATTGAGACTTTAAATTTGGGTATCTATACAACAAGAGAAAATATAAAATTTTCAAAAATTAGTGACAGAGAACAAGATCAGTTTAATAGTCTCATAATAATAAAAAACAGTATAGTTCTTTATATTTAGATTGCCAGTTTTCATTATTTTGTCTTTGTTTTTGTTTTTTAATTATATATTTTCATTATTTGAATTAAAGATAATTTTCATAAAATATAGCTCTTGTGTGTTTAAAAATACTATATATCTGTGATTACTTTCTGTCCTAGGATGAACCTGACCTAAATTGTCATGACCAGAGGAAATTATGAGAGCAAGATTGTGATGGTTGATAAACAACAGCACTGATTATGATAGGCTCAAAGATAAGGTAATTTGTTCAAATAAAACTAAACAATAGGAAATTTCCATGGATGCTACACTGTTAAAGTGTTGTTAATTATTTGAAATTGCAAAATGTTATGTGGTTAAGTAAAACAGCCTAAGAAAACCATACGCAGAAGTTTTCTTTTGCACAATCTAGTGATATTGGGAAGAATGAAGAAAATATGTGAAAGATAAGAAAATGTGCAGGGCATGCAGGTGGCAGAAACATTCTCCAGGATTTCTTGCAGAAAGTCTGGGAAGAGAAAGCTGTGAAACAGGAAGATTGCATTTCTTTCAAATCTGCATATTCTTGGGCCCTGAAGCCATTACCTGCAGCTAAGGTGTTCCAATAAAAGTGATTTAAAAATTCATTCTGGCTGCTTCCATATGTCAGTCCCCTGGGATTGTCACCACACATTATTTAATATGAGCTTGATGGTTTCAATCCTCTTCCTGATGTCTGATTCAGCTCTTCTATAGGTAGGCCCTTCTGTTTGTAAGTGACAGGATGTTGCTAATGATTGAATTTTTTTTTAAAAAATTCTTACTGGTTTTTGGCATCTATATCTTTTATGATATCCATGATTTATTTTTTCCTTTACCTTTGTATATTTATGTTCCTTAATTTATACCCAAGTCTGAATCTGTTGAATTCTATTTTAAAATGCCACCTGACAGAATATTCTGTCACAAGAACCAAGAAAAGAATAAAGAAAAGAAAATATGACCATGATTGCAGAGTCTAATTACTTTACAAAATGAAAATGGCATTTTAAGTATCTTCTCAACAAAAATTGATGATACTAACAAGAGACTAGCTCTGGAATCAGGCAGTTTATGTATTAGACTAGTAACATATATATATATATATATATATATATATATATATATATATATATATAATTATAATTACAAATAAATAAACCAATGTTCTTTATGAATCCATTATTTCTAAAGGATAAACCAGAAATTATATGGATATTGATGCTTCCTGAAATTGGCATTCCTGAAAAGAGGTAAAATTGAATTATATTATAAGGGAGCAATGATGTTCCTACTAGATACTAGTAACTAGCAAATAATAAGCCCAGTGCCAGGAAAGGGTTAAATCTTTTGGAATTGTTGGCAGATGAGTTTCCACAGATGCCCACCCAAGCATTACAGGTTGTTGCCAGTGCTCCTGGTTACTTTCCATAACATGTCACTAAGAAAATGTTTCTGAAGACAATACATGCTTTAGTCATAGGATGTAGATATTAAGTTGCTACTTATTTTGAGCTTTTGTCCTCACTGGCTCACTTTTATAGTTCTATTTAAACTACCAAAGGAGAAAAGTTATCATTAATCATACTCAACTGTGTACCCTGTGAATTACAGTAATGGCAAGCATGATATCATATGCTAATTATGCAATAGTGTAACAAAAATCATGGTGGTAGTAATAAACTTATTTTTACAATTGTATTTAAGTCCTACTTCCTAGATGATACCCCTACCTGGCACAATTATGGGAGCCAAAGTTGCCTATGAATACATGGATCCTAAGACTTCAGTGGGAAGATACTAATATGATGCTAAATGGAAGGATATTAACCTAATTTCTAATGGGATAATTATATCTATAGATTAAGGCACAACTCAATCCTCATCACCAATACTGCTGCAGAAGATGTTGAACAATGCTAACAGCCACAACTTACTAAAAGCTACACCTTTCCAAGGTGCAGAGAATAAGTAAATGCAGACATTCAGTACCAAAGGGAAAATATATATTGCACCCTATCCTCAAAGGCTAAGGGATCATTGTAGATGAAAGAAAGGAGTTTTTGTGCCCAAGATGTTGGAAGGCTACAAGAAATGAATCTCTTCTAGACACAGCACAGTGGCTGCAGATATGATGTTGCATTGCTTATGATAGCATGCAGAATACCTGTAAAAGTCAAAGACTAACCAAATCTCTGGATGGAGACCGGAGTTGTTCATCAAGTTGCACTGACCATAGTGTAGGAGCTATTGGTAATTATTAGTTATTAGGAGAAGTAGGGTCAGTTTGTTTTTTCAAAATAGTAACCTCTAAATATTCAACCACACCTCACTGGAAAGCCATATATCCAAGAATATCCAAGCAACAGAATTTGCCTTGGTTGGAAAAAAGACACAAATTTGGGTGGGGAGGGAATGTAAATTAGATCTGAGAAGAGTTGAAAGTGCAACATGAATATGATAAAAATGTATTGTATGATTCCATTGTTTTGTTTTTCTGAGTAGTATTCCATGGTGCAAATGTAACACATCTAGTAGCTGATGGAAACAGAAGCAGTTTCCCACAGCTAAACAGTGAGCCAAACTCTTGGAATCCAGTTGCAGAGTGGGAGGAATGATTTAAAAAAATGGGGGTCAAGACCAGGCTACAGTAACCCACAGAGGCAGCTTACCTGAAAACAAGGGGGAGTTCATGGACCCCCAGACTGATAGTTGGGAATCCAGCATTGGACAAACTCAGACCCTCTAAACATAGGTCTCAGTTAAAAGGCCTGGGCAGTCTAAGGAACCTCGGAAAGAGGAACCAGGATATACTTCTGGTGCATGAAAGGACTTTGGGAGCACATTGCCCATGGAGGAATAATCAGCCTAGAGGCAGGAGGGAAGGCCTAGTCCCTACTCCAAATGACTTGATAGATGTTGATGATCCCTTCTGGAAGGTTTAACCCTCCCTGTGGAGTAGTGGGGAGTAGACATGAGGGGTGTTGGGGTCATAAGAAGGAGAGAGGGAGAGATAACAGATAGATATGTAAAATAAGAAAAATAAGAAAAATAGTATATATATATGCATACACACACACACATATATATATTATATATATATATATATAAACTTGTATGAAATTCTGAAAGAACTAATAAAAGAGAAAAAAGGGTCATTATTAGTTAACATGTCATTCCTTTCACATTGAGTATTGGGTGTTCTGAGATCAATTGTACTCTGCGTTCTCACATGGTCTGATGGGTAAAAGATTCTCATTTTATATATGCTAGAAGCATAAATGAATGGTTCTGATAAAATATTCCTTCTTGCATGATTGATACATAAAACAAAGAGTTTGACATCTGAAATATAATCATGATATCCATGTTAACTTCCCAGTTCACATCAAAGTGGTCACATTTTCAAGTTTTGGCATACATAAATATACTATTATATACAAAGATCCCTCTTGTTTTTTGGTCTAATTGCTCACATTTCAGTTATTGCAATGACTCACAAACACATATCAGCTACATTTTTCTAAGTTACATTCTTTTAAAAAAAAAGATTTTTGTGTACACTGTATGACATTGCACATATCCATAAAATAAGGGAATCCAGGTTTCTTCTAACTTGTTTTTGCTTTATCAAATGCCCTTTAAAAAATTCCTATGCATCTGTGATGAGAGTCAAATCTATAATGCTCCATGATTTTAGACAGAAAAATAACACTTAATATTTGCTTGACTAGTACCTAAATGATCCATTTAAAAAAAAAACCTCATTTATCTATGAATATGTTGTATTTGGCATCATCATATATTTTCCCAAATGTATAATATATGCCATTTAGTTCCTGTTCACTTTATGTTTCCTTTACCCCCATTTGGGATCTGAAGTGTCATCCTTGCATTTCTATGCACTACCTTAAATATCAATGAGTCTATTCTCTATGTCTTATGGGAAAAGACAACTTTTATATTGTACAAGCTAAAAATAAATAAAACTAAATTAAATGTATTACAGTCCCCATGATACTCTTCAGTAATATATAATTTAGTATTTAAGAAATTGAGTAATCATGCTCTTTCTTAAAATAATATTTTTTCTTATCAGACTGAAAGAAGTGTCCTACATTTACGGTCATTACCTTCTCTTTTCTTCTTTAAGATTTTTTGCTTTTTTTGGTGATGAGATGAGTGTGGAGTTAGGATAATTTAAAAGAAATGTTTTCTGTATGAGACACTGTAGGGCTCTAGCTTCCTAAAGTTATTTCTATGAGTCTAATTGTATACCTATAAGTGAATGAAGAATGTTTCATTTATATTATATTTAGAAATAAAGACTAAATTGCTCTGAGAAGCTGCTATATGTTTTATATGCCTGTTTTATTAATCAACCTTATTAACAAAGTAATACAGACAAATAGAAGAGGTGCAAGTAATTAGATTTGCATTCAAGTTGATTTTGAGGTGTGTAAACAATTATGGATGCAAATATCTAGTTGTTTTTTCCTGGCTCTTGACATAGCAAAAGCAAATAGGGAATATAGTGAAGCAAAGGAAAAAGATCAATTAACATATAAAGACAGACCTATCATATTTATAGCTGATATCTCAATGGAAAAATCTGAAAGTCAGAAGGTAGAAGGTCCTGGACAGACGCTATGCATACACAAATAGACTACAGATGCCAACACAGACTACTATACCCAGAAAAGCTTTCAATTGTCATATATAGAGAAAGCAAGATATTCCATATCAAAAGTTTATTTAAACAATACCTATCAACATATCCAACCCTACAGAAGGTACTACAAGAAAAACACTAAAGCTAAATACATCCATAAAAAGCACAGGAAATAGATAATCCCACACTAGTAAATCACTAAGATGGAAAACACACAAACACTACCACCACAACCAACAAAACCAACCATAACAGGAATAGACACTCAGTGGTCATTAAGATCTCCTATTATCATTGGTCTCAATACTTGTACAAAAAGATATAGGCTATCAACATGGATATGAAAACATTCTTCTACTGAATGCAATTAACATAATTCAACCTCAAAGACCAACATTGCCTCAGAGTAAAAAAATGAGCAAAGATTTTAAAATCTAATGGATTTAAGAAGCAAAAGGGTGCAGTTATCCTAATATCTAATAAAATAGACTTTGAACAAAAAGTAAACAAAAGATATGGAGGACATTCCAAATCCATCAAAGGAAAAATTCATCAATATGAAATATTAGTTTTGAACATCTATGCCACAAATATAAGAACATCTATATTTGTAAAACAGAAACATTAATAAAGCTTTTATCACACATCAAAACCAACTCATTAGTAGTGGGATACTTCAATAGCCAACACTCACAAAGTATCAATGGAACCAAGAATTAGTTCTTTGACAAAATCAACAAGACAGACAAAGCCTTATCCAAATTGACATTAAAGACGAGAGAATATCCAAATTAACAAAATAAGAAAAGAAAAGGGGACTAAAAACATATGCTGAAGCTATCTAGAGAATTTTTGGTCATACATCAAAAGCCTGTACTATACAAAACTGGAAAATATTAAAGAAACGACAAATTTTCTGTATAGATACCTCATAACAAAATTAAATCAAGACAAGACGATTTAAATAGGCCTATAAGCCTCAACTAAGTAAAAGCAGTCATGAAAAGTCTCCTAATCAACAAAAGCTCAGGGCACATGCTTTGAGTGCATAATTCTACCCCACTTTCGAAGACAGCCAATACTCCTCAAATTGTTCCATGCAATATAAACAAGGGAAATGGCCAAATTCTTTGTAAGAAGATGTAGTTACACTATACCCAAACCATATAAAGACTCAACCAAGAAAGAAAATTATAGAAACGTCTCCCTAATAGACACTGATGCAAAAATACTCAATTAAATACTGACAATCCAGTTCCAAGAACACATGAAAAAAAATATCCACCATAATCAGGTGGGCTTCATCCCACAGATGCAGGGATGCTTCTTTTTTAAAGAATATAGCATTTCTGGTGGTGTGAATTGCAGGTTGGTAATCCTTTGCGCTATGTACAAAATCCATACATGAGTGAGTATGTA
The DNA here is from genome assembly GCF_943737965.1 of Phodopus roborovskii. Lineage (NCBI taxonomy): Eukaryota > Metazoa > Chordata > Mammalia > Rodentia > Cricetidae > Phodopus > Phodopus roborovskii. The sequence goes on along the minus strand of NW_026126014.1, from coordinate 18,850 downwards.
CTGTGCTTGTCCTTTTGAGACTGTACCTCACTCAGGATGTTTTCTTGAAGTTTTACCCATTTGCCTGTGAATTTAAAAATTCTACTTTTTTTTCTTCTGCAGAGTAGTATTCCATTGTGTAAATGTGCCACATCTCCTTTATCCATTCTTCAGTTGAGGGGTATCTAGGTTGCTTCCAGGTTCTTGCTATTACAAATAATGCTGCTATGAACAGAGTTGAACAGATGTCTTTGTTTCCTGGATGTGGATCATTGGGTATATGCCTAAGAGGGGGATTGCTGGGTACTGTGGTATATTGTATGCACTCACTCATATAATAATTTTAGACATAGAGCTAAGAATCCCCAGCCTATAATTCACACCACCAGAGAAACTGGGATACAAGCAGGAATCTAAGATATTCTTACAAGATCCTGCACAGAAGGGAAAAGGAACAAGATCTCCTGAGTTTATTGGGGGGTGTGTGGCAGTCAGTAGAGAGGGAGCTAGCAGAAAGAGAAGGGGAGGACAGGAAAGAACATGGTAGTAGGAAGATTGAGTCAGGGTAGGAATAGATGAGAAAAGAGAAAGAGAGAAAGAGAAAGAAAGAGAGAGAGATACCATAAAAGAGGAAGCCATTACATGTTTGAGGAGAAAACTGACTCTAGAGAAATGTCCAGAGACCTACAAGGCTGACCTCAACTAACAATTTGAGCATCAATGGAAAGGCTACCATAAATGCCCATCCATGATAATGAGGTTGATGCCTAACTTATCCACCATCATAGAGCCCTCATCTAGTTGCTGATGGAAACAGAAGCAGACACCTACAGCTAAGCACTGAGTTGAACTTGAACCCAGATCCAGAGAGGGAGGAAAGAGTGGACTACAGAAACCCACAGAGACATCTGACCTGAACAAGGAGGAGCCAATTGGCTCCCAGACTGGTAGCTGGGAAACAAGCATTGGACCGACTCAGAACCCCTGAACATGGGTCTCAGTTAGAAGGCCTGTGCAGTGTAATGGACCTCTGACAGTATCCCTGGTACACAAAAGCACTTTAGGTGCACATTCCCCATGGAGTGATACTCTCTTAACCTAGAGGCAGGAGGGAGGGCCTAGTCCCTACTTCAAATGACTTGACAGATTTTATTGACCCCTCCTGGAAGGCATCACACTACATGTGGATTTGAGGGGACAATGGGTTGGGAGGCTGGTTGGGGCATGGGAGGAAGTGAGGGAGAGGAAACTGGGATTGATATTGTAAAATAATAATGATAATAATAATAATAATAATATAAGAATTAGTCTCTAGCTTCATTCAAGAGAGCATAGCAGAATTAGCGAATCTGAGGAGCAGTTAACTTTGGAGCAGTCTGAGCATCGCCCTTTGGTGTGAACTGAGATATAGTAAGAGCTTTTGACTGGCTGCTTTGATTTTCTGATCTTCTCCTTGAAGCTTGAACCCGAAAGTCTCTGGACCTTTTATTCATTATGTTACACTATTAACTGAAGTAAGCCATACTATTTAAAATAAGATTTTCCTTATGGTATCATTCACATGAGGAAAGTATAAAAAACTGAATAGTATGCAATTTGAGAGTAAATCTAAGGCTCATGACAGTATAGCAGAGACAGAAGTGAGAAAAAAAGTCTATTGCTAATTATAATAACAGGTAACTGCAAATTAGAAGGTCTTAGTGGTAACCAAGCTCCAATTAACCTGCCAACACCATGGTTGAATCTCTTTTTTATACATATCAGTGGCCATGCTACTTTTGCAATGGCTAATTGGCAGTCTTGACACACATATGCTATTGTGACAGAATACAATTTATTCTCTAGTTCTTCAGTCATTTTTCAGCTGACCCCTCTCCTAGTTAGTACTATAACCTTAATGCCTGTTGTATTGAAGTAATGTTTCCTAAGATTTCATATGATCCAATATTACTGAAAAATCTTAATAAAATGGAGATTTAAAGAGTATAATTAAATTTAAGTGATGATAAAAATTATTAAAACTTATGCATATTTGTAAGACTTTGTGAATTCTTCCCTATGCATACATTGAGAAGAGAGTATACAAAAATACCAAAAACCTAACTATTTTGGATTATTTTGTTGGGGAGTTGATTGTTATTTCAGTGCTGGGGACTAAAACATCTTGATATTGAGTACCAAGCACCTTAGCACTGAGTAAAACTATTTATTCCCATAGTTGTGCCTTCTATATATTTTTTCATGAGAAGTACCCTGCCAGCCTATCAGATTTATTTTGACTTTCAAACAGCAATTTCTTGTATTTATTTGTTCATTATTGATAGATGTAGTATTTGTATTAAATGACATGTTGACAGTTACTACTTAGTATCTTGACCAGTCTGTGATCATTAATATTTAGTATGTGCTACTCCTCCTCCTGCTCCTCATCTACTTTTTCTTCATTTTGGATTATCATCATGGCATGTGAATACCAGGAACAGGAACTACTAGCTCACTAAGCAGAGAATTGGGATGTGTGTGTATTTTGGAAATACATGGTACTTAGTAGTTCTTAATCATACTAATTTCTCTGTTGGCCCTAGATTCACCTACATAAATAGTAAAAAGGGTTACACTAATGAGAAGACTTTGGTAAACTTATTTTTTTCTTATTTTCCATATCAATCCCAGTTATCTCTCCCTCACTCACTCCCTCTCATCATCCCTCAAATGCTCCCCCTCTAACCACCCTCCCATCCCATAACCCTCCCCACTCCATAGGGAGGGTAGTGTCTTTCAGCAAGGGTCAACAAAAATCTGTCATGTCATTTGGAGGAAGGACTAGGCCCTCCTTCCTGCCTCTAGGTTAAAGGAGTATCCCTGCATTGGGAATGTGATCTCAAAGTCCATTTGGGCACCAAGGATACATGCTGGTTCCACTGTCTGAGGTCCCTTAGACTGCCCAGGCATTCTAATTGAAACCCATGTTCAGGGGTTCTGTGTCAGTGCAATGCTTGTTTCTAAGCCATCAGTCTGGGGGCCTATTAGTTCCTCCTTGTTTAGGTCAGCTGTCTCTGTGGGTTTCTGTAGCCTGGTCTTGTGCACCCTCTCTGCATCTGGATTCCAGTACAGCCCAATGTTTAGATGTAGAAGTCTGCTTCTATTTCCATCAGCTACTAGATGAGGGCTTTATGATGATGGGTAAGTTAGACATCAATCTCATTATCAGGGAAGGACATGTTTGGTAGCCTTTCCACTGTTGCTCAAATTGTTATTGGGGTCAGTCTTGTGTGTAGGTAATGGCATATTTCACTACAGTCAGTTTTCTCTTTGAACCTATAATGGCTCACATTTTTATGGCATCTCTCTCTTTCTCTCTCTCTCTCTCTCTCTCTCTCTCTCTCTCTCTCTCTCTCTCTCTCTCTCTCTCTCTCTTCTTTTGTCTATTCCTCACCTAACTCAATCTTCATAGTCCCACATCTGCTGCTCTCCTCCCCTTCTCTTTCTCCTAGCCTTCTTTCCAATCACAGCCACCTCACTCGCAAAATATTCAGGAGATCATTTTCCTTTCCCCTTCTACGAGAGAACTTGTATAAATTTCTTAGAATACTCTTTGTATCCTAGTTTCTCAGGGGATGGGAATTATAGGCTGGTGATCCTTTGTTCTATGTCTAAAATCCATATGTGAGTGAGTACATACCATGTTCCTCTTGTTTGTGACTGGGTTACCTCATTCAGGATTGTTGCTTCAAGTTCCATCCATTTTGCCTGAGAATTTCAAGATTCCATTTTTTTTTTTTTTCAGCTGAGTACATTGTGTAAACGTGCCACATCTTCTTTATCCATACTTCAGTTCAGGGCATCTAGGTTCCTCCCAAATTCTTGATATTACAAACAATGCTCCTACAAACATAGTTGAACTGATGTCTTTGTTGCATGCATGTGGATTATTTTGGTATATGCCTAAGAGTGGGATTGCCCGGTCCCGTGGTAGACTGATTCCCATTTTACTGAGGATTCTCCATATTGACCTCTAAAATGGCTGGACAAGTTTGAACTCCAAGCAGCAGTATGGAATGTTCCCCTTCCTCTACATCCTCAAGCATAAGATGTCATTGGTGTTCCTAATTTTAGCCATTCTGTTAGGAGTAAGATGGTATCTCAAAGTTGTTTTGATTTGGATTTCCCTGATAGCTAAGGATGTTGACCACTTTCTTAAGATTCTTTCAGCCTTTTGGATTCCCTCTATTAAGAATTCTCTATTCAGTTCTGTACCCCATTTTTAATAGGGTTATTTGGTGTTTTGTTGACTAGTTTCTTGAGTTCTTTGTATATTTTTTGATATCTGCTCTCTGTCAGATGTAGGATTAGTGAAGATCTTTTCCCAGTCTGTGGGTTGTTGTTTGGATCTCCTCAACTGCATCTTAAAGAAGCTTCACAGTTTGAGGAAGTCCCATTTATTAATTGTAAATCTCAGTGTCTGTGCTACTGGAGATATGTTCAGGAAGTGGTCTCCTGCACCAAGTTGTTCATGGGTACATCCCATTTTCTCGTCTAATAGATTCAGTGTGGCTGAAATTATGATGAGGTCTTTGATCCATTTAGACTTGAATTTTGTTCATGGTGATAGACATGGGTCTATCTGTAGTCTTCTACACACCATTATCCAGTAGTGCTAGCACCATTTGTTGAAGATGCTTTCCTCCTTCCATTGTATACTTTTAGCTGTTTTGTCAAAAATTATGTGTTTGTAGGTTTGTGAATTAATGTCAGAATTTTTGATACAATTCCATTTGTCTATCTGTCTATATCTGTGCCAATACTAGGCTTTTTTTCTGGTCTATAGCTTTAGTAGAGCTTGAAATTGGGGATGGTGATGCCTCCTGAAGTTTCTTTATTGTACAGGGTTGTTTTGGCCATCCTGGGTCTTTTGTTTTTCCACATAAAGTTTATTATTAACATTTCAATGTCAAGGATGAATTGTGCTGGGATTTTGATAGGGATTGCTTTGAATTAGTAGATTGCTTTTGGCAAAATATCCACTCTTACCATGTTTATCCTACCTATATAAGAGCATGGGAGATCTTTCCCTTTTCTGGTACCTTCTTTAATTTTTTTCTTTAAAGACACAACATTCTTGCTATATAAATCTTTCATTTCTTTGGTAATTGTCACCCCAAGATACATTATTTTGTTTGTGGCTATGGTAAAGAGGAATGTTTCTCTGATTTCTTTCTTAGTCCATTTTGTCTGTATAAAGTAGGGCTACTGATTTTTTTTTTAGTTTACCTTGTATCCTGCTAGTATGCTGAAGGTTTTTATCAGCTGTACAAGTTCCCTGGTAGAGTTTTTGGGATGCTTATGTAAACTATCATATCATCTGGAAATAGTGACAGTTTGCCTTCTTTCTTTCCAATTTGTATTCCCTTGATCTCCTTTTGTTGTCTTATTGTTTTAGCTAGAACTTCAAGTACAATATTGAAGAGATATGGAGAGAGACTGAAGCCTCATTGATGGGAGATGCCATTATGTATATATGTTTCTCATACTGGTTAATGAATAAAGCACTGTTGGCCAATAAGAAAGGAGATAGGAGGGACCAGACAAGGAGGAAAGAGGAAGTAGTAAGGAAGAGTAAAGATGGGGAGTCTGGAGAGAACAGAACTGCCATTCCTCTGCTTTCAGTAAGACCACGTGGAAATACATAGAAATGGGTTAATAATTAAGACAGAGCTAGCCAATAAGAAACAAGTAACTGGCCAACAGAATTATATAAAATACAGAGTCAGTGTGTTAATTGGGGTTTGCGCAGCAGAGTGACAAGACCAGGCAGTGGGAGGAAAATCTATAAACCTTACACCTTATCTTGTTCCTGATTTTAGGGGAATCAACTTAAGATTCTCTCCATTCAATTTGATGTTCGATGTTAGTTTAGTGTATATTGTTTTATTATGTTCAGGTATGTTTAGGTATGATTTGGTATCCCTGATCTTTCCATGACCTTTTTCATGAAAGTGTGTTGATTTTTTCCCAGGCCTTTTCAGCATCTAGTGAGATGATCATGTTGTTTTTCATTTTTCGTTAGTTTAAATGGTGAACCACATTGATAGATTTTTGTATGTTGCACCATCTCTGAAATCCAGAGATGAATCCTACTGGGTCATGGTGTATGATTTCTCTGATGTGTTTTTGATTTGCCAGTATTTTGTAGAGTATTTTTGCATCAATATTCATAAGGACTATTGTGGAACCCTTATTTTTTCTATCATTGGTGCAGTACCTTGAATTAATACATAGTTGTTTATACCCCCTCCCCAAAAGTTAATTCAACACAAATTAACAACATGTGAAATGGTCCTCCATTAGAAACTTTGAAACCAAGCGGATATGCTCTGGGTTCATTCCTAGTGAGCAGCTGCTTTCAAGAAAACCCTTTCAGCCCTTGTTTCATTTAAATACAAGTAAGGTAAATGATCCCAGAGGTTATTCTCCAGATTAAGTTTTATGCATGTGCTCATAGGTACTACTGACAGACCTTGATAAACATTCCTGTGGCAAAGGTGGGCAGTACACCAGTGAGTGCTGCCGGTATTCAGCCGCTAATTCACTCTAATTTCATAAGATGATAAAAAATTAAAAGCTGCTCTAAAAGAAGAGGGAATAGGAGCTGGCTCTGCACCAAGCCCTGTAGCTATGCTCATGAATCAATGTTACTTCTCCTCTTGGGAGCAAGCCCATTCCGGAATCCATGCCACCTGTTGTTGCTCCTATTTTCTATTTAAGCTTATCTCTTTTTAAAAGAGTGTTTGGAATGCTGATTGACAAGAATTTTAGGTTTTTATTTTTTTAAATAAAGCTGTAGGGTGCATATCAAATGCAGATCTTGTTTTCCAGTAATGCACCAAGACCTCAATAGGCCATACAGTGTTATAGGAAGTTGATTGTACTTTATATTTAAGTACAGACTGGAGCTTATATTAGACAAGAATGATAAGCAAGTGAGACCTTGTCCCAAACACTTTAATGTCCTTTTCAGATTTTTAAAGAACACACCTTCAAATATTTATGACTAGTGTATAACTTCAAAAATAAAAGTAGTTCCTGATTTCATTTTCAAATTTACTTCCTACGCTCCTATTTTTATCATTTGCTACATTCCATTCTTAGTGCCTGAAAATTATTTTTATTTAAAAGACAAGTCTTGTAAAACATTAAAAATAGTAAAATTATATAGTATATACATTTCATGTACATGAAGCAGCACCTTCAGTTTCAATATTAATTGGTCATCTTACAAAAAAGTGCAATTAAAATAGCATTTGCTAAGATGTGAGAGCCTGTAAAGATAATTTTTGTAGTGGAAACAGGTAATTCTCTAGAGAATCACAAGATAAAATTTTATTATCAGGAAAAAAAGTGTACACATTAAATTCAGGATAATTCTTGAAGCATTTTTTGTTGTTTTTCTTTACATGAACTCTTTAGCATAAGCACACGATAGCTGAAAATCATTAAGCTATAATTTCCTGAGATGGGTATTCATTTAATATCCAGGTAAATACTTATTGAGTTAATTTCTCCATGTACAAATAGGAAACATTATTCCTGTTATACAAAACAATTCACTCTTACAACATGCTTTCAGAAGACATTATTTTTTGTCTTCATATGATTTCCATGCAATAACTGTGTATATGCAAAAGACTAAAAGCAACTATTACTTTCCTCATAATGCTTTGGAAATCTGACAATAAGTTTATTAACCGTGGTATCAATATGCTCTACCATTATTAATTACTGCTGTTTATAATCATTTCCTCTTTATTATAGATATTTAAATATTACTTGCCCTACAAAATCTTCTAGGTGATACCTGTCAATGACATCAGACTATGTACAATCTTATCCTTTCATAGAATTTCCTTTTCTGGCATTAACTTTTAAATAAAAAATTGACAGAAAAAGTAAATAATTATATATCATAGTCTAGACTTTATTAACATTCAGATATCAACATATCAATGCCAGTATTTCTCTTCAAATACAATGTTTAACTATACATAAACATTCTTTCTCTCTCTAATCTCCTTCTCTCTTTGTCTCCATATATCTTATATGATATTCTCCACTGAATCCTTGCATGTAAAGTAATTTCAGTATTAAAATAAAGTTTTTTTCATCCCTGTGTAGCAGAGAATACTGAAAGCTTTCTAAGGACATGTCTGTCTTAAAGATCTCCTCACCAACATGTCAGAAAAAGGAAAAAGAGAACATTGAGTTACTATCATAGCATGAACATGCTAACAAGGCCTAGGATAGCAAAAGCAACTCTGTACAATAAAGGAACTTCCAGAGGCATCACCGTCCCTGATTTCAAGCTCTATTATAAAGCTATATTCCTCAAAACATATTGGTATTGGCACAAAAATATATAGGTAGACCAATGGAATCTAATTGAAAACCCTAATATAAACCCACACACCTATGAACACCTGATTTTGACAAAGAAGCTAAATTTATACAATGGAAAAATAAAGCATCTTCAACAAATGCTGTTGTGTGGAAGAGCTCAGATAGAACCTTATCTATTGTCATGCACAAAACTTAAATCCAAATGCATCAAAGACCTCAAAATCAACCCACCCACACTGAACATCTTAGAAGAGTAACTGGGAGGTACACTTCAACAAATAATATAGTAGAGACATTGAGATAAAATGTTACCTTCTGAAACTGTGAAACTTCTATGAGGCAAAGGACACATTCAGCAAGACAAAATGGCAGCCCACAGACTGAGAAAAGATCTTCACCAACCCCACATCTCACAGAGAGCTGATCTCCAAAACATACAAAGAACTCAAGAACCCAGTCACCAAAACACCAAATAATTCAATTAAAAAGTGGGGTACAGAACTATATAGAGAATTCCAAACAGAGGAATCTAAAATGCCTTAAAGACACTTCAGAAAGTGCTCAAAATCCATCAGGGAAATACAAATCAAAACAACTCTGAGATACAATTTTACTCTTGTCAGGATGATTAAAATCAAAAATACCAAAGACAGCTTATGCTGGAGAGGATGTGGAGAAAGGGGAACACTCCTCCACTGCTGGTGGGAGTGCAAACCCATAGAGCCACTTTGGAAATCACTATAGCAGTTCTCAGGAAAATGGGAATAAGTCTATCTCCACATTAATTACATTCTTAAGCATATAACCAAAAGATGCACATTCATACAACAAGGATATCTCTTCAACTATATTCATGGCAGTATTATTTGTAATAGCCAGAACCTGGAAGCAACCTAGATGCCCCTCAACTGAAAAATGGATAAAGGAGATGTGGCACCTTTACACAATGGTATACTTCTCAGAGAATAGTGAAATTAGAAGGGAAATGGGTAGAAATAGAAGAAACCAACCTGAGTGAGGTAACACAGTCAAAAAAAGACAAACACAGTATGCACTCACTCATATATGGATTTTAGACATAGAGCAGATTATTACCAGTCAACAATTCACACTGACAGAATAGCTAGGAAACAAAGAGAACCCTAGGAGAGACATGCTTGGTCCCCCAAAGAAAAGGAAAGGGACAAGATCTCCTGAGCAAATTGGGAGGGGAAAGAGAGTTAGAAAAAAGAGAAAGGGATAAGAGGAAGGGATGTGTAAGAATGAGGGAACAGGGAGATTGAGACTGGGAAAGAATAGAGGAGAACAAGAAAAGACATACCATAATAGAGGGAGCCATTATAGATTTAAAGAGAAATCTGGCACTAGGGAAATGCCCAGAGATCTACAATGATGAACCCAACGAGAAATCTAAGCCATAGTGGAGAGGCTACCTTTAATGCCCTTCCACGATAATAAGATTGAAAACTCTCTTATATGCCATCCTAGAGCCTTCATCTTATAGCTTATGGAAGCAGAAACAGACACCCACAGCTAAACACTAGCAAAACTCATGGAATCTAGTTACAGACAGGGAGGAGTGATGAGCAAAGGGGTCAAAACCAAGCTGGAGAAACCCACAGAATAAGCTGACCTGAACAAGGGGGAGCACATGCACCCCAGTCTGATAACTGGGAAACCAGCATAGGACTGATCCAGACCCCCTGATGGTGGGTGTTAGGAGAACTGGGCCAACTATGGGACCTCTAGTAATTTATCAGTATTTAATCCTAATATATGAATGGACTTTGGGAGGCCATCGCACATTGAAGGGTATTCTCTCAGCCTAGATACATGGGGTAGGTCCTAGTTCCTACCCAAAATGATTTTACAGACTTTGAAGACCACCGTGGAAGGCTTCACCTTTCCTCAGAGCTGAAAGGGGATGGGCTGGGGTTTGCTGGGGGTGATAAAGAAAGATGGGAGGGTGAGGGAATTAGGATTGAATGTAAAACAACTTTATTTCAAATTTAAATTAAAAGGGAAATAAAAAACAGCAAGAAGAAAAGGACCAAGTAATTTTTTTGTTTTGTTTTTTTTATTCAAAATTGCTCTGGATTTGTCAATAAAAGCTCAATAGTTAGGACTGATATTATTAAAGACAGCACCTTTCACCAAAGATAATTTTTGCTGCATCTCCTGTGATGGAGTAGGGGCGCATCACCAATAATTCTGAATTCTAGTATCAGCAAACTCAAAACAAAGCCATAACAAATCAGAACAGAAACATCAGTATGAACCTGCACAGATGACCTCTTTCTTTTATTTTAACGGGAAACTTTCTAGTTATTATGTTAGAATACAATAAAACCATCTATTAATAGTCACTTTTGTAGAATAATTTGGAATTTTAATTTGTGTCTCCTGAAATAAATCATAAAAGTGAAAAATCAACTGAAGTCAAGAAAGTACATTATGTGAAGCCCTGCAACCATATTCTCTGAATTCTGGGGCCTCACTTTTTCCATCAGAGAATTAAAAAGTTGGAAATAATGAACTGTGGCATTTTTATATCCATTCTATCTCTAGCACTCTGAGATCCAATAAGCTTGACAATGTTACCTGAAGTTTTACATCATTTTTTCTTGACAATAGATGAGAAAAATAAATGTATGTATTAATTTTTACCCAGACCTTCAACACATTATTGGCAAATGTACCAAGGAAAAGTTTTCTACTTCAGTATATTTATATTTTTTATGTGAAAAATTATGTTCTGCATTTCTTATCAATTAAATGGTAGTTTGTGGAGCCTCCCCCATCTGCTTCTCACTCTCTTTTTTCATCTTCATGTTACCAAACCAAAAAATGAATTTATTATATAGGAAATGACGGTGCTGATAAGGATTAGAAAGCTTTGAAACGGCAGCCCACAGACTGGGAAAAGATTTTCACTAATCCTATATCCGACAAAGGGCTGATCTCCAAAATATACAAAGAACTCAAGACACTAGTCAACAAAACACCAACTAACCCTATTAAAAATAGGGTACAGAACTGAAGAAAGAATTCTCAATGGAGGAAATCAAAAAGGCTGAAAGACACTTAAGAAAATGCTCCACATCCTTAGCTATCAGGGAAATGCAAATCAAAACAACTTTGAGATACCATCTTACCCCTGCCAGAATGGCTAAAATTAGAAACACCAGTGACGACTTATATTGGAGAGGATGTGGAGAAAGTGGAACACTCTTCCACTGCTGGTTGGAGTGCAAACTCGTACAGCCATTTTGGAGATCAGTATGGTGGATCCTCAGGAAAATGGGAATTAGTTTACACAGGACCGGGCAATCCTCCTCTTAGGCATATACCCAAAGGATTCACATCCATGCAACAAAGACATCTGTTCAACTATGTTCACAGCAGCACTATTTGTAATAGCAAGAACCTGGAAGCAACCTAGATGCCCCTCAATTGAAGAATGGTTAATGAAGATGTGGCATATCTACACAATGGAATACTACTCTGCAGAAAAAAATAATGGTATCTTGAAATTCGCAGGCAAGTGGATGGTACTTGAAGAAACCATCCTGAATGAGGTAACCCAGTCACAAAAAGAGAAACGCAGTATGTACTCACTCATATATGGATTTTAGACCTAGATCAAATGATCACCTTCCTATAATTCACATCACCAGATGAACTAGGATGCAAGGTGTATTCTGAGAGATTCATATAAAGTCCCTCACAGAACTGGGAAGGGACAAGTCACCCAGAGCTCAGGTGAAGTGAGGGGGGCAGCGAATGGAGAGAGAAGGAGGAGAAAATGAGGGGGAGGAAAGGAAAACATGTGTGACCAGAAAGATTGAGCCTGGTTAGGGATAGAAGATAGGAAAGAGAGAGACAGAGAGAGAGAGAACATAAAAGAGGATGCCAATATTGGTTTGAAGATATAATTGAACATAAAGAAAGGACTAGAGAACTACAAGACTGCTCCCAACTAACATTCTCAGCTTCAGTGGAAAGGCTATCATAAATGCCCTTCACGGAGAGTGAGATCAACAACTAACTTCTCCATGGAGCCCTCAACTAATGCCTGTTTAGAACGGGATCAAACACCCATACATGAACACTGAGTCGAACTGAAACCCAGATGCAGATGGAGAGGACAGGACCATGTGGCAGAAACACATAGAGACAGCTTACCTGAACAAGGAGGAGCTAACAGCCACTAGACTGATACCCGGGGGCCCCCCGGGGGGGGGCCCCCCCCCCCCCAAAGAGAGGCGCCCCCCCCAGGAAGATGGTTGTCCGCCGCCCGCCGGGGGGCGCAGCCGACAAGGCGCCCACCGACGGAGCCACCTTGTTATCCCCCTGCCACACAGACCTTCCTCCCCCCCCTCCCCCCCCAGGGGGGGTTACCTCCATAAACCAGGAGCCGGGGGGAAGCCCTAGTCCCTACTTCACAGGACCTGCCAGATCTACATGACCCCAACTGGATGGCATTCCCCTACATGTGGAATTGGGGTGGGGGGATGGGAGGGGAGGGTGTTTAGAGTGCATGTGAGAGGGCAGAGAGGGTAAAAGGGAGGGAAGGAGGGAGGGAGGGCTGGGGGGAGGGAGGGAGAGGGAACTGGGATCGACATGTAAAATAATAAATTAAATTAAAAAAAAATGCTTTGACTCCAAAATTTAAGTTGAAAGACAAGTTACTGGGGAAAAGGATTTCTATTTTTGTTTCCACAGAAAATGAAAAGATGTGGATTCTTTCCAGAATAATGTAGTTTGATCACGCCAGACCACCTGAAACAGACTACAAGGTGATCCTACATTCAAAACAGCTGGACAAAACAGCCCTACAGACTACAGCCAGGATATCTGAATCTCCTTCGAATCCCCCATGACAGCGCCCCTTACCAGCAGGAAGTAGTTTGGAAGGAACGACGCCCAAATTCCCAAATGTTGTATATAAATATTTGTTTTCATTTAATTGGACTTTGTTATATAAAATTACATAAAAAAACAATTTACTACCATTGTTTGATTCTCTTCACTCTTCTGAAAACTTGGGTTAAAGTTCACAAAGAAGGAATATTTCATGCAGTAAACATTACAGTTTTAAAGGAGTTAGAAATTTTATTCTTTGGGCTTTACAGAAATGAACCGGAAAGTAAAACTCACAACTATGATTTGAAGAATGTTTTTCTCCATGTAAAGCTGCATGATGGGTGAAGGAAATTTATTTGATATAATTGCCAGGAAAATGGAGCTTATGTATGTGCTCTTCAGTCTTTTTATCCTGGTCTAGAATTGAATCTTCTATTCTATCTAACAAGCTGTAAAAAGGATATTTCTTTTTTCTGTCCAGTTTCATTTTACACCACTCTTCTTTTCTTGCCTTCAGTGGTTTTGTGTCCATCAATCTATAATGTTGCTTCATTTTCTGCAGTCTACAAGGTTGCTTGACTGCACATTTCTACATTTTTCTACTTCATCATGATGATTATTGCATATAGGCCATTAAAAGACCCTGCCCACTGTCCTGTTGCTGATTGAGCACTGGGACAGAGGGCAGATCCAAAATTCCTGCCACCTTTGGGAACTTCCTGGAGCTGCTCTGAGCACAGTAGACCTGCCTATTAATCCTGAGTCTTTGTCGGACGGATCTTTGACCCTCATCACCAGGCCTCTGCTAGAGAGGCCTCAGCTGGACACAAGATAAACTAGAAAAAAAAACAATCAGTAGCCCTACTTTATTCAGTATGGTTAAAAAATTAATCAGAGAAACATCACCCTTTACAGTAGCCTCAACAACATAAATTACCTTGTGGTAACACTTACCAATCAAGGGAATCACTGATATAATAAGAACTTTGTGTCTTTAAAGAAAGACATTAAAGAAGATACCAGAAAATGGGAAGATCTTCCATGCTCTTGGATAGGTATGATAAATACAGTAAAAGTGGAAATCTTGCCAAAAGCAATCTACAGTTAAATGCAATCCCAGCACAATTCATCACTGAAATTGAAAGGATAATAATCAACATTATATGCAAAAATAAAAGACCCAGAATAGTAAAAAAAAACAAAACAAAACAAACAAACAAACAAAAAAAACATGTACAATAAATGAACTTCGGGAGGCATCACCATCCCCAACTTTAATCTCTAGTACAGAGTTATAGTCCTGAAATCAGCCTGGTATCAGCACAAAAATAGACAAGTAGACCAATGGAATCGAATTGAAAATCCTTACATTATCCCACATACCTACACATACCTGATTTTTGACAAAACAGCTAAAAGTATACAATGTGAGGAAGAAATAATCTACACCAAATGGGGCTGGCATAACTGGATGATGGTGTGTCGAAGACTGCAGATAGACCCATGTCTATCACCAAGCACAAAACTGAAGTCCGAATGGATCAAAGACCTCAACATAAATCCAGCCACACTGAACCTCTTAGAAGAGACAGTGGGAGGTACCCTTGAACAAATTGGTACAGGAGACCACTACCTGAACATAACTCCAGTAGCTCAAACACTGAGATATACAAATAATAAATGGGACCTCCTCAAACTGAGAAGCTTGTGTAAGGCAAAGAACACAGTTAAGAAGACCAAATAGCAGCCCACAGTCTAGAAAAAGATCTTTACCCACCCCACATCTGACAGAGGGCTCATTTCCAAAATATAAAAAGAACTCAAGAAACTAGTCACCAAAATACCAAATATCCCTATTAAAATGGGGTACAGAACTGAATAGAGAACTCTCAATAGATGAAATACAAAACGCTGAAAGACAGTTAAAGTGCTCAACAGGGAAATGCAAATGAAAAGAACTTTGAGATACCATCTTACTCCTACCAGAATGGCTAAAATTAGGAACACCAATGACAACTCATGCTGCAGAGGATGTGGAGAAAGGGGAACACTCCTCCACTGCTGGTGTGAGTGCAAACATGTACAGCCATTTGAGAGATCAGTATGGCAGTTCCTCAGGAAAACGGGAATTAGTCTACCACAGGACCAGGGAATCCCCCTCTTTTGCATATACCCAAATGATCCACATATGTACAACAAAGAGATGTACTCAACTATATTCATACCAGCATTATCTGTAATAGCAAGAACCTGGAAGCAATGTAGATGCCCCTCAGCTGAAGAATGGATTAAGAAGATGTGTCACATTTACACAATACTACTCTGTGGATAAAAAAAAAAAAATGAATCTTGAAATTCCCAGGCAAGTGGTTAGAATTTGAAGAATCCATCCTGAATGAGGTAACTCACTCACAAAAAGAGGAACATGATAGTACTCGCTCATATATGGATTTTAGACATAGAGCAAAGGATCACCAGCCTATACTTCACACCTCCAGAGAAACTAGGATGCAAGCAGGATTTTAAGAGATTCATATATGGTCTATCACAGAGAGTGAAAGGAACACGATCTCCAGAGCATATTGTGAGTGGGAGGGCCAGTGAGTGTAGAGGGAACAAGGAGAAAGAGAAGGGGAGGAGAGGAAAGCATGTAGGACTAGGAAGATTGAGTCAGGGGAGGAATAGATGAGAGAAGAGAGAGAGGGAGAGAGAGAGCATAAAAGAGGGAGCCATCCATTATAGGTTTGAAAATAAAAGTGTATCTAGGGAAATGTCCAGAGACCTACAAGACTGATCCCAACTAACAATTTGAGCAACAGTGGAAAGGCTACCATAAATCCCCTTTCCTGATAATGAGATGGAAGGCTAACTTATCTACCATCATGGAACCCTCATCTAGTAGCTGATGGAAACTGAAGCAAACACACACAACTAAATACTGAGCCAAACTGTAATCCAGATGCAGAGAGGGAGGACAATACCAGGATGCAGTAACACATACAGGCAGCTGACCTTAACAAGGAGCTAATGGGCCCCCAGACTGATAGCTGGGGATGCAGCATGGAACTGACTCAAATCCTCTGAACATGGGTCTCAGCTAGAAGGCCTGAGCAGTCTAAGAGACCTCGGACAGTAGAACCAGGATGTATTCCTGGTCCACAAAAGGACTTTGGGGGCACACCTCCCAGGAAGGAATAATGTAGAGACTGGAGAGAAGGCCTAGTTCCTACTACAAATGACTTGACAGATTTAGATGACCCCTCCTGGAGGGAATCACTCTCCATGTTGAGTGGGGTTTATGTGAGGGGAGAGTGGTTGGGGGGCATGAGAGGTTGGGAGAGAGGAAAAGAGGGAGGGAGGTGGAACTGGGATCAATATGTAAAATAAAAATTAAAAGTATAATATATATTTAAAAAAGTGATAATCCATGATTTAACAATGGTCTCTAAAGTGTTATTGTCATGTCCATTTATTTAATGTTTTATTAAGTGACCCTTCTTTCATTGGCATTCTAGAAATATTGACCTAAAAGCTAACTTATCCTTGAGGTATGCCAGAAACTTTCTTCTTTCAGGATATATACTTTCTGTTTTATTGATCTTAAAGTTGTCCTCCTCTAACACATTCTTTTTCAAATATTATGATGGGAAATTTCATTATGTAAATATGTTTCTCATACTGGTTAATGAATAAAATACTGTTGGCCAATAGGAAAGCAAGATAGGTGGGACTAGGAGACAAGGATGTTTCGAGGAATTAGTAGGGAGGAGACAGCATGGAGAGACTGGAGAGAGCATATGTCAGCCCCACTCTCCGGTAAGATGAGACCACCTGGAAATATCTAGATTAATAAAAATAGGTTAATACTTAAGACAGAGCTAGCCAATAAGAAAAAACTAACTGGCCAAAAGTGTTTTAGCAAATACAGCATGTCTGTGTGTTATTTGGGGCTGGCATGGCAATGGCTCCAGTCTGCCTGAAAAACCTACTCATAACTAGAAATATTGACGTAAAAGCTAACTTATCCTTGAGGTATGCCAGAATCATTCTTCTTTCAGGATTTATACTTTCTGTTCCTTTGAGTTTAAAGTTGTCCTCCTCTAACAGTTTCTTATTTCAAATATTAACCTATTTTAGTTTTTTTTTTCACTCTAAACATTCTACATATGAAGAGAAAATTCATCACTTCAAATCATAGTTACATTTTCATATCTGATGACATCTGTTGCAAAAGTTGCTGAAGAAATGACTAATCATACTTAACTTTTCAAGGATATATTTAAGACCAAATGGATACTATAGGTTGTATAAATTACATGAATATCTTCCTTCATGCACTAAAATAGAAGACAATAATCACTTAAAGTCTAGGTATATATTTTAAAATGAACAAAAGGAGATAAAGTAGTTTTTAATTTAAGTTTGTTTAGAAGTTTCATATGTTCACTATGGATAACATTTTGTCTAAAATGAATTCACCCTTGCAGCTCAAAAAATAATGTTTGGGGATACAATTAATTCACAAAGTGAGGAGTTATTCTCCTTAAGGTAAAAATAACAACTTTAGATATTAATATTAAGCTAATCTTTCAGGGAAATGGGCTTGCATGATTCCTGAAAACACACCGTATATATTTTGGATTGCACACATCTTTCTTATAGACATCTTGTTTGTACAAATTATGGTGGGTAAAACAAAATAATTCTAAATAAATTTTCACATTACATTGAAAATGAAGAATACAAGGAGTATAAGACAGATTAAAGAAGAGAAGTTAGCCCTACTGAGATAAAAAGAGAAAATATTCCAAAACCATATTTAATTAAAAGGTAGTGAGAGTTGAAAAGTAATCTACTAAATAATACTTTTGAGTATAAAGACAGAATGGACAACGATTAGTAACACTTTTGTATTTGACAGCCATTAAACTTAGAGGGAGATTTACTTCATCTCTCTTTCACTGAGACTCATCTGATCCTTTCTCAACCTCCTATTGCTGTCAAGACCTTTGTAGCCACCGCATGTGATATAGGATATCTGCGATTTTCCTCATCTAATACTCCACCCAAGAGGTCCACACAACATTAAATCTTCAGGCTTTGATTGGGTTCTTCATCTTATGCTAAGGTTCAGCCTGTTGAGATTATTGAACCATAGTCTGTCAGTAACCTCCCTAATTCCCAGATTTACCCCAGGTCACATGTATTATATGTATGCCAAGTCAGATCAATCCCACCTACATTTCTCCCAAATTCCATGTTTGGCTCAGGTGATATACCCTGTGTTCAAGTCCACTCTAGTGAGTCCCTCAGACCCTAGTCTGCCTGCCATACATCCAATATCCAGGCATAGCCATGTGTGAACATCTGTTTATGGACATAGGCTGGTGAATCCCTGGTACCTCTTCTGCTACACTATCTCCAACTCTCATGCTTTTCTTTGTATAGACTTTTAATGGACTTACTCCAAAACAGGCTAGAATCTCACATGAGCACAAAACAATGAAATAAATTGGCATACCCCGGTCTCATAAAACAAAAACAATTTGAAAAACAAAGACAATATATCTCCCCATAAATCTGTCAGTCTGTCAGAAATATTCTCCAACAA